>NC_087344.1:196954738-197257768 GCF_030014295.1 Loxodonta africana | reverse complement strand
TCAACTACTGGACAAAAATGTAACCCCGAGAGAGGGATTGGGATTCAGTCCTTCAAAATACATTTTTCACTGATTGGTCTCTATAAAAGTTAAGAGAAATATAATCAGTGGGGGCTAAAGTCTAGGTAATCTTAAAACTCTGGTGGGTGGTAATATTTATCTCCTTATATTTACAAAATCCTCATCTCCGGGTTTTAAAGGATTTTAAGTTATCTAGCCCAAATGACTTCATTTACCACTCATAAATACTTGCTTGTGTGTATCATAAAATGCTTTTTATTCTTTATAGTATTTACATACACTATACATAGTCTTAGTTTTACAATGCAGTTACTGAGTAGTTAGAGCCGATATCTAAGATAGACAACTGTATCACCTTCCCTTCCTTCATCCTTCCTCCTAGACTGCTGTAAAATAAGAAATGCAGAGACACTCAGTGCCATGTTACTTTGTCAACTGTAGCTGCTAATTCAACGTCTCCAGAACTCAGTCTCCAAATCCAGTATGTAGGCATGCTTTTAGGTGAAGAGGACTGGCAATGCAGCAATGTGCTTAAGGCTATGGAGTTAGCCTAAACCAAAAAACTCAAACCCATTGCCATCAAGTTGATTCCGACTCATAGCGACCCTACAGGCCAGAGTAGAACTACCCCACAGAGTTTCCAAGGAGCGCCTGGTGGATCTGAACTGCAGACCTTTTGGTTAGCAGCTGTAGGCCTTAACCACTATACCACCAGGAGTTAGCCTACCAGGTTCAAATCCTGGCTTTGCCAGTTACTAGCTGTGTGACCCTTGGTAAATTATTTAATCTCTCCGTTCTTCATTTTCCTCATCTATAAAATGAGTGTTATAATAACAGCCATTGCATAAAGGTTGTTTTGAGGATTAGTTAATAATATATAGTTTTATTTAAACAAAGTGGCCTGAACATAGTAACTGCTCCATAAATGTTGGTTGTTATTGATGGAGGTCTCTATATCAGCACTCCAAAATCTCCCCTGACCCCTTGAAATGGGGCAGAACTATGAGTTCTAAACAAACCAACCAAGATGTAATGGTCTTATTCACTACCTTGTTATTTAGTAGTGATGGCTAATTGTGCTACTGAGTTAAATATACGTAATTTTCTAAGAAAACGTTCTTGTAATTTCTGAGATGATCAGTGTTTAGAGACTGTATCACAGAGGTCACAGGTGAAGTAGAGCACGAAGTTCATTGCCTTCCTTGGCTGGAAAGTGCACTCCTGAGGAGAATCCCTCCGGCAACACCAGTGCCGGCTGCTGCAGAGTCTGTTCCAACTCATGGTGACCCCATGTGTGTCAGAGGAGAACTGTGCTCTACAAGGTTTTCAGTGATTGACTTTGGGGGAAGTAGATCACCAGGCCTTTCTTCTGGGGCACCTCTGGGTAGACTCAAACCTCCAACCTTTTGTTAGCATTGAAGGACATTAACCATTTGTACTACCCAGTGGTTCCTTCTGGCGATAGCCATATATTTACTCATTAAGTTCATATTATTTTATCTTACAAATTACATGGTTGGTATATCTTGGAAACAAAGATGTCTACACTCAAGGTTCCTTAAGATCATTGGTTTTAACAAAAAAATCTACTGATTTCTGGGTTCTAGATTTTTAACTTTTTAAGATGCGTTGGCCAGTGACTCTCCATCTAAGACACCAATGGCTTCATTGTTTATAAAATCCCTTTTACTGGGTGAACAATGAATCCTCTAGTTGGTGTTTCCCAAACTGGAGTCCATCAGTTCCCTATAAGTATTGATTTTGATAACAAAAATAACTGCTGTAAGCATATTCTAGATCGTATTATAACATAATTCACTTTTCAGCCCAGCAATTATATTGTTTATGTATGATTATACCAAGTACCAATACTTTAAATGAACAGAGAGGAGCCTATTAGGTAATAGCCTATTAGGTTATCCTTCTCCCCACCCCCAAACAATTGTTAAATCAGACAGAACAAAGGTTACTTAGTGGTTCAAACAGAGAAAACCAAAGGAAGAATTAAGTTATCACATAGTATTCAATAGCATGGAAATGTTTACTTAATAATTTAAAGTAACTGTACCATAAGAGTACTACCTTCTTTTGTTAGTAGTACCTATTTCAGAAAAACATAATCTATTACATAAATTAATACTGGTTTGAATTCTATTGGCTTTGTAACTTTATGTTTAATTTATACAATTATTTAGTTTTTATAGTTGTAGAGCTAGAAGTATAATATTTTTCTAGAGCTTTGTTTTATGTTTATGTACTTAATAAGTGTCATGGATTGAATTATGACCCCCAAAAATGTATGTATCAATATGGCTGGGCCATGGTTCCTAGTAGTGTGTGGTTGTCCTCCATTTTGTGATTGTAATTTTATGTTAAAGAAGATTAGGGTGGGATTGTAACACCCTTACTAAGGTCACATCCCTGATCCAATATAAAGGGAGCTTCCCTGAGGTGTAGCCTGTACCTCCTTTTATCTTACAAGAAATAAAAGAAAAGGGAAGCAAGCAGAGAGGGGGACCTCATACTACCAAGAAAGTAGCACCAGAAGCAGAGTACAGAGCGCATCCTTTGGACCTGGGGTCCCTGCACCTGAGGAGCTCCTTGACCAGGGGAAGACTAGACAAGCAATCTTCCTCCAGAGCCGACAGACAGAGAAAGCAGTCCCCTGAAGCTGACCCCCTGAATTTGGATTTGTAAACTAGCTACTAGACTGTGAGAGAATAAATTTCTCTTTGTTAAAGCCCTGCACCTGTGGTATTTCTGTTATAGCAGCACTAGATGACTGGGACAATAAGCATTTTAATAATAACTCAATGCTGGAGGAAAATTTCTTCTTCTAAAAGGGGAATATAACTCAAGTTTGAGAAACACTGTGCTTGTAAAAGTCCTCCCCTAATTCCTTGCGCAAAGAGCTACAGAACTGTCTTCCTTAAATGTATGTCTGATTACATTTCTGTCTTCTACAGGATAAGAACCAAATTCCTTAAGCATGGGCCACAAGTTCCTTCCTAATTTGGATCCTGCCATCTTTCATCTCCCAGAACCTACTTTACATGCCAACAACAGTTCTCTCCAACTTCTCATGCCTTTGTATTCATACTCACCTCTCTGTGTGAAATTCCACACTGCTCCACCTTCCTCCCACCCTCGACCTTATTCATTCCTCTACAATCAACTTGAGTTGTTCCTTTGAAAAACCTTTCCTGATGCCTTCTCCTCTCTCCTATACGAAGTCCAAGCTCCAGCCATAAGTTAAATAGTGTAATGACATTTACCTCACAGAGTCGTTGAAAGGATTAAATGAAATAGCATATAAAACAGCTATGACAATAAATGCTTCATAAATAGTGGCAGTTTTATTTGTAGTGTCAAAGTATTATGCACATATCTCCTTTACAGTCCTTATCAGTGTTGTAAATTCTGGATTTACAACTCACTTTTCTCCACTATAATAAATTCTTTGAGGACAAGGATTTTATAATAATCATCTACATACGCCCTATGGTAGCAGGGTCTGGTAACAGCAAGTGTTCAATGAATGTTCATTACTGAATGAATGAATAATGAACTAATGAAGCAAAATAGGACAAAATTTTATCAGACAGTACCTGACCAGCAGAAAAGACAGGACTATCAGGAAACGTGTTTTTTTCTCTTTTCCCTTGAAAAACTGCTGAACTGTGCTACATCATGTAAAAGTCCATTCTGGAGCTCTAATTGTCTTTTGGACTGAACTCTTTCGGGATTTATAAAGGAAAGCTACCCCAAAAAACCACTGCCATCAAGTTGATTGCAACCCAGAGCGACCCCACAGGACAGAGCAGAACTGCCTGTAGAATCTTTATGGAAGCAGACTGTCACGTCTTTCTCTCACAGAGCAGCTGGTAGGCTCAAACCTCAGACCTTTTGGTTAGCAGCCTAGCTCTTTTAACCACTGTGCCACCAGGGCTTCTTAAAGGAAAGGTGGGAAATACATTTCTTTTTTTCTCTCATCAGCAGCACGCAGAGGTTTATATTCTGCTGCTCACTCTGGTAATATGTAGATTTCTACGAGTTACAGAGTTGCTCAGTTTTAAGAAACAGCCCTCAGTTAAATAACTGGGGTTCGTCTATAGAACAGCAGTCATGCAGTCCTACGTGTTTGTGCAAAATGGATGTGCTGGGGAGTACTAGCGACATACACACCAGGAGTAAGGGCGATGGTGGCTCTGACTCATGCTCCCACTGGTTATTTATAGCTGCGTATTAGCATGGGATTTGTTTTCTTTGGCAAAAATACAAGATTTCAACCAACTGAGAGAAGAAGATGTAAGAAAATACCTAAGCATAAAACTTCGGCAGCTGAATAATAATCCAACTCAACAGGCTCCCCAGGGGCCGGTGCAAGCTGAAATCAGCCCAGAATTACAAATTTCATGAGCTGCAGATTTTTACTGCTAAGACTAAGCAGTGCTTAACCAAGATTTCATTCCTTTACAGACACTTCCATTTATAATTCCTAAATTCACTAGTTGGGACTAATTTTTTTAGATTAGTGTACAAAATATACACAAAGAGTTTCTAATTTATCTAAATTTCACCAGCAACAGTCAAAAGCATAGTTAAAAAACGTAAGCCAAAGAATTTTTATGCTTTGACCTGAAAAAATGTAATTTCTCAATGTTCATTTAAAATTACTCTGATTTTCCTTCTCAGCACCTATTATAAACTGGTGTTCTGTTATATATTTATCTGTATATTTGTTTAGTGTCTGTCTATATTAAGCTCTGGAAGAGCAAGGGCTTTGTCTGTTTTGTTCATTGCTGGATTTCTTACTGGGAGAACAGCCTGGAACATAGCACTACTTAATAAATATTTTATTGGCTGAATGACGGTAAAATTGATTCAATCTCTTGATTAAATAATAATTCTTTCAGGATAGCTGTAGTTGGAAAAGTTTTTTTTTTTTTAATTATAAAAATCAGGCTTTTTTTAAATTATAAGAATCAGGCAATTATTCAAATAATTAGTTACAACTTAGTATGAATAAAGTTTTTCGGGTATTGAAATCAGTTCTTAAGAGGTTTGAGCAAAGAAACCTTTTATGCTCTAAAGATATTTCCCATTTATGTTTTCTCTTAGAGAACAACAAGAGAGGTACTACGAGGTCAAAAAAGTTGTGAATTTTGGTATTCATCCCTACCATTCACCTTTTTAAATTAGGGGTATTTGTTTCAAAATTAAATCCAAGATTCACATTTTGGTAGATGGAGAATATGTCCCCCTAGCTTTATATTTTAAAATCAGGTCAACTGTACAAAAATGCTATAATACAAATAAAAGTATAAATAAAAACAACTGAGTCTGGACTTATTTTGGTACTAACAAGTATTTTGCATAAGGAGATACTATGCCTTCCCTAATCTAATCGGATCACAAAACTGGCAAAATAATCCTAGGAGGGTAATAGCTTTCAAATAACCACCAATCATATATGAACAGAAATTAGGTTGACTCTTTCTGTAAGGTAGGGTATTCTATACATACTGACGTATTTTATTTAAAAAAATACGCAAGATAACTAAAAAGGTGACCCAAAGCACCTAAACCAAAGTGAATCTGCTTTATCAGAATAGGCTTGAACTGTTTTGTAATTTGAATTCAAATTATTTTACTACTAACCTTTGACCTTAATAACCTATAGATATCAATTATCTATCAAAATGTCAGGTAACAGACTTTTTCTAAAAATAAGAAACAAAGAATTGCAACCTTGTGCAATTAGATCTATTAATAATTACTAAACTTAAGCTGATGTCTTTTAAAATCTATATATGATACTGTGTATAGCTTACTAACAGTTCTAAGAGAACAATAAAGACTTGGTTTGTTCTACAGATGAAAAAAATGTCTATTACATCTTCTGGATGAATACATGATGTATCAGTTGTATCTGCTCCTGAAATTTATATTGATGACTCCTATCTGCCATCAGTATGAAAAGGTGGGATTAAAAACTACATAGTTTCTTTCTACTAAATCCATCAGACTGAATGGCATGTAGTCAACTTGAATAAACTCTTAAAAGAGCTGAAAGCCTGGTATATCTGCTATTCAGTTTTCTATATGTAATCTAAGTATCTAGTTTCATTGACATGTGAAATGAACAATGGATTAGAATCAATTCAAGAAATATTTCAAAGAACTTTAAAATCACTTTTTCTAAAGGTTATGAGAAGAGATTATGGGTTATCCAGGGAGATCCTGCCTATCCTCCTGTTTGGAAGAGTGACTCCCTTTCCCCGCCAAAAGGGGAAAAGAGTAGGCCTAAATTCTCTAAATCAAGCCTTCATAAACCCAGTTAGATAATAACATATAAACCACTGTTGTCAAATCTTGCAGTTTTAATACTCACTCTTTCCAAATGTGCTAATTTTGTCTTCTCTAAGTCTGCTATTGATGAATGATGAGGAAAATAATAGCATTAAAATGAATCTTTATGGGAAGTTGATGGTGGGAGTGGGAGATCATGGATGGTTATGCTACATCTAATGAAAACAAATCTCCGCATCTTGCGAGTTCTTCAGACTCTAGCCTAAGTTTCAAAGGTCAATCCCCTGATAGAGAAATGAACATACGTATTGTTGTTTGGTGCCACAGAGTTCCAACTCACAGCAACCCTCTGTACAACAGAACGGAACACTGCTCAGTCCAGTGCCACCCTCACATTCATTGCTGTTTCAGCCCATTGTTGCTGCTACTGTGTCAATCCGTCTCGTTGAGGGTCTTCCGCTTTTTTGCTGACCCTCTACTTTACCAAGCATGATGCCCTTCTCCAGGGACACGTCCCTCCTGATAATAGGTCCAAAGTATGTGAGACAAAGTCTCACCATCCTTGCTTCTAGGAGCATTCTGGCTGTACTTCTTTCAAGACAGATTTGTTCAGTCTTTTGCAGCAGATTTGCTCAATGTAATACGTACGGTGCTAGTATTCGACTTATTGTTTCACTTAAACTTAACAACCCAGGAAGATGTAACTATTAATATTCCTGTATTAGAGAAAAGGACACTGAACCTCTGAAAAGTATTTCCCTAAAGTCTTTGAGTTTGTAAGCAGTAGAACAATGCTGGTTCAAACCCATGTTTATCTGACTTCGAACCCCAAGATCCATGGTTGCCTATAAAAAATGCTGCATCAGCACCCAAAAAGTTATTTTCTCCACTAAGCTAAAAAGTAATGACTCACAGCTAAGTAGAAAAAAAACTTTTTCCTATCTCTGAATAAGGCTACAAGAGGCTACAGGATAAACTATCTATATCACGTACTATTTTCTGCTCTTTAAGCCAATCCACAGAATATGTGTATATGTATGTATGTATATACACACTCATATATATATATATGTATATTTTTAAAAGATTCTGTCAAGGATCTAATTCCACAGCTCTCTTTTGCTAAACAAAGAAAAGCCACCAGTAGATTCGACAACAAGTAGTAGTAGGAGCCTTATTTTTAGTTCCTCTTTCACTTTTCTGAGTATTTCCTAGTGCTGTGATCTATATAAGCACATGTTATGTGTTAGTTTAGTCTCATCTGGTTTCTAGAATCTTGGTTTGGCAATATCTCCTGCTACCCATTACACTTTTGCTATAATTTTCTACAGTATATATTATGCTTCCAAAGAGTATATAAATAACATTTCATTGGCTAAGTATAAAGACTGGAAATTTGAGGTTGAAGAAGTTCAATCACAGGATTCTGTCTTAGGAAGTTTCAGCAAAATGCACAAACTAACAAAAAACAAGGATAACATGCAGAAAACTGACAGTGTGGTGTAACATTTTTAACATGGCTTTGCTTTAATTCTCCCTTTAAAAGTTGTTGAACTAAAACATGGCATTGAATGTCATACATTACTGCATACCCATATGCAAAAAAATGAACTTTGATCCATTCCTCACTCCATATACAAAAATTAACTCAAAATGGATCACAGGCCTACATGTAAGACCTAAAATTATTAAACTTCTAGAAGAAAATATAGGAGAAAATCTTTGTAACCTTGGGTTAGGCAAAGATTTCCTAGGACAACAAAAGCATAATTCATAAAAGGAAAAAAAACGGCAAATTAGATTTCATCGAAATTAAGAATTTCTGCTCTTTGAAACATTGATAAGAGGATGAAAACACGAGCACGGACTGGGAAGAAATATTACTGTCACATATCAGATAAAGGGCTTGCATCCAAAATATGAAGAAGACCTGGTGGCACTATGGTTATAAACTCAGCTGCTAACTAAAAGGTCGGTAGTTCGAACCCACCAGACATTTGAGGAGAAAAGACCTGGCAATCTGCTCCCTTAAAGATTAAAAAAAAAAAAAAATTTTTTTTTTTTTTTTTTTTTTTTAAGATTACAGCCTAGGAAATACTATGGGGCAGTTCTACTCTGTCCTATAGGGTTGCTATGAGTCAGAATTGTTTTGACAGCATACTACAACAACAACTATAATGTCCAGAATATATAAAGAACTATCAAAATAAAATTATTAGAAGGCAAACAACCCAATAAAAAATGATCAAAGATTTTAACAGGACTTCACCCATAATGATATATGGGTGGCAAATGAGCATAAGAAAAGACGGCCCACATTACTAGTCATTATGGAATCACAAATTCAAACCACAATAACATGTCACTATACATCTACTGTTTTTCTTAGGTGTCGTCGAGTGGATTTTCGACTCAGACCCCATGTGAGATTAGAACTATCCCATAGGGTTTCCTAGGCTGTAATCTTCCTGGAAGCAGACTGTCAGGTCTTTTTCTTGTAGAGCTGCTAGGTGGATTTGAACCACCAACCTTTCAGTTAGCAGCCAAGCACTTAATTATTAGGCCACCAGGGCTTCTTGCACACTTATTCCAAAACCAACCAAACCTGTCGACATCAAGTTGATTCTGACTCAGGACAACCATACAGGACAGAGTAGAACTACTCTATAGGGTTTCTAAGGAGCATTTGGTGGATTTGAAACGCCGACCTTTTGGTTAGCGGCCGAACTCTTAACCTCTATGCCATCAGGGTTTCCTACACACCTATTGGAATGACTAATATTAAAAAGACTAGCCATATCAAGTTGTTATGAGTATGCAGTGAACTGGAACTCTCCTAAACTGCTGGTGGGACTGTAAAATGGTACAACCACTTTGGAAAATAGTTACTTAAAAAGTCAAACATAACACCTACCATATAACCTAGCCATACCACTCCTAGGTGTTTACCCAAGAGAAATGAGAGCATATGATGCCACAAAGACTTGTACGTGAATGTTCACCATAGCTTTATTTGTAGTATCCAAAAGGGGAAAAACAACAAATGTCCACCAACAGATAAATGGATAAACAAATTGGGTTATACCCACACAACAAAGTATTACTCAGCAATAAAGAGGAATGAACTACTGATACAAGCAACAACAGACATGCATCTGAAAATAATTATGCTGAGTCAGAGAAAACAGAGAGTACATAATGTAGCATTCCTTTATATAAAATTCTAGAAAATGTAAACTAAGTTACAATAACAGGAGTAGGTATATGGCTGTCTGGTGACCGGGAAAGCAGGTAGGGAGGGATCACAAAGGGGCATGAGAAAACTTAAAACTTTCAGAAGTGATGGACATGCTTGACTCTGGTGATGGTTCAAGGAGATATACATGTGTCAAAACTTATCAAATGTGCCATTAAATATATGCAGTCTATTACATGTCAGTTATACCTCATTAAAAGAGAGAAACAGAACTTCTGGCAAAGGCAGCTGTTTGATCCCAGGCTTAACCCTTCCCAGAAGCTAAAAACTCATGATAAAGACCATTCTGGGCAAAGCTATGCTAAGAGTTTTAAAATAGCAAAGTTAGAAAGTACGGAATTGCAAATAAGTAGATGAACCATAACTAGCCTCTATGCAGACACACAAACTTAATAAATCAATTCAAACTAAAGTCTGGCTTTTAGATAGCCTGCTTTCTACCAATCAAGTGAATGACAAGCAACCATTTTAAACTGGAAAAAAATCCCAATTTGGAGAAATTCCCTACCAGTTTGTACCATATATAAACTGATCAAAATTGTAATATGATAAGCTCATCTCTTTGGAGAAGAGTCTCTGTTCTCAACAGTTTTCTCACTCAATAAAGCCATTTAACTCCAATTGACCCGATCATGTTTTCCTTCCATAACCTCAATAAAGCTGTTTAAAAAAACAAAAACAAAAACAAAAAACCCTAATCTCTGGTGGGGATGGAAACACACTAAATATGTCGTAACTTTGGCGAAGGGTAAGACAGTACACAATACTGGGGAAGCCAGCACAACTTTTCCAAGGTAAGGTCATGGAAGCTCCATAGACACATTAACTCCCTGAAGGACCAAATTGCTGGGCTGAGGGCTGTGGGGGCCATGGGCTCAGGGAATATCTAGCTCAACTGGCATAACATAGGTTATAAAGAAAATGTTCTACATTCTACTTTGATGCGTAGCATCTGGGGTCTTAAAAGCCTGTGAGCTGCCATCTAAGATACGCCACTGGTCTCACCCCTTCAGAAACAAGGGAGAATGAAGAACCCTAAAGATACAAGAGAAAGATTAGTCCAAAGGACTAATGGACCACAGCTACCATGGCCTCCACCAGGCTAAGTCCAGTACAACTAGATGGTGCCCAATACCACCACTGACTGCTCTGACAAGGGTCACAATAGAAGGTCCTGGACAGAGCTGGAGAAAAATGTAGAACAAAATTCTAACTCTCAAAGACCAGACTTACTGGTCTGACAGAGATTGGAGAAACCCTGAGAGTATGGCCTCAGGACACCCTTTGAGCTCAGTAATAAAGTCACTCCTGAGGTTCACCCTTCATCCAAAGATTAAGCAGGCCCATTTAAAAAAAAAAAAAAATTAGACTAAAGGGGAACAACAGCCCAGGAGCAAGGACTAGAAGGCAGCAGGGAACAGGAAAGCTGGTAATAGGGAACCCAAGGTCAAGAAGGGAGAGTGCTGACCTGTTGTGGGGTTGTTAGCCAGCGTCATAAAACAGTATGTGTACTAACTGTTTAATGAGAAGTTAGTTTGTTCTGTAAATCTTCATCTAAATTACAATAAAAAAATGCATATATATAAGGAAAAAAAAAACAACCCTAATGTTCACCTTAAAAAACACACACACATAGCACTTGTGAGGTGCACTTCTGATTCTACTTGGGATCCAGAGATGGCCTTTAAGGCAACCTGCATGTATAACAAAGCACTGCATAGCATACAGATCTTCACTATCAGTTGTAATTATAAACTATGGTAAAGTATAAGTCTTGGTCTCAAATATCAGAGAACTAACTTCAAACAAGCTGCAAGGTTTACTTTTTACATTAAGAAAATCAGAGCCTTCCAAGTGGTCTAGTTCCCTGATTGCTATGAAGGCTAACTCCTCAGAAGGGGATAAAACAGAAATTCAAGGCAAATGCAGAATATTCAAATATGCCTGATTACAACAGCATAAAATTAGAGCCTATTTTGAAAATGATAAAGAATATGCCAAAATGAAAACAAAATAATATTAGGTTCCAGCTACAAATTCTTGAATATTTTCTAGCTTCCGACAGGTAGAACTGAATAAAAGCGTGAGGGGAGAGAAGGAAGAGAAGAGAAAGAAGAGAACCATGGCAAAAAGATATATTATCACTTTTCCTCACAGCATCTCAAAGATTGATGACAGTCAAAGATTTCAAAGATGAATAACGCTGTTAGCAGAAAGAAAACAAGCTACTGCATAAAGATGTAAATAGTACAGTTGTGCCTATCATACCTTCTGGAATATTTCTGATTTCATGAATGATAATGTAGTAGCTCAGGTAAGGCATTTCAGAGCACTCAGGTCTCAGCTTAGCTGTTAGTCTCCAGGAAGATTTCCCTGCACAGGACAGCCCTTCCCTTTCCCCCATACTAGTTAGAGTGTGTTGTCACAAGACTTCGTATTTACTTCAATCACCACAACCATCATACAGTATTGTATGATCCTGGACAGAACTGGAAAAAACACAGAACAAAATTCTAACTCACAAAAAAAGACCAGACTTACTGGCCTAACAGACACTGGAGAAAACCTGAGAGTATGGGCCCCAAACACCCTTTTAGCTCAGTAAAAAAGTCACACCTGAAGTTCACACTTCATCCAAAGATTAGACAGGACCATAAAACAGAACGAGTCTCAAGGGGAACACCAGCCCAGGGGCAAGGACTATAAGGCAGGAGAGAATGGAAAAAATAATGACGTAAAAGAGCTGAACATAAGATTTCAAAGGGCAGCTCAAAAAGACAAAGTATTACAATGAAATATGCAAAGACTGGGAGTTAGAAACCAAAAGGGAAGAACACACTTGTTATTTTTCAAGTTGAAAGAACTGAAGAAAGTATTCAAGCCTCTAGTTGCAATACTGAAGGATTCTATGAGTAAGATATTGAAAAATGCAGGAACCATCAAGAGAAGATGGAAGGAATACACAGAGTCACTGTCCCAAAAGGAACTGGTCAACATTCAACCATTTCAGGAGGCAGCATATGATCAAGAACTACTGGTACTGAAGAAGAAATCCAAGCTGCACTGAAGGCACTGGAGAAAAACAAGGCCCCAGGAATTGACAGAATACCAAATGAGATGTTTCAACAAACAGATGCAATGCTGGAAGCACTCATTCGTCTATGCCAAGAAATTTGGAAGACAGCTACCTGGCGAACAGACTGGAAGAGATCCATGTTTGTGCCCATTCCAAAGAAAGGTGATTCAGCAGAATGCAGCAATTATCAAACAATACCATTAATATCACATGAAAGTAAAGTTTTTTTGAAGATAATTCAAAAACAGTTGCAGTAGTACCTTGACCGGAAACTGCCAGAAATCAAGCTGGATTCAAAAGAGGACCGGGAATGAGGGATATCATTGCTGATGACGGATGGATCCTGGCTGAAAGCAGAGACTACCAGAAAGATGTTTACCTGTGTTTTATTGACTATGCAAAGGCATTTGACTGTGTGGATCACAACAAATTATGGATAACATTGCAAAGAATGAGAATTCCAGAACACTTAATTGTGCTCATGAGGAACTTGCACTTAGATCAAGAGGCAGTTGTTTGAATGGAACAAGGGGATACTGGATGGTTTAAAATCAGGAAAGGTGTGTGTCAGGCTGTATCCTTTTACCATATTTATTCACTCCGTATGCTGAACTAGTAATCCAAGAAGCTAGACTATATGAAGAGGAAAGCAGCATCACACTGGGAGGACGACTCATTAACAACTTGCAACACGCAAATGACATAACCTTGCTTGCAGAAAGTGAAGAGGACTTGAACCACTTACTGGTGAAGATCAAAGACCACAGTCTTCCATATGGATTACACCTCAACATAAAGAAAACAAAAATCCTCACAACTGGACCAATAAGCAACATCATGATAACAGCGAAGAGATTGAAGTTGTCAAGGATTTCATTCTACTTGCATCCACAATTGACACCCATGGAAGCAGCAGTCAAGAAAT
Organism: Loxodonta africana; assembly: GCF_030014295.1. Lineage (NCBI taxonomy): Eukaryota > Metazoa > Chordata > Mammalia > Proboscidea > Elephantidae > Loxodonta > Loxodonta africana. The sequence continues at coordinate 197,244,178 of NC_087344.1, read as the reverse complement.
CAAAAGACGCGAGGGACGGAGGAAGGGACGGAGAAGGGTATTCACTAATTAGATGTTAGATAAGTTTCATTTTAGGTGAAGGGAAAGACAATACACAATACAGGAGAGATCAACACAAATGGACTAAACCAAAAACGAAGAAGTTTCCTTAATAAACTGAACACTTCAAAGGCCAGTGTAGCAGGGGCAGGGGTTTGAGGACCACGATTTCAGGGGACATCCAAGTCAACTGGCATAATAAAATCTATTAAGATAACATTCTGCATCCCTCTTTGGAGGGTGGCATCTGGGGTCTTAAATGCTAGCAAGCGGCCATCTAAGATACATCAATTGGTCTCAACCTACCTGGAACAAGGAAGAATGAAGAATACCAAAGACACAAAGTAATCATGAGCCCAAGAGACGGAAAGGGCCACATAAACCAGAGACTACATCAGCCTGAGATCAGAAGAGCTAGATCGTGCCCGGCCACAACTGATGACTGCCCTGACAGGTAACTCAACAGAGAAACCCTGAGGGAATAGGAAAGCCGTGGGATGCAGACCCCAAATTCTCGTAAAAAGACCAGACTTAATGGTTAGACTGGGACTGGAGGGACCCCCGGAGGCCATAGACTCCAGACCTTCTGTTAGCCCAGGGCAGGAACCATTCCCAAAGCCAACTCTTCAGACAGGGATTGGACTGGAATAGGGGATGGAAAACAATACTGGTGAAGAACGAGCTTCTTGGATCAAGTGGTCACATGAGACTATGTTGGCATCTCCTGTCTGGAGGAGAGGTGAGAGAGCAGAGGGGGCCAGAAGCTACCCGAATGGACACGAGGAGAGAGAGTGGAAGGAAGTACTGTGCTGTCTTATTAGAGGGAGAGCAATTAGGAGTATATAGCAAGGTGTATGTAAATTTTTGTATGAGAGATTGACCTGATTTGTAAACTTTCACTTAAAGCACAATAAAAATTAAAAAGAAATCAAAAGACGCATTGCGCTGGGCATATCTGCTGCAAAAGACCTCTTTAAAGTGTTAAAAAGCAAAGATGTCACTTTGAGGACTAAGTATGTGCCCGACTCAAGCTATGGTATTTTGAATCACCTCATATGCATGCGATAGCTGGACAACAAATAAAGAATACCGAAGAAGAACGGATATCTTTGAATAACGGTGTTGGTGAAGAATATCGAATATACCCTGAACTCCCAGAAGAGCGAACAAAGCTGTCTTGGAAGAAGTACAGCCAGAATGCTCCTTAGAAGCAAAAAGGGCAAGATTTTGTCTAACATACTTTGAACATGTTATCAGGAGGGACCAGTCCCTGGAGGAGGACGTCACGCTCGGTAAAGCGAAGCATCAGTGAAAGAAAGGAAGGTCCTCAACGAGAGCATTGTTGCAATAATGCGTCTAAGCATAGCAACGATTGTGAGATGGCACAGGACTGGTCAGTGTTTCTGCTGTACACAGGGTCGCTATGAGTTGGAACCAACCTGACGGCACCCAACAAGAACCATAATTCGTCTTTTTTTTTTTTTTGGATTATAAACTAGTGCAGACGCTACGTTTTATTCATCAACTGTAATCCTACATCAGGGATGCTGTTGCTGGGATTTCACTTTAAACTCTCTATGTTGCAAGCTGGCATCTCACTATAGCTTGATACTCCTACTATACTTCTCTGATAGGCTCACTATCCCACTTGCTAAGACAACTGCTTCAGACCTGCGCCTCTCTCCTCAAATTTCCCACACCTTCTCCAATAACCTCATTCTCAGCAGGTGATATCACATTGAGCTTCACTGGGAGAACAGAAACGATTAGACGTTTCTTCTCTTCCTCGCACCAAATCTCCTACCTATGAACCCCCCTTTCCTCTACACAAGAGAAGACAGATTCCACCTTCTACCAAAGAGCAATCCTTCCTCCCCCTTGTGATCTGAATTTCGCCTTCTTGCTGCTTCCCAAGGACTTCATTCCTTTGTATACCCCTTATTCCTACCTACTCGCTCATTTCTTAAAAATACACAGTTATTATCCAGGGTTTTAAAAACCCTCCCTTCTCTTTATTCCTTTTACAGGAAAAATTCTTGAAATAGTTATGTTGTCCTCATATCCTTACCACCTAATCTGTGCTTCATCTAACTTCTACTCCATCTCATCACTGAAGAGCTCTTGTCAAGGATCCCAATGACTTTCATGTCGACACATCCAGCGCATACTTACTTTCATCTTACCTGATCTGTCAGCAGTATTCAGGAGCCAACCACTCCTTCCCTCTTGAAAAGGTCTCCTGTCTGGGCATTCTTGGCTTTCCTCCTACCTTGCTGGCTGCTCCTTTTCAGTCTCCTTTGCGGGCCCATCCTTCTCTAATCCAAGCCCTAATTCAGTCCTGGGCCCTTTTCTCCCTCTACACTCTATCTCTAGTTAATTATATTACTCCAGTGGATTTAAGTACCTATCAGTGGATAATTCCCAAATTCACCTTCTTAGGTCAGATTTGTCCTCAACATCAGTCTCTGACTCTCAGAGCTAACTGGCTAGTTGACCTAGTCCCTTGAGAGTCTCATAGACATTTTAAACTTAATGTTTGTAAAAAGAACTCTCAATTTGCATCCCCAGCCTATTATCCTTCTCCCTCGACCCCAAATCTTTTCCATCTCAATAAATGGTAACACCATCTACCTAGTAACTCAAGCGAGAAATCTGAACACATCTAACATATCTGTAATTCCCACTGATACTATCTGCAAAATATATTTAGAACCCATTTATTACTCCATGGCCTTCATCTATTGCCTGGACCACTGAAAAAGACTTCTAATTGGTCTCTCTGCTCCTAAGCGGTTTTCCTCTAGTCTATCATCTCTGCAGCAATAAAAGTCACCCTACAAACTAATTCATGCTATTCAAATGCTTAAATCCCTTCTTTGGCCCTCAGAATAAGATCCAAACTCCTTACCAGAGCTCACAATGTCTTGTACGGTCTGGCCGCTTCCAAACTCTCCAACCTCATTTTCATTACTCAGCCTCACTCTTCATTCCATTCATTCACTAACCTCCTGCTACACTGTTTTGTTTTGTTTTGTTTTTTTAATACCGCAAATAAAGTTCTTTCCTGACTTAGGGCCTTCATACATGCTCTTTCCTTTGCCTGGAAACTCTCCTCTCCCTGCCTCCACCCCCATGTTTCAGATCTCTTCACTATGCTTATCATAATTTGCTAAATATTTTACTAATTTATCTGTTTACTTATTTTAGTTCTGTTCAGCACCACCAACTAAAACGTAAACTCCATGGGTAAAGAGGCTGTGTCTGTTTTATTTATCATCAGAAACTCATTAAATAGCTTTTGAGTAAATACTTGCTGAATATATGAATAAGTAAATCTTAAGATATAAAGCTTTCCATGACCTAGACCTAGTAACGGATTAATGGAGAAGTTTTGAAAACACATTATTATGGAGTTTAGTTACAGGGACTTCACTATTGAAACTCGCCAAATACAACAAAAACCTAAGTAACACTTTGTGTCTTGTTTTTCAATAATTTTTTTTTAATTTCTAAATTTTATCTAAAACTATTAAAGTTTAATATTGTCTTATAAAATAAAATCCATTTATAATGTATTTTTTCTCCTATATTTAAGGATGAATCACTGACTCAAAAATCCACGACGCTAAAAAAGATAAAATTGATAAAGCAAAGAATTCTGTGGCAGAATCTACTCCAAAGAAACTGGTTAAAACAATCTATAAGAAACAGTCACATGTTGAACACTATCTTGTTTTACAGGTATTAATAATTAATCTTATTCCCTCTGAGCAACAAAGCGTTTCAAATGCTATTCTGGTGCCGGTTAAGCTCTGATGTCATTTTGAGACCAATCATGTAGAGTTGGAAGAAAAGAAACTCAATATTTTAAATATAAACATGATGAGTCCTTTAAAAGTCAAAAATTGTTACGGCTTTTCCAACTAGAAATAAGGAAGCCACTGAGGCATCATCTAACAGGGTAAGTTATCATGATGCTTTGGCCAGGGAAGCACATACAACACCTGAGAGACTAATAAAACCTTGAATAGGTGAACTTAGTCCACGCCAGATGGAAATCACGGTACTGCTACTTTTCAACCATACAATAACTCACCAAATTGAAGTGTTAGCTGCAAACGTGAGAGCTAATATCCTGATTGCAGAATTATGCTTTTATTTCACCAATGGAAGAGTCTACAGACTTGTTTTCCTTGTAGTTAGTAACAAAGAAACGCTTGGCAACAAGCACAAGCGACACTATTCCGTGTTGAGCAACTTTTTTGAATCTCATCGTTTGCCACGGAACAACCGTGTGGATACCGACACTGACGGTGCAGAGGCAATGCCGGGGCAGCAGACTGTATTATACTTCCCTGTGTTCGTCACCGCCCATGTTCACAAAATAAATGAGTGGATAAATAAACACCAGTTTAATTTAAGAACGTCTTCGATGAAGCAATAAAAATTATTAATTTTATTAAATTTTGACCCTTGAGTAGACTTCTTTTTAATATTGTACATGACAAAATGGGAAATATACGTAAAGTACTTCTGCTGCATACTGAGGTACGACGGTTGTCTGGGAAAAATCCCGTTTAACTGTTTCGAGCTGTGAGCCGTACTAGCTAGTTCTTTCATGGAACGCCAATATATAGTTGAAAGAATGACTGACAGAGAAACTGCAGGTATTCAGACTTGGGGATTTGATACTTTTTTTGAAAATGAATTGAGTAAGCTTGCCATTTTAAGAAAATCGACCGATAAAATTTTTGACAATGATAAAATTTGAGCTTTCAAGAGGACTACAAACTTGTATCTGCTACCATCAGCTTAACAATCCTTAAAGTCTTTTCTTATGAGATCTGTGATGGTATCGAAGTGTGATTTTTAAATACCGTATAATGAAATGTACCAGTATTTGGAAGATCTTCATAAGTCAGTGAACCAATATTTTCCCAGTAACCAACATGTGATATTACGAAATCACTTATGGGTAAAAGATCCATTCAAAGTGCAAGATAAACCAATGGATTTTCATGTGTCAGAGAAGGAAAAGTTCACTGACTTAGCTTCCATATTGCAAGGAATCTTTAAGAAACTACCTCTTTTTGAGTTTTGGCGTAGCACCAAAGAAGAATATCCACAATTATCTGCAAAAGGCTATTAAATATTCCTTCTTTATCCAACGTCTTATCTGTGTGAGGCTAGATTTCTTCATATAGTTCATCTAAAAAAGAGGCAGATTAATGCAGATGCAGATATGAGCATTCAGCTGGCTTCCATTAAGCCAGAGATAAAAGAAATTTGCAAAAATGGAAAAGCTGTGCTGCACTTCTCACCAATGTTTCTTTGGGTTTTGGAAAATACTAAAGAATTCTGAAAACAAAAAGTTTGAGAACCACTAATCTGCATCAATCTACGGATCTCCACTCTCTTAGCATTCAGCCGGGTCTTGGGCCTGATGGCAAAATAGGAGCTGAAAGGTCAGAGTTAAACATACAGAAGATGAGTGGATAAATGTCTGCCTACATAACTCTAAGCTGCAATTTCCTTATTTCAAAGTCAAAGGGAAAATTTTTTTAATTATATATCATTCTCTTTTTAGTTCACATTGCTTGTACTTCGACCACAACAAATACTCAGAAGCTACTAACTCATAGCACAGTTTAGACGGAGAATTCAATCAGCCTCTTCAAGGGACTTCAAAGTAAAGATGTGACACCCTCCCTCCAAAGACTCATTCATAACAGAATAAGAGTTATTGCATTTCTACTCAATAAAAAAAAGAATCCGAAAACAAATAGCTGTATAACTTAAACTGAATAAGAGAAGTCTGTTCATTCTGCAGAGCCCTGGTGACACATGGTTAAGTGCTATGGCTGTTAACCAAAAGGTCAGCAGTTCGAATCTACCAGCTGCTCCCTGGAAACCCTGTGCCGACTCGACAGCAATGGGTTTGGTTTATTCTGTATGATATTTTTTAGTTTACTTTTTTGACATTCATTTCTGGGTTTATTATACTCAGACACACTAAAATCCAAACGTGTTGCTGTCGAATCATTCCGACTTATAGCGACTCTATAGAACAGAGCAGAACTGCCCCAGAGCGTTTCCAAAGAAAGGCTGGTGGATTCGAACTGTGGATCTTTTGGTTAGCAGTGGAGCTCTTAACCACTGGGCCACCAGGACTCCATAATCAGACATAAATGACTCGAAATAAATCATTCAAAAGACAGTCCCTGGAAGACTCAATAATTTAAACTGACAAGCTTTACTTGAATACTTTCCATATATAACTACTGTGTGGAGGATAAAATGCTAAGACATTCACATTCTTCTAAGAGGGTATGATAGACACACATCAAAAACAGGCCTCTTTAGCGCATGGGTGGTTCAGTGATAGAATTCTTGCCTGCCACACCGGAGGCCTGGGTTTGATTCCTGGCTCATGCAGCCCACTGTCCCCTCTGGAAACCCTGGTGGCGTAGTGGTTAAGAGCTACACCAGTCAACCAAAAGGTCAGCAGTTTAAATCCATCAGATGCTTCTTGGAAATCCTATGGGGTGGTTCTACTCTGTCCTTTACGGTCACTATGAGTTGGAATTGGCTTGATGGCAATGGATTTGGTTCGGTTTTGGCTATAGATATAGTTATGGAGCGTATTCATTCTGCAGCTTAAGATGACAACACAGTCTGTTTAGCACCCTAATTGAAAGATAATCTTCTCTGTCCATATACTACTAAGATCAGTGTTTCATCTTACAAACACGAAGATCCTAAATCTCCCCTAAGTTTCTCACATGCAAAATGGCACCTCGCCTTTTAAAAATGCACCTGAAATCACTAATTTTCAAATACTGATTTCTAGATTTACCATAGGAAATGGATAGCCTCAAAAAAAAAAAAAAAAAAACTCAAGAAGAGCTGATTCTCTATCACATTATGCTCATACTACAAACTAATTAGAATAATATGATGTCAAATGGACATTCAGTATCCAGTTGCTTCACTTGTTCATTCATTCAATATTTACTGAATACCTGCTACCTGCCTGGCACTATGCTGGGTGCCAGGGATAGCGTGATGGTTAACACAGAGATGATTCTTGCCCTCAGGGTGCTTACAGCCTAGCAGGGGAAACAGATATTAAACAAACAATTACATAATTACATAGTTGGGCATATGCTAAACTCCTATTCTCAGCTAATCATCCATCCTGCTAAGCTACCAGCGTGATTCCCAGCCTATGAATTGGAAACTCCTCAAAGCCTACCCATAAAATGCCCTTCATAGTAGATCAGCAGCAATAGCTTGAAATAATATCACATAATTATTAGCCTTAAGATTTTTCAGGAAAAACCAACTAAGTGTCAGTGTTCAGATTTGCCGGTGGTGTTAAAAGTTAAATAAATCAGAGTCCAAAATGAACAAATCATTGCAAATGGGAGGGCAGGGGATGACATGAGTGTGTCAAACCTTAGTCCTGAGTCAGATCATAAATCATCAGCTTTCCTAATTATAACAGCTGCTTCCTCCATAATTAAATTTTGTGACATCAACAAAAAGTACGTACCAAATTTTGTTTAGATTTAAAATCATTTAATAGGCTATTTTGCTAGTTTTCTGACTTGTATATGAGGAAAAACTCTAAGATGATCTACATAAAAATTAAACTAGAAATTGTTCTATCAACTTTTATACTTTAAAAACCCTTTACCATTATCAAGAAAACAACTATTTAAGATTTAGAAGACTTTTTATGCCTCAGAAAGATTTTAAATATGATTTTACTTTTTTTAAATCTGGCTTTAATTCCATACTCCCTTTCACTTTTCTTTGTAGTCCTACTGCAAATCAACAAACAAAAATTGTTCAATTTTCTGTATGTTTTGCTTTAAACACAAAAACACGAATACAGATGAGGAAAAAACCTTGACTTGTTTTTCTTTAAAACATCTGTCAAGAATAAAACTTATGCTGTATTCTTATATTTATACATATACAAATTAACCACAGGGCCTCTATCTACCTCATACTTTATATCTCCCCTATCCTTGAAAACAGAAGGCCTGGTGGCACAGCAGTTAAGTACTTGCCTGCTAACCAAACGGTCAGTGGTTCTAACCCACCAGCTGCTCCAAGGGAGAAAGATGTGGCAGTTTGCGTCCATAAAGATTTATAGCCTCGGAAACCCTATGGGTGGTCCTATTTTGCCCTGTAGGGTCACTATAAGTTGGAATCAACTTGAGGATAATGGGGTTTTTTTGGATCCTTAAAAAAACCTTAGTTCTCTTCCCTTTAACTGCATTCATGCTATCTCCCCTTCCCTTCAAGGCCAAATTTACCAAACCCAACACTTCATTTCCTTCACATTCTCTCCTAACGGCCTCTACTGTGGATTTTGTTCTGACTACTCTACCGTAACTATAATCTCAAGTTACCAATGACTTCTAAGTTTATACAAGCCAAATGGATTTTCTTCAGCAAGCTCTCTAACATCTGATAGCGCTGACCATCTCCCTTTTGAACTATTCTTCCTTGACGTTCATGTTTTAAAATAAACATTTCTTGATTTGTTTCCCTTCATCTGCACTATATCATTCCAATCCTCCTTCTATATCTCTAATAATTTCTTCTGTTTCCCTGCTGGCTCTTGTTTCTCCCACGCTATTATTTTAAGTAGCATAAGGACTGGTTTTCCACAGAGCTTTATCTGTAGTCTTGTTCTCTTTTGGAAAATGAACCTGAAGAAACTCAAAGTATGTTTTGAACAGACAGATCAATGGAATTAAATTCCAAGTTGACTACTTTGAAACACATGACATTTGGATATAAAAGTCCTAGAAAGGCAATATAGCTAAGTCATTAGGAACACAAGATACTGGAGCCAAGCTGCCTAGGTTACATTCTGTCTCTGTTACCTTGGACAAATCAGTTAAACTCTCTGTGTCTCACGTTCCCTATCTGTTAAGTGAGGATAAGAATTACATTGACCTCATAGGGATATCTTGAAGATTAAAGATTGACAGATGTAAGCACCATACAAGCATTATTAAAAAAATAACAAAACCTCCAGCTCTTAAAAAATCAAACTCATTACTTTGTGGGCACACTTTGTAATTTGACATTTTGTTGTTTCTTTTAAGGTTGTTTTTCAAAACCCTTAAAATGTACTAACTCTACTAGACTGAATGATTTCAGTAACTTCAGTGAGTTTACACAAGTACACACACACAGCTTTAAGAAAACTACAGAATACTAGAGGTAGAGCAACAATTCGAATCTACTTTATCATTGTACAGATAAAGAAACTGAAGATAAGAGAGACTAAGTGCTTTGTCCAAGGTCACAAAGGAAATGCACTGAGTGGCAGAACTGCAAAGAGAATGCAGGTCTCTACAGACTGCATCTATGAGTTGTTTAATTAAAAACATTTTTTCCCACATAGCCATGATGTGAAGAAATATTCTCTCTTAGGAAGCAGTTCTGATTTGGGGAAATATTTTCTTCGCTCTTTAGGAAAAATCTGAAATTTGATGAAAAGAAAACCAGCAGGACTTTAGGCTATCGATTATTAAATCCCACCATTTCTTCAGTGTAACTTCAAAACTCTTTCAGAACTGACTCCATTTCACAGCTAAAAAGGTCCATCTACATCAAAGTAGATTTTTTTTTTTTTCATTTCTTCCTTTGTTTCTACAAATTCTATCTCTAGTAATCTTTTGAACAGCAGGACATAAAAATAAGGTAAAAGGGTCCAATACGCAATTAATGGGTCTGAGCAGTTAACGGCTGTTTAGGTCTTGCTCTGCACAGAGCATGCACTGCACCGGACTCTGCAGAAAGACAAAACAAAACGAACAGACTTGGTCCCCGCCCGGGGGAAACATGCAACCTAAAAAGGGCATTTAAACATGAGGAACATATGAAAAACACATTATAAAATAAAAAAGACTACTAATGAGCAATCGGAAAATTCTCCTGCTCCGATTTGTGCATCATCCTGAGAATTTTGGAGACTTGAAATTATTCATGAGTTTTAACAAATTCTCTGTGTCCACGGCTATTCCATACACAAGTCTAGTTACACAGACTACTGAAAATCGTTTATCAAAAATAAAGCAAGTTACTTTAGAGTTTGCGATTTAAAAGTCCAAATAGCAACATTTTAAATGTTCAGTTTAGCAATCCATTATACAGTCAAGGAACAAATGACTAAATCCCCTAAAACCACACAAAAGTAACTCATATTTAACAAGATTTTCAAGATCAAAAGTTTCTTGTCTCAAGTATCTGGCACACCAGATACAGAATCCATAACAAAGCTCATTTACACAAAAACAGTCTTCTCTATGAGAAGTTCTAGGGCAACAATGATTAAAATAGCGCCGATTTTGGCTAAACTGCTTCCTTTTTAAGACATGGTAAATACACTTTTTTTCCAGCACGTTGGAAATTTCAGATATTGTTTAAAACAGAAACTAGATATCTCAAGGTCTATTTATTCTATTCCGGTTTGAAATCTGGTGCTATATTATAATCTTTCAGACCATTAATCTTCAGTGTTACAAAAGTGTAACCTAATAAAGCAACTAATTTATAACCAAGTAATTAAAAAACAGAAAATTCTGAATTGTTACAAAAATAACTCCAATAAAACTGCCCAGTAGATCTGGCAAAGAAACATGGTTAGCTTTGAAGGGCTAGAGTAATTTTGCCACTTACTAATCTGCAACTTTAATCTGCAACACACACAAAAGGAGGACAAAAACGTAAAGAAAAAAACCACAGTATTCGAGTACATCAGTTATTGCCTAGTTCTACTGGAGTCCCTAGGAGGGGTGAGAATGGAAAAACACTAAACAGACAATAGATAAGCGGTAATTTTGGTGAAGGGTAAGACAGTATACAATATTCTGAGTATTGTCACCAAAAATAAAAAAAGAAGGTAAGTTCTACAAATTAACTAACAAATAAAAATGTATGACCTCCAATTCATAACCAATTTTATATCTTTAAAAAGAAATTTTCAAATGTATATGTGTGTGTGTGTATATATATATACACATATATATATATACACATATATCATTTGAAAATTGAAAATAAATATATCAGCCTATGGAGCACCGTTCTACTCTGATACACATGGGCTTGCCATGAGTTGGCGTCAACTCCATTGCAATTGGTTACTGGTTTCTACTGATTACCATTTCTGTGTCCTTTGTCTCAGTTTTCTCATTCATAAGACGAAGAATACCTACTTTCTTATATGGAAGAAACTGCCAAGATTACGTATGTGAAAGAGATTCATAAGACATAAAGGTCATATACATTAAAGATTTTAGTATTTGAATATAAATGAAATAAAATTAAAAAATGGCTACATAAAGAACATGTTGCTGAGGTAACCATTAAGTAAACCTTAGTTGAGCAGATACTCAGAGCTCTGCTCTATATTTTGTAATGTGCTTTAGACCTAAATGAGAAAGTATACTTTAAATTAAACTAAAAATTAATTAGGAAAGTCTTCCAGAAAAAGGCTTCTTTAAAGTATCTCTTCTGAGATAAGACTTTTTAAAGTGCAACTATCTTCCAAAATTCATTTATTCACTTTTTTTTTTTTCCTCTAGTTAGAGAAAGAATTTGGCTGAAAAGCCTTGAAAGGGGAGATAAGAAAATGGCCAAACTCCAAGATCCATGTGTATGCTCAATTGTGAAGTTTCAGAAACTAAAGACAGAGCTGTATCCTTTTGAAGTAGACCTTATAAACTGACAAATTTCCTTTGATTACTAAGGAATCCTCCTGCTTGTGAATACACACACACACACACACACACACACACACACAACACATAAATTTCTAAGAAATAACATACATCAAGGAATCATCATAGCATCCTTCTAAGCATGAATTAGGTATTAATCTAGGAAATGTCACTGCTACTACATGAAATTCTTTTTTATAGCCATCATGGGAATAAACCTTTGCAAACATTCTGAACAAATAACACCACTAGTCAACTTTTCTACAACAGTCAGTCTTTCCTATAGTTTCTCTTTTAAGTTTCTGTCTCATGCTGGTTGGATCTATACAGACACAAGGCACCATCCCCTCTCTACAAAAGAAGGTGTAAGGTCTAACAACAATCCACCCCCAAACTGCTTCTGCTAAATATTAAAAAATGAGGATGCAAGTACCTCAAATTTCTACCTATCAAAATAGAAAGTTGCTCAAGATTTCCCCCAGATGAATTCTTTAGCTCTAAAGCTTAGGTTCACAGACAGGAAACAAAGCTGCTGCATCTCTGGCTACGGCAACCCTAAACCGTGCAAAAGAGTGGTCCTCTCTAACTGAGCCCTCGGCCAGGACTCAGCGCTGCTCGCATTACTACTTCTTGGATCAGTAAAACAGATTCAAATTTCTTTAAGCAAACAGATGTAAAAATACCTTTTGAAAGATTATGAAAAACAGTAAACTTCCATCACTTGTGACTTCCCTTAGTGAACCACACCTAAAATTACACCGAGCAGTAAACACTGTGTGGCTGGCATTGGGCTGAGTGTCAAGGGTGGTAATAAAGAAGCATACAATGCTTTCTGCCTTTAAGAGGCTGACAAAACAGATGAGAAGGCAAGCTTTGTAGATCAAACAATTAGGGACCAATAAAAGAGAGGATTTAAAACAAACTGGGTTGTGTGGTGCAATAAATAGTTTATTAAGCTCTAAGATCCTACCACAATCATTTTCTAAGAAGAAAGGACCTAGGTTGTTCCTTCTGCATAAAGTTGCTGGCTTACAAAGCCAGAAAACGCATTTCATGAAACCAACTCTACCTTCCTGATCACAAATAAACAGACCATGGATTATGAGCCAAGGCTGCCTAGCGATACTACATAAGGAAAATTTAAATGAGCAACGTGTAAAAAGGACTAAAGTAGAACCACTGAAGCTGCGGCTGAATCAGGAATGTAAACGAGCCACTATCCCAATTCTCCATGAGGACCACTGTACATTCCAGTCTATGAAGCACGGCACAGGACGATGACTTGGCTCCTGAGCCAGTTTCCTGTGCTGCCTCAATTCCCCAAGTATCTTACAATAAGTTCCTATTATTTAAGCTTCTTGGGTATGTCTCTTCCTTACAATCCATGCTATGTATGTGAAACTGCTAATAAATTTTTTATAAGAGACAAGAAGCAGTGACATATCCAAATATAGTACTGTATCTAAAATACATAAAGTACTCGGAGAGAGAGAGAAAACATCACCTCTGAGACACTCATATAGCTATAGCTCAGGTTCTCCTGTTACATTGTGTTTGTATTTGAAACAAATGAAAAGACACTTTCAAGTGTCTACTGTTGATTTGAGGGGCAGGTACTGTCCTATAAAAGAAACAAAATGTGTTCTACAAGAAGGCATTCATCTCATTTGAAAAAGAAATATCAAACAAGAGTAGAGATAAGGGGGACAGTGCTGTCATACTGCGGGGATTGCAACCAGTTTCAGAAAGCAATTTGTGCATAAATTTTTGAATGAGAAACTAACTTGAGCCATCAACTTTCATCTAAAGCACAATTATATATATATATACACACACACACACACATATTTATACATACATATACACACACATATATATAAAAGCAGTACTGTGTTGTGAAGGGGTTTTAAAGTCCGAAGTCAGTTGACTTTGAGATACAGAGATCAACCTGGTAGGCCTGATTCAGTCAGTTGAGTCCTTTAAAAGCAGAAAGTTTATCCAGGTGGCAACCAAAGGGGAAGTCAGAGAGACAAGATGCTGTTGCTGGCTTTGAAGATGGAGAGGGGCACATGAGAAGGAAGCGGTGGCCTCTAAGAATGGACAGCAGACCATGGCTGACAGCAATGAAATGGGGACCTCAGACCTATGGCTGACCAGAAGACTGCCAACAACATGAATGAACTTGAAGCAGATTCTTCCCCAGGGCCTCCAGATAAGGGCCCACTCCAACCTGGTGTTTGGCCTTGTGAGACCCTGAGCAGAGAATTGGACTTCTGACCTACAGAACTATGAGCTAATAATAACCCAAAACCAAAACCACTGCCGTCGAGTCGATTCCGACTCATAGAGACCCTATAGGACAGAGTAGAACTGCCCCACAGAGTTTCCAAGGAGCGCCTGACGGATTCAAACTACCAACTTCTTGGTTAGCAGCTGTAGTACTTAACCACTACACCACCAGGGTTTCCTGAGCTAATAATAGACAAGATAATAATAGTATTATGTTAAACTGAAAAAAAAAAAAAAAGAGTAGACATAGTATGGCAAACTAACATTCACAACCATTTAAATCAAAGAGAGCCTGTTCTTAATGGGAACTTCCTCAGGAAGATGAAGAATTCCTTTTTCTAGATACTAGTGGACAAAAGAGCCACATCTAAGGATGGGATTTCAATGCTTATTGGAGTTACAGATAAAGTATCATTTTCCTCTCTTTCTTCTCAATGTTCTCTTTATACCCCCTTGGAATCACTTTCTTATCTAACTTTGAGCTTTCCTGATTATATTTCTGTCCCATGCTATTGCATTCATTTTGTTACAGTCTTTAATCCACTCCTTCTCTCCCTCCCTAAACAGAACATTATAGAACACATAAAGAAGAAAATAAATATTAAGCTTAATTGAATTTTTTATTAATGTATCAGTTATACCACACTCAAAATGACTTGGAAGTTTGAGAAAAAGTTATTCTCTACCCTAATCCTCTAAATCATACCAAAACAAATCGAGGAGAGGAGAAAAGAGGAAAAATACAGGAAAACATGAATACACAGAACTGAACAAATAGAGGAGGTGATTGTGTTGGAGGCAGAAGTTCTTAAAAGAAAGTCAAAAGAACAGAAAAAAGTTTGAACCTTAGTCAGGATTCCCAGGTTCATAAATATTCTTCCTTGCTGACCTACAAGAGGACCTCAACCATTACTCAAATGTGAGTTTGCCATTCCCAAAGCCAACTCTTCCAAACTGGCATTGGATTGGACTATCAGACAGAAAATGATACTGGTGAGGAGTGAGCTTCTTGGCTCCAAGGAGACACGTGAAACAACTCCTGTTGGCAACTTCTGTCTGGAGGCGAGATGAGAAGGCACAGGGGGACAGGAGATGGATGAACAGACACGGGGAATACAGGGTGGAGAGGAGGAGTGTGCTGTCTCATTAGGGTGACAGCTGCTAGGGGTACAGAGCAAGGTGTGTATAAGTTTTTGTATGAGAGGCTGACTTGATTTGCTAACTTACACTTAAAGCACAATAATTTTTTTTTTTTTTTAAAGTGAGTTTTCTTTGGAGGAAATCATTTCAGCAGCTCAATTTTAATAAGGTTGATGGGTGCAGGAGTGTGGGATACAAGCGAGTGTAAACTGGGGAGAGAGGTGGTATATGAAATAACAGCATAACTAAACAGTCAATGGCTGCCTCTAGTTCTTTAGATACTAAAATACTCTGTTAAATACATATCCAAATATAAAACTATATAGCTTGCTTATTGGCTCTGTTATAAATGTCTGGTTTATGCTAAGTAGCATCTGGGACTCCCGAATCTCTACATCTCTGAGTGCAATTACACAGTAAAATCAATTACAATTTCCTTCTTTCCAGCAATGAAATTAAGAATGTAAGTTGGAGAAAAGATGTACACCGTTCTGCACAAGAAATGATACCACTCACCTTTTTGATGCAACTGTTAGAAGAATATTTTATATTGAAAGATGAAAGAAAAGACCAAAAAAAAAAAAAAAACTGTTAGAAGAATATTTTATATTGAAAGATGAAAGAAAAGACCAAGTATGACGTAATTCGTTGCCTCTCTCCTTTTCATTTTAGCAAGAGCAAAAAGAACCAAAGAGCAGTTCAGCTATTTAAGAACTAAATTCCTGCCCCATGACATAGTTTACAATCATCATGATAAAATTAACTTCCTTCTTCCTACTGTAAAAACAGAACAAAAAAACCATGTGGACTCTCTAACTACCATCGCCTAATTAAGTTCAGGTTTACCCTCACTTTTTCTTGATAAGGTTTACCTTTACATTCCTAGTATAAAACACCAAGATGGGCTAAATCAGTAATTAGGAAGTGAAAAATCAAAACAGAAGTGAAAGATAGTTCTAACAGTTTTCCTGAACTTAAGAAAGACTGGTTTTCTAGAGCATCAAAGAGTTAAGAGGGGGAAAGAAATCAATAATTTCCCAACAGCACTTTTCACAGCAAACTAGTGAGAAACAGCTTTTACAAATGCAAGCACTGGAATACATAATGTTTATAAAAATAGTCTCTTTAAAGTTGGGATTATTTTCTCTGCAGCAAATATTTGTTCTCTTACCTAGAAAAACATTATTAACCATGACTTCAATCCCTCGCTTCACAACTGCTACTTCTAATATATACCATACTGTTTTGATCAAATAATACAGAAGTTATCTTAAATCTAAGCAAACTATTCCACTTTTTGAGTGTTAAAAACATTCTTCTGTGGTAATGTCCATAACGTATACTTTAACACATTCATTTTTAACACCCACCAAGTCTCTTCTTCATAGTGCTTCATTTTTAAAAGTTTGCTTTTTTTCTACCGTAAGCCTAACTGTGCCAACGCTAGGGCATATACTTAGTTCTCATCAGCCGATACAGTTGGAATCTTGCTGAAATTCTGTTCTCAGCTGCCCTCTTGCTGCTGAAAATGAACCTCTGATCCTGGCGCAGTGTAGAAAGAGACGAGTTATGACTGAGAGAAGAAGATGAGCACAGGGAATTGTGTGAAACGGCAGAGACCTGAGATACCATTATTAAATTATTCCAAATACCTGAGCATATTTGATAAATCACTGAAAATATACGAAACTTCCACCCTCCCTAGTCTTCAGGTACCAAGGTTGTCTGGTCCTAAGATCCTGAGCTGACAGATATTTATACCTTAGGAAAAGAATGAGCAAGTTAGAGTGGTGACAAATCATCAGAGAATGAATTTCTTTTCTCCACTTCAGTGTATGCTTATTTCTAAACACCCCCTCTTAAAAAAATAACAAAAAACTTAGGATTCAAACCACGTAACTCGTTCATCTATTCCTGTTTAGCATACAGCACTCTAACAGAGATATTCACATGGCTACTCTATAAACAATATATTTTCATTTTATAGGAAAAGAAGATGAATATAAATAGCTATGTATCTCTTCCAGTTAGTCTAAGCAACCCGAATGTTCAAAAGTGCTCTTGTAAACATTTACTTTTGCATAAGCTGATCGATTATCTAAAATACTCTTCAGCAACAGGAGCAAATGTTTGATGAAGGAGAGACAAAAGATGAACAGCGTCTCAGGAACATAGGTGCAAACATTCCACAATTAATATATTAATCAGCCCATGATTCATATTAAACCTACACTTTAGAACCCCATTTCTCAATCACCAATTAAGGACACCATTAGAAAGCCGAAATAGAAAATGTATAATTTTTTACATCTCCTTTGGTTATAAACAAACAGTATGGCTATACAAATGATAAAGAAAAAAAAATTAGTAAGTAGTTTATCTTTTCTAAATATAAGATAGTAGACGCACATCAATTCTATGTTCACCTTCATAAAGCTGAACAGCTAGCTCAATGCCAAGCCTGTATTACAGAACTCAGACAGTTCCATGCACACACAGGCAGTCCCCGGGTTACAAATGAGATCCATTCCCTAAGTCTGCCTTTAAGTTGAATTTGTAAGTAAGTCAGAACAGGTACATACTTTTCTTATTTGGTGTCAGTTAGTCAAGCTTCTCTTAGTATACAGTATACATTTTACCTTTCTATGTATATAAAACACTTAAACACTTCCAAACTGCACAACGTTTTCATGAGCATCACAAAGTAGTACATGTGAATCATGGTATTTAACTCAAGTTTTTAATATAATACGCTTTATGGTCGTCCATTCTTAAGTACGAGTTGCCCATAAGTTGGATGTTCTCAACCCCAGGGACTTTCTGTAACTTATTTTACATTACTTACTATCATCTCACATCCACAGTATTCAACCCAATGTCTTGTACATATCAGGTACTCAAAAATACTTGCTTTATTCTTTCATCAATGAACTTACCCTTCGAAATGACACAACGTAAAATGTGTCTCCCCTTCTGCGGATGGCTTCAAAGAAATCTTGATAACTTCTGGGTGATGCATAATATACTTGTAGCTCATTTCCCGAGTTCCTGCTAAAGTAAAAAATAGGCAAAGTGTTCTTGAACTAAAGAAAACTGTTCTCTCAAAATACTTCCCATTCCAAAACTATTAATGTCTGAATTATAAGAATCTCTCTCAACCAAGTATCAGTAGTACTTTGGTGATAATTTTTATAATAATACTTTGAAAAGCCCCAAGACCAGGATATTTATAAGATCTAATTACTAAGGCTAAAATTCTCATTTCTGAATTAAAGCTCTAAAATGTACTAGTCAAGTTGCATTGCAAAGCATGGAAAAATAATAAAAGTATCAGAAAATAGGTTGCCACATGAGTTTGCATGTTTCTAAATTCTTTGGTAGTCAAATTTAAGCATGAGGAAAAGTTATTTTTCACCACTCTTATCAAATCTGTGAAGAAACACTTGCCTACAAGGCTCTACGAAAGGTGGAAAGGGCTTTGAATTCCAGTTCTACACCTCAAGTGGGCATTGATGAAAAAAAATCAACCTCTCGAGAAACCTCAGTTTCCTCCTCAAAAATAAAAGGACAATCACATAAACCTACAGGACTGATATGGGGATCAGGGATGTTGTATATGTGAAGTGCCAAGCACATGTCCTGTTACATACAAGTCACTCAACAATTGCTAACCACTGATACTAAAAGTGCCGTATCAGTGCCTTGACAAACTTAAAAACTAAAATTATAACACCTCATACTACACTTACCCCAAAGGATACATTCAAATGGTATTACTATAGTTAATACAATATTTCCAAGATCTCTTACTGTTCAGCACAATAAGCCAACATCTAGAACAGTTAAAGTGATCCTATACTGTTTCGTTCTTCTCTAAAGAGAAAACCTATGTTTCAATCAAACTTGGGATTTTTTTTTTTTAACTTAAAAGGAGAAAAAACTGACCTAAAGGGAAATTATAAATGAGTCATATGTACTTCCATTTGCTCACTAGGCTATTTCTGCTTGTATGTTGAATATAATTCACTATAAACATTACTTGGTTAAGAAATCATATCTCATCATAGCCATGCATCAAAAATATAGACATTTTTTACAAATATACACGTAGTAACTGAAATGAATAAAAACACCTTTCGATTTAAATATTTATACAGATAATTTACATAACACATATAATTTATATGTTAT
This sequence comes from Loxodonta africana, assembly GCF_030014295.1. NCBI lineage: Eukaryota > Metazoa > Chordata > Mammalia > Proboscidea > Elephantidae > Loxodonta > Loxodonta africana. Next base: position 197,224,769 of record NC_087344.1, on the reverse strand, counting down.
ATCAATCTTCATATACATCCCTCCCAGGTGCCGGGAATACTATCTAGCACACAGTAGGTTCTCTGTAAATACCTGTTAAATTAATATATTATCTAATTTAATCATTACATTAACTGTGCAGCCAGAATTTCGTAGATGCGGAAACTTCAACTAAGTTACACTGCTCAAGCCCACAGAGTAAGTAAATGGCAGAATTATGATGTGAACTCTGCCTGACTCTAAAGCTAACTTCTTAAACACAACACTATATTGCCTCCCACATTATCTTTCCTTTTAGTTAGGTGTGTCTCTGTCAACACATTTAAACCTCTCTAACTATAGCAAAAAAAAAAATTTTTTTTTTAACTATAGAACTCTCTTGGGAATCTTTCAAAATCTTAAGTAGTATCAAACAGTAAACAATACCTTTTAAGTCAAACAGCTAGGGTCTGAATTCTGATTCTGCCACTTACTGGTTCTATGATTCTTAAACTGACAAAAAGCAAATGACTTGCCCAGTTTCCGCACATATAAAATAGAGCCACAGTATCTACTTTTCAAATTATTATATGGATTTAAAGATAAAACTCATGCAAAGTGCCCAGCAGAACACCTGGCATTGAGCAGATACGCAAAAGATAATATTCCCTTGCCCTGGGCTCATGAAATAGACGCAAATTAAGGACAGGAGAGCTACGTGTTTTTAAGATTTTCAGAAGGATTATGACTGACCAGTGTTTTGACTAAATTTGTACTTCAGAGATTCTGGAGAGTTAACCTTTTGAAATTACCTGGCTTTACTCCTACTGCTCAGAAATAGTATATGTTCTGCGGACCAATCTACAGTCACAGGTGAGAGTAAACGTAAGATGGAAAGGAAGTAAGAATTTCAACTTTACTAAAATACTGGCTATTTTATTTCCTGGCCAAGAGCTCCACACTCTCTTACCCGATACTAGTGGTTTCTGTATATTGGACAGCCATCAGCTGAGAATTTGAGCCCTGTTCCAAAGCACCCTGGGAGGAAAAAAAGAAAAAAGTTTTATGGTATATACTGAAATTATATGAAGATTTTCCAATACTGACTCAATCTACAGTCTATTAATAAACTCTTACTAAAGTATTCATAGTTTTATCATGAATATTGCATACATTAAGTTCACATATCTAAACACCAACACAAAATTAAAACCTTTTTGGTTACCTTCCAGGCTGAGGGATGTGTCTTATGGAGATTAAGACATTTAAGGCACTTCCCATAAAGTTTAAAGAAATACAGGCATACCTTGGAGATATTGCAGGTTCAGTTCCAGACCACCACAATAAAGTGAACATTGCAATAAAGTGAGTCACACAAATTTTTTGCTCTTTCAGTGCATATAAAAGTTATGTTTACATTATACTGTAGTCTATTAAGAGTGCAATAGCATTATGTCTAAAAAAGAAATGTACATGCCTTAAGTAAAAAATACTTCACTGCTTAAAAATGCCAACTATCATCTGAGCCTTCAGTAATTCGAAATCTTTTTGCTGGTGGAGGATCTTGCCTCGATACTGATGGCTACTGATTAATCAGGGTGGCGGGTGCTGAAGGTTGGGGTGGCTGTGGCGATTTCTTAATATAAGACAACAATGAAGTATGCTGCATCGCTTGACTTTTCCGGTCATGGAAGATCTCTCTGTAGCATGTGATGCTGTTTGATAGCATTTTATCCACAGCAGAACTTCTTTCAAAATTGGAGTCAATCCTCTCAAACCCTGCCGCTTTGTCAACTAAGTTTATGTAATATCCTAAATTCTTTGCTGTCATTTCAACAATGCTCACAGCATCTTCACCAGGAGTAGACTCCATCTCAAGAAACCACTTTCTCTGCTCATCCATAAGAAGCAACCCTTCATCCATTAAAGTTTTATCATGAGATTGCAGCAACTCAGTCACATCTTCAGGCTCCACTTCTAATTCTAGTTCTCTTGCTATTTCCACCACATCTGCAGTTACTTCTCCACTGAAGTCTTGAACCTCTCAAAGTCATCCATGAGGGTTGGAATCAACTTCTTCCAAACTCCCATTAATGTTGATGTTCTGACTTCCTCCCATGAATCTTAATGGCATCTAGAATGGTGAATCCTTTCCAGAAGGTTTTCAATTTGTTTTGCCCAGATCTATCAGAGGAATCATTATCTATGGTAGCCACAGCCTTACAAAATGTATTTCTTAAATAACAAGACTTGAAAGTCAAAATTACTCTTTGATCCATGGGCTGCAGACAGGATATTGTGTTAGCAGTCATAAAAACAACATTAATCTCCTGGTACATCTCCATTAGAGCTCTTGGGTGACCAGGTACATCATCAGTAAGCAGTAATATTTTGAAAGGAGTATTTCTTTTTGAGCAATAGGTCTCAACAGTGGGCTTAAAATATTCAGTAAACCATGCTGTAAAGAGATGTACTGTCATCCAGGCTTTGTTGTTCCATTTATCGAGCACAGGCAGAGCAGATTTAGTATAATTCTTAAGGGCCCTAGGATTTTCAGAACAGTAAATGAACACTGGCTTTAACTTAACGTCTCCAGCTGCATTAGCCCCTAACAAGAGATCAGCCTGTCCTTTGAAGCTCTGAAGCCAGGCATTGACTTCTCCTCTAGCTATAAAAGTCCTAGATGGCATCTTCTTCCAATATAGGGTTGTTTCATCTACACTGAAAATCTGTTGTTTAACTTGTCCACGGTAAGGTCATGGAAGCTCCACAGACACATCCAAACTCCCTGAAGGACTGAATTACTGGGCTGAGGGCTGTGGGGACCATGGTCTCGAGGAACATCTAGCTCAATTGGCATAGCATAGTTTATAAAGAAAATGTTCTACATTCTACTTTGGTGGGTAGCATCTGGGGTCTTAAAAGCCTGTGAGTGGCCAGATAAGATACTCTATTAGTCTCACCCCAGCTAGTGCAAGGGAGAATGAAGAAAACCAAACATACAATGGAAAGATTAGTCCAAAGGACTAACGGACCACAACTACCACAACCTCCACCAGACTGATTCCGGCCCAACTAGATGGTACCCGGCTAACACCACTGACTGTTCTGACAGGAATCACAACAGAGGGTCCCCCAGACAGAGCTAAAGAAAAATGTAGAACAAAACTAACTTTTAAAAACAGACCAGACGTACTAGCCTGACAGAGACTGGAGAAACTTCGAGAGTATGGCCCCTGGACAACCTTTTAGTTCAGTAACGAAGTCACTCCTCAAGTTCACCCTTCAGCCAAAGATTAGACAGGCCCATAAAACAAAACAAGACTATAGATGCAGACCAGCCCAGGGGCAAGGACTGGAAGGCAGATAATAGGGAACCCAAGGTCAAGAAGGAAAAGTGTTGACATATCATGGAGTTTGTAACCAATGTCACAAAACAATATGTGTACTAACTGTTTAATGAGAATCTAGTTTCTTCTGTAAAACTTCATCTAAAGTACAATAATAAAAAAAAAAAAAAAAGAAAGAAAGAAAACCTGTTGCTTGGTGTAGCCACTTTCATCGATTAGCTAGATCGTCTGAATAACTTGCTGCAGCTTCTACATCAGCACTTGCGGCTTCGTCCTGCACTTTTACGTTATGGAGACAGCTTTTTCCTTAAACCTCATGAATCAATCTCTGCTAGGTTCAAACTTTCCTTCTTCAGCTTCCTCACCTGTCTCAGCCTTCGCAGAACTGAAGAGAGTTAGAGCCTTGCTCTGGGTTAGGCTTTGGCTTACAGAAATGTTGTAGCTGATCTGATCTTGTATCCAATCACTAAAACTTTCTCCATATCAGCAAGAAGGCTTGTTTCACTTTCTTGTCATTCGTGTTCGTTGGAGCAGCACCTTTAATTTCCTTCGAGAACTTTCCCTTTGCACTCACAACTTGGCTCTTTGGCACAAGAGGCCTAGCTTTCAGCCTATCTCAGCTTTCAACATGCCTTCCTCACTAAGCTTAATCATCTCTAGCTTCTGATTTAAAGTGAGAGACATGCAACTCTTCCTTCCACATGAACACTTAGAAATCATTGTAGGGTTATTTATTGGCCTAATTTCAATATTGTCCTGTCTCAGGAATAGCAAGGAGAGGGACAGAGAGTGGAGAACAGCTGGTCAGTGGAGCAGTCAGGATATACACAACATTTATCAATGAAGCTCGCTATCTTATATGGGCGCAATCCATGGTGCCCCAAAACAATTACAAAAGTAACACTCAAGATCACTGACCACAGATCACCGTAACAGATAGTTTGAAGCACTGTGAGGATTACTGAAAAGTGACACAGAGACACAAGGTGAGCGGTGCTGTGGGGAAAACGACATTGACAGACTTGGTCTAGGCAGGGTTGCCACAAACTTTCAATTTGTAAAAAACACAGTATCTGCACAGCACAATAAAACAAGGTATGCCTGTAGCCGAAAAGCTTCATCCAAGCCGTGAAAGTATTATGACCAAGCCATATAAATAACAACTTGTCTGTCTAAAATAATTACGTTCTCAATGAAAAGTTCACAATGAAACTAGATCCTATTGTTTACTGAGTTAAACAAAAAGATCATCATGTCTAAATACACTTATAAAGGAGCCCTTGTGGCACAAATAGTTAAGCACTCAGCTCCTAATTGAAAGGTTGGTGGTTGAAGCTCACCCAGCAGCTCTGCAGGGGAAAGACCTGGCAATCTGCTTCTGTAAAGATTACAGTCAAGAAAACCCTATGGGGCAGTTCTACTCCGTCACATGGGGTCACTATGAGTTGGAATTGATTTGATGGCACCCAAGAACAACAACAAGTACATGTTTAGACTAAACCATCATTAAAGAGATGGCACAGATAACTCCTGTAGCAAGAAAACAGCCTAATATGGAGTCGATTCCAGCTTACAGCGACCCTACAGGACAGAGCAGAACTGCCCCATAGGGTTTCCAAGGAATGCCTGGTGGATTCGAACTGCTGACTTTTTGGTTAGCAGCTGAGCTCTTAACCACTGCACCTAGTGACCCACATATGCTACACTGGAAACCTACTTGCCACATACCATCTCTTTTGTACTATGCCTCCTTATATTCCCTGGCAGTTTTGTAAGCTGATCTTCAACAGAGTTTTGGAAGGGTATCAGAGTTCAAGGACACCTTATCAAGTATTATTACATTAAAGAAGTGTCCTTACTATTACCCTGGTCAAGCAATGGCTTAATTAATCATTTAATGATCAGACTCCTGCTATGTTCATTACTGTGTCCATCCATCTATCCTTCAGCAATCTAACTTTTATAGAGCACCTACTACATGCACCTGGGCTACAAAGCTGAACACTATTATGTCTTTGCTCTCAATTTAACTGGGAAGACAGATATGTAAAAACAATACAATGTAAAAATGCTAAAACAGAAGCATGTACAAAAAATTAAGGAAGAAGGGGGCAATTTTGTTTGGTAGATAGGACCAATACACAGAGATGAATACTGGGGCTTCCAACTGCTGGCTCTGTAATAAGTAAAAGGTTTTATTTCACAAAATCAAATGCAGGTCTTGCATACAGCAGGCATTCAATGAATGTTTGTTAAACAATACGGAAAAAAAGTACCAATAAAATGAAAAGAAAAAGAGAAACAAATATACTTAACAGAATACTGTACTTATTGGCATGGTTATTAAGTAAGGTGTAAATAAAACCAAAATTAAATTTAGCTCGTTTATAAATGTAAGGTTTAGAATGAAAAGATTAAACAGCTGAGGAATTTCAAACAATTTCTGCTACTTTGGTACATATGAAATTAATACAGAAGTCTGAAGGAAGCTAGACTTCTTTCCCCAATCTCAAAAACGGGTGGATAGGCTTTAAGGAAAGTTGAGTTACAGAGACATTTTAAAATAAAAACCACTGCCGTTGGGTTGATTCCAACTCATAGCAACCCTACAGGACAGAGCAGAATTGCCCCACAGTGTTTTTGAGGCTGTAAATCTTTACAGAATCAGGCTGCCACATCTTTCTCCCATGGAGCGGCTGGTGGGTTAGAACCACCAACCTTTTGGTCAGCAGCTGAGCACCTAACAACTGTACCACCAGGGCTCCTTACACAGACATTGGGCAAACAGAAATCTGATATGGCATTTACCTGTCTAAGATTCACACAAATTAATAAAGGAATCTCTGAAAAACTGGCCATGAAATTTTGTATTTTTGGCTATATGGATTCATCAAAAGGGCAAATCAACAAAAATGTGAGGTAGATATTTACATAGAAATGACAGGGATGTTAAAATCCTCAACTACGTTACAGATTTGTCTATTTTTCCCTTTAGTTCTTGTATTTTCACTTTGTATATTTTGAAGCTTTGTTATTAGGGGCCTAAACATTTAGAATTTTTCTCTCTTCTTGATGAAATGATCCTTTTATCATTATGAAATTTCCTTCTAGGTTTCTTATAATACCCTTTACCTGAGTCTACTTAACATAGTCAGATTAACACCAGCTTTCTGATGCTTGATATTTGCATGGTATAAATACTTTTTCAACCTTTTATTTTCAACCTGTGTCTATATATTTGAAGATATTTCTTGTAAACAGCATATAGCTGGATGCTGCTTTCTTAAAAATCTAGTTTGACAATCTCTACTTTTTAATTGATGCATTTAGTCCATGAAATTTAATTATTAATATGGTTGGATTTAAGTCTATCATCTTGAAATATATTTTCTATTTATTCTACTTGTTCTTTGTTCTTATTCCGGCTTCTTTTGGGTGAATTACATATTTTTTAGTATTTCATTTTTATTTCTTGTATTAGCTTTTTAGCTGTACTTCTTTGTTGTATTTTTTGGTGGTTGCTCTAGAGAATATACTTTAATCTTTAAGTCACCACAGTTTGCCTTCATATATTATTTGCACAATATAAAAACTTTATAAGAATAACTTTATCTCCCTCCCTCCCTTTGTGTTTTTATTGTCTTAAGTTTTACTTCTATATAACCTATAACCTGTACAATAAATTGTTATTTTTGCTTTAAGAAGATATTTTAAAGACATTTAAATACACACACACATAAAATAAAGATATTTTTAAAAGGCCTCTTCTGGCGTTCTTCCTTCACGCTAATCTGGGGTATTACCTGGTATCGTTACCCTTAGTTTAAAAAACTTCTTTTAGTATTTCTTACAGTGCAGGTCTACTAGGGACAAATTCTCTCAGCTTTTGCCTATCTGAAAATGTCTTTTTCTCACCTCATTTTGAAGGATATTTTCACTAATTTGCCCCTTTATCTATTCTGACAACTCAGAGCCAAGGAAGAAGAACTATGAAATAGGATAAGCCCAATCAAGGATATAATGCTAAGAAATGATAGAAATTTCAAAGAAATGTCAATTCATTAAGTTTACAGAATACCTTATAAGACTTTTGGATCCTTTTAGCACCTGAAAGAGGTGACTATGAGGGAAAAAAAAAAAATGAGGAAAAGGTAGGCTAAAATGAAGAAAAAAGACAAAGCAGAGGAGTTGCAGGCTTTCTACGCTGAGAAAGAACCAGAGGAATTGCTATGTTTAGTACTGACAACAGCACTAACAGAATGATCCTTCCCCTTCTGACTGACCAAGGTTTTCTTTTACCCTGGTCAAAGATAGAGTTATCTCTGTCATTCTCTTTGATGTAACAGATAAGATTCCCACATTTCTGTCAACTGTCTAAGCTTCCTACAGAAAGCTGTACGTCTGAAATAGCAGAAGAAAACTTTAAATTATAAATCCCCTGCAAATGTACAAAGGCTATGACACTAAAACGAAATCATTTTCCTTGCGTTAGAATTCCTTCAAGATTAAAGTACACCAAGCATCCCTCCCGCAGTAAACTCTTCATTCATTTATCCAATAAACAGGAACGAACGCCATGAAAAATTATATCAAAAGATAAAGCAAGAAGCTCACCTAGGCCAAGAATTTTAATGTAGTTTTTCATAAAGTCCATTATACCAGTTGTGTAGGATTATCTACCGGCAATTATCCATTCCTGCCTCCTTCTGTGCTCTTCTGTACAGGAAGGGCTGGAAACCTGGAAATTATATTTCCTGCTCATTTTTGCCATTACAATTCTGGATATAATCTAGGTTCTGCCAGTAAAATCACTTGTGCCAGGTTTGGAAAGCAGAAAGGGAGGTACAGTCCATTTTTTCCCTGGCCAGGGTGGCAGCTGATGTGTTGGCTTTGGCAAATATGAGTTTTGAAGTACCAGACTCCATATTCCAATGTCATGCAGCAGCTCTGGGGCTCTGAGGTACTGGTGGTGTTGGTAGTGATTTCCTATAGCCTCTAACCAATAAAGCTGCCACAGCAGATAAGCAAAAGGTCTAGAAAGGCCCAGGGAGCCACATACTAGATCACGATAGAATAACAGAATGTCAGAGCCTGAGTTCATGTACAGTCTAGAGCGCGTCTAGACTAACCTTCATTATTTTATAGATGAAAACAATCCCAGGATTGTTACAAGTTACTGTTTATTGCTATCCTTTTACTATGCTTTTAAAACACATCATGTACTGCTTCCAATTAGTCTCCAAATAAACAAACAGCTAAGGTGTTTCTACTGGCATATAAACATGTAAACCTGGTGAGATATTTCTGATCCAAAAATAAACCCTCTTTTGGGCTCTGTTTTTTTGGGATCACCCTGAAATAATTTCTCCACCTCCTCATCTATTATTACTTCCTGAATCCATTTCAGTCAGGCTTTTGTCATCATACTCCAATGTAAAGGATTTTGTCAAAATCACTAACTTCCATGATCAAATTCAATGATTATTTCTCAGTTCTCATCTTACTCAGTACCTCTTAGCCTCTGTAACAGTTAATCACTCCTTCCCTGAAAGACTCTGTTTCAGTTTTGGGACACTACTACTCTACAGTTTCTCCTGCCTCACAGCCAGTCATTCCTCTTCCTTCTTAAGTACTGGTTCTTCCTCCTAGTCCCGTCTATAATGCTGGATTTGGCCAAGGGCCCGGTCACCCACTCGCTTTTCTTTCCTCTTTACTTTCTCCGTAGGTAATATTACCCCAAATTAAACCTCCAGTCCCAGCCTCTTCCCTAAACTCCAGACCTGAATATCTGATTGTTCACTTGACTTCTTCTTTTGAATGTCTAATAGCCATGTCAAACTTAGCACGTCTAAAACTCTTGATTCCTGCCTCCAACTCCTTCTTCCCTGACCTTGCTCATCTCAATAAAAGGACTTGCCATTCAACCAGTTCATAAGGTATAGGAATTATCATTGATTGCTTTTTATTTTACATCAGCCATTTCTATCAGCTCTACTTTCAAAATATATTTGGCATCCAAGTACTTTCCTCCACCTCCAAATCTACCATGCTAGTACAGGCCAAAATGATCTCTCACTTAAGACTACTCAAATTACTTCTTAGCTGGCCTCCCTACTTCTACTCATGCCTTCCACCATGGTCTACTCTAAATAGCAGCTAGAGTGATTTTTTAAAAACATAAATCAGATTAAGTCACTTCTCTGTGTAAACCTTTCCATGCCTTCACTCATACCTAGCGTGAAATCCAAAGTTCTCACCTTAGCCCGTGAGGTTCAGCATTATCAAGCCTCCACTGCCTCTCTCACCCCATCGCTTAGTCACTATATTCCAGTCTACTGAACCCCTTGATGTTCCTCAAATATTGAACTATTCCCTCCTGCGTGGCTTTACATTTGGTGTTCCCATTGTCTGGAAGTTCTTTCCCCAGATTTTCTCCTAGACCTTTAAATTGCTACTCCTTCATTTTCTGCCTATGACAGAAGCAATGTTACGTTCTCCCTAAACCCTCTCCTTCTTCCTGAGCACACAGCAATGCTACATTTTCTCAGTCTCCCTCATGGCAGTTTAGCCAATGTGACAGTTTTGGGCAACTAAACATTGGCTAATGTCTAGGCCTGATGCCTACAACATTTCACATAATTTTCCAAGCTGTCTCTTCCCCAACGCTCCGAGTTAGCAGCAAAGGATTTCGAGTTGTTGAAACCACACTTCGGAAGGAATCTGGACCCCTTAGTCACTGCTTGGAGAAAAGCTGTATCAGACTTTGTGTGAGAAAAAAAATATTCCATTAAGCCACTGAAATTCTGGGGCTATATGTTATGACAGCTAACATTAATTACCTAAACAATATCTTACTCAACTGGAAGCTCTTTGAAGAAGCCTTCTCTGACCACCCAATCTAAAATAGTCACTCATCTCTCAATTCAAACTTGTAACCTCCTACCTTGCTTTTTTTTTCTTTAGAGAACTTATCTCTACTCTTGAGTATATCGTGTATTTATTTACTTGTTTGTTGTTTGTCTCCTGCTGGCATATAAGTTCCATGAAGATGGGAGCTTGATACGTGTATGTGTATATACACACACATACGTATGCACGTATAGACACGTGTATACACATATACATACCTACATGAATGGACATGTTTGCATGCAAGCGCACATACACACAATAATCGCAGGGTCTAGAACACTACCTGGCTCTTTATCACCACCACAGGTAATGTTTGGTGAGAGCTTACAAAGTGCTGGTTGCTAGTCTAAGTGCTTTAGAAGTAGCAGTAAATATCTGATGAATGAAGGGATGACTATTAACAGTGCTTTGTGGCAAACAACATCGAGATGAAAGCTCTGCTAAATAAGCTCCCTTTCTTTAATGTTTGCATATATACTTTTCACCCTTTTATTTTCAACCTGCGTCTTTATATTTAAAGTGTATTAACTCACAGTTGTACACATCTAAGTTCACAAATGCCCTCATGGAGATGTGTCTGCCATCATTTCCAAGCCGTCCCCGTGTTTCAATACCCTTTTTTTGAAAAGTTCTGGAGCCCTGGTGGTGCAACAGTTAAGCGCTCAGCTGCTAACTGAAAGGTTGGTGGTTCAAGCCCACCCAGCAACTCTGTGGGAGAAAGACCTGGAAATCTGCTTCCATAAAGATTACAGCCAAGAAAACTCTACGGGGCAGTTCTACGGTTACACAAAGTCGAAATCGACTTGATGACACCTAACAACAGCACCAATGAGAACAGAGGAGATATGCAGTGTCGTTTATTATATCATTTGTGCAAAAAACATCTGATACAGATGTTCACACACAGGAACCTTGGCTTCAAAGCAAATTTGAGGGAAAGAGCGAAAAACAGCACCATGCATAAGCAAGACCTGCTAGTGCTATAAAAGCTGAACTAGTGCTACTGAGCCTGGGAGGCAGGGAAGGAGGGTAGAACTAGTGCTACTGAGCCTGGGAGGCAGGGAAGGAGGGCTGAACTAGTACCACTGAACCTGGGAGGTGGGGAAGGAGGGCGGAACTAGTGCTACTGAGGCTGGGAGGCGGGGAAGGAGGGCTGAACTAGTGCTACTGAAGCTGGGAGGCGGGGAAGGAGGGCTGAACTAGTGCTACTGAGCCTGGGAGGCGGGAAAGGAGGGCTGAACTAGTGCTACTAAACCTGGGGCGTGGGGAAGGAGGGCTGACCTAGTGCTATTAAACCTGGGAGGCGGGGAAGGAGGGCTGAACTAGTGCTACTAAACCTGTGAGGCAGGGAAGGAGGGCTGAACTAGTGCTACTGAGCCTGGGAGGTGGGGAAGGAGGGCTGAACTAGTGCTACTGAACCTGGGAGGCGGGGAAGGAGGGCTGAACTAGTGCTACTGAGCTTGGGAGGCGGGAAAGGAGGGCTGAACTAGTATCACTGAGCCTGGGAGGCGGGGAAGGAGGGCTGAACTAGTGCTACTGAGCCTGGGAGGCAGGGAAGGAGGGCTGAACTAGTGCTACTAAACCTGGGAGACAGGGAAGGAGGGCTGAACTAGTGCTACTGAGGCTGGGAGGTGGGGAAGGAGGGCTGAACTAGTTCTACTGAGCATGGGAGGCGGGGAAGGAGGGCTGAACTAGTGCTACTGAGGCTGGGAGGTGGGGAATGAGGGCTGAACTAGTGCTACTGAGCATGGGAGGCGGGGAAGGAGGGCTGAACTAGTGCTACTGAGCCTGGGAGGCGGGAAAGGAGGGCTGAACTAGTGCTACTGAGGCTGGGAGGTGGGGAATGAGGGCTGAACTAGTGCTACTGAGGCTGGGAGGCGGGGAAGGAGGGCTGAACTAGTGCTACTGAGGCTGGGAGGCGGGGAAGGAGGGCTGAACTAGTGCTCCTGAGCCTGGGAGGCGGGAAGGGAGGGCTGAACTAGTGCTACTAAACCTGGGAGACAAGGAAGGAGGGCTGAACTAGTGCTACTAAACCTGGGAGACAGGGAAGGAGGGCTGAACTAGTGCTACTGAGGCTGGGAGGTGGGGAATGAGGGCTGAACTAGTGCTACTGAGGCTGGGAGGCGGGGAAGGAGGGCTGAACTAGTGCTCCTGAGCCTGGGAGGCGGGAAAGGAGGGCTGAACTAGTGCTACTAAACCTGGGAGACAGGGAAGGAGGGCTTCAGTGGCAGCGACAGCCTCATCAGAAGCAGCAGGAGGTAGCAGAAGTGGCTGAAGCGAAAGCTCCCCAGATCTTCCAGGGAGATAGCAATCCCAGCTAGGGAAGCCTTTCAGCAAATATTCTAAACATTATTGTCGTGGATTGAATTGTATCCCCCCAAAACATCTGTCAGCTTGGCTAGGTCATGATTCCCAGTATTGTATGATTTTCTCCCATTTTGTCATCTGATGTGATCTCCCTGTGTGTTATAAATCCTACCACTACAAGGTAATGAGATGCATCTCTTTTGAGATACAGCAAAGAGGCCAGCGGAGAGACGGGGGGACCTCATACCACCAAGAAAGCAGTGCCAGGAGCAGAGTGCATCCTTTGGACCCAGGGTTTCTGTGTGGAGAAGCTCCTAGACCAAGGGAATATTGAAGACAAGGACCTTCCTCCAGAGCTGACAGAGAGAGAAAGCCTTTCCCTGGAGCTGGTGCTCTGAATTTGAACTCCTAGCCTACTAGACTGCGAGAGAATAAATTTCTCTTTGTTAAAGCCATCTACTTGTGGTACTTCTGTTATAGCAGCAATAGGTGACTAAGACAATTATCAAAGGCAAGTAGAAACATACCTGAAGGATACGGGTTTTCTGTTGATTATTTGTCATTCTTCTCGACTTGGTCCTTTCCACTTCGTGTCTATGAACCCAACCTCGAAGTTCATGATTTAACCTATAAAACAGCTTAATTAATCAAACATATTTCAAAGAAGTAAGTCTCATCCCTTACCTGGAAGTGAATTTAATCATATTCTGCAGGTTCCAAAGAAGACCCCAAGTAGCTGATGACTCAGTATTACTTTTGGATTTGAAAAAGCTAAGACAGTTAATATTAAAAGGTATCTTTAATAAGACATGCATACTTATAGAATACTGTTGTTGTTAGGTGCCACTGAGTCAGTTCTGACTCATAGTGACTCTATGTACGACAAAACGAAACACTGCCTGGTCCCGCGCCATCCTCACATTCGTTGTTATGTTTGAGCCCATTGTTGTAGCCACTACGTCAATCCATCTCGTTGAGGGTTTTTCTCATTTTCACTGACGCTTTACTCTACCAAACATGATGTCCTCCTCAATTATGAATGCAAAAAACAAAAACAAAAACAAAAAAAAACATACCTAATAAACTGCCAAATATAAATATTAGCTGCAAAGATTTTTCCACAAAAAAGGTATTTCCAGTTTCTGCTCTTGGGCGTGTGCACACAAACATCTGAGATACTGGAGAGAATTTAAGTTATAGGACCCCTAACAACAACTGAATGCATGAAAGTCTTTGAAAAACACGGTCTTTTGGAAAAAGAAAAAGAATGAACTAAACTGCCAGGAAAAAATCAATGCACTACAATTCAAATTTTCCAACATTGAAAATAAAAAAAGGCTACTTCAAATATAACTGTCATTTATTTTGCTTACCTTTCAGAGCAGTTGGGAAGACATAAGACTATGCCTATCAAAGCACAGGTGACTACTACCTACCATAAGAACACTGAGGCAGTTTTGGGGGTCAAGGTTAGGATCCAAAATCACAGGAAAAAATTCAAGGGTGAAAGTTGATAAAGAAGGGTACACTAATGGGAAAGTATCTCCAGAATCACATGTCTTCAAATTATCATCTTCCTAATTTGAGGAAAATGGCACCTTCTGCTATGAACGTTACCATCACCAACCCTAACAATTACCTTGAATTTTTATATTAATATTCTATAGTTTTCAAATATTAAAACATATTTAAATATGTAATGCTAATACCATTACTTGAAATAGACTCACTACCATCTCTACCAGGTTGGTGGGGAAACTGAATATACCTATATAATATACCTATATGATACACCTATGGTTCTCCAGCAAGTAATTCAGAGGCTTCTCTCAGCTACTTAGTCAATCTGAACAAATACTGTTCTAGTTCCAAAGCTAAACACAGGAACCCATTCAAATATTCCTGCAATAATCTACAACACTCACCTGAGAGACTCTGTTGTGTTGATCAGGGGCTGACAAGGAGGTGGAGGAATATAGAGTAGTGGCTCCTCAGTGAGAACCATCAGAGCCTTGTCATTTGAAACAGAATGGTCGTACCTGAAATATACATGCACAAGTTTATTCCCTTGAGTCTTAAATTCCTAAGAAAAAGTTTGCTGCCAGAAACTCATTACTACTGTTCACTTTTCCTGGAAATAAAAATACAGTAAATAGAGCATACCCTGAAACAGAAGCAAATACATTAGAAAAGAAGAAAGTATAGACTATAGAGCACAGTCATTTTCCAGTTTTCTACAGAGAGATCATGGTAATTCACATCTATACAGCCACTGGCTATCAAGTAATTATTATGTACCAGACCTGGGGATACAATGATAATACATGGCCCCTGCCCTCAATGAACTCAGAGCAAGGTGTACACATGCTGCTGGAACACAGGATGTGACACAGTAATGGCGGAAGTTAGGAGAAAGACCACCTGTGATAGGAAGGGCAGTATTTATCATGCAACCAGTTTTCGTTTATAATTCTGTTTTCATTTATAATTCCATGATAACAAAGCTGAATTATAACCTTTGAAAAGGTGTGGAGGTGAAAAGAAGCATAAAATATTTGTCAGGAGAAAAGTGAAAGAGCTGAAAAGCTGGATATAAATTTTAGAATTATGTGGCACCTAAATCACTAGGATAATGCTAGCAGGATATTATCCAGTTACTCCATTGGCATCAAAAAATACATGTTCCTAACCACCAAGCTAATTCATATCCTAGGGAATGAGGAATGCTGTGGTAGTAAACTAGCTGGAGGTAGAACAGGGAGAGGAACCTAGAGTTCCACTGTGGCTTTGTAAAATCTGAAATGTTAAAATAGAGATGTCAAGGAGACTATTGGATACATGATTTTGGAGACCCAGAAGAGAAGTCTGGACTGGAAACATAAATTTGAGAGTCAACAGGATATACAAATATGGATTATGTACTAAATTATAGATGAGGTCACCCAGGCAGAAAGAAAACAGAAAAGTTCACAGTACCAAATCTTGAGATTTGGATAGAACAGGTGCCCACAAAGAAGACTGCAAAGCAGCAGCCAGTGAGGCAGGATAAAAACTAAAAAATACAGTAACGCAAAAGGAGAATGTTTCAAGGACGGCGTGATCCATGCAGCCAAATGTCGAGAAGGTCGAGTAAGATTGAGACAAGTTTCCATTAAGTTCGGCAACGCTGAAATCACTGCCATACCTGATGAAAATAATTTTGGCAAAGGTGAAAACCAACTCCGAGGGAAAAATTAGAGATTTTTATGTATGCCACCACACACAGGGAAAAGAAGAAAGAACTGAGGGTTTATAGAGCATTCTTCCCTGCAACTTGGACCAGCAACTTTCCTGATGTCCTCTCTTCTGGCTATTAGGATTGTGTGAAGAAAACAGAGGTGCTGGTACACAGATAATGATGACATTCGGAAGCAGATCAGATTAAAATTAAGTGTTGAGGGGAAAGAAAAGGAAATCTCTCTTGTACTTGGTAATGTACACTTTTCTGAATACCTATAAGGAGAGGCTTCTTGCCATGTTAGAAAGTCAAGAACAAAGACTTGCCATATATGTATTATCTTAAAAATTGTGTCTGTATACTTAAAAATACAAACACTGTAGTCCCATCAGAAAAGCCCAAAACTGCTTTAGAAAATATATTTCTGATTTATGATTTTCTTTCCATGTGATAAACTCTAGTAATGACTTCTACACATCTGTGCTGACTGGCTTTGTTCTATCAGCCAAAAATACTCTTTGGGAAAGAAAAAAAAAAAAATCTGATAGGAGAAACACCAGGGAAGAGACTGGGAGGAGATGAAGAAAAAAGGAAAGAGAAAATCTAAGCCAACGTGCAATCTGGAGACAATTAGACCCACACTAACCCTGAGAAGGTTAGAGTTCTTATAATGCTTGCAAACCATTCTATGTCAATAGAAAACATTTCAGCCAATAAATCAGTACATTAAGGGCCAAGGCTACCAAGCTAGCATGAATGAGAATTCATGGAATAAAGACTGTTGCCTTATATGTAGGCTGACCACCCTTTCCCATTTACCCAAGATTTATGCCTGATGTCCTGACTTAACTATTACTAGGCACTACCTTTCATTCTTCAAAGCATTAGCTGATAAACTATATGGTCATCTTATTTATACATCACACAGTTCTCAGATTGAAAAAATATATGCAGTTAATTATTAAACGACAGGTAAATACGGTATTATAAACTATGGGATTAGAACCAATTCCTTTTTTAATTGAACCAGTTCTTAAAATTCTCCTAAAAAATGAAACATGATATAAAACAAGTTGTATTAAAAATAAATACAGGTGTCATGGCTGAGCATAAATAATCCTAAAATTCAGTTCAAAGCAAATTCTTATTTGGTGCTTTCAAATGTTTCACAAACATTTTTCCATATCTTTTATTCAGTATTTATAATGATTAAAAACAGCATCGAATTAATGGAGTTCAAATCTCCCAAGTTGCTCAGTAATAATCTTAGGTACTTCAAGAGACTTGCATGGAGCCAAGAAGCTATAATCTTTTCTGTTTCTTACCAAGACCAGTAACTCAAATATGCACAGGCAACGCCGACTTGAGGGGGTGGGGGCCGGCAGCAGAGAGATGGCTTGCATCTCATGTGCTACTTTGAAAGCTGATAAAATTACAGCCTGAAATTCACGGAGACCTATGGCATGAACTAATATGATCAGAATACTATGCAGTAAGGTAAGTATGTTACCTTACTCTAATGTACACAAATAAGTGAAGGCTTCTGTTTTTTTAGTTAGTGCAAAATAAACAATACTCTTGTAAAAACAATACTCTTGTAAACAGATGTTACCTGAACTGTAACATCAAGTACCTAACAAAAAACACTTGTTCTATCTTTTAGCAACAAGCTGTGCATACCTAAGCCACACACTTACAACCCTCACAAGTCTAAGGGCTGTTAAATTTTAAATGTGACTTTTGATGGATTGCATGCGGAGAACAGAAGAACTCAAAGTTACGTAACACACAGGGAAAGCCCGAACAAACTACTTAGGGAAATTACAGGCACTATTAAACTCTAGCGATATCAGGGAAACTGTTACATGATCACTGTGATTGCTCTTCCAGGACTATGGCATAACTTTGGCGCATAAAAAAGCTGAAACTTTACGTGTTTTCCAACATTATGACAGCTATCACGTCCTACATTGCATTATAGTTACTACCATATAATTCCTTGGATCGTCCACAGCACTGAACATAGTGCTTTATACACTGCAGGTTCCTGAAAAAAAAAAAATACCAGCCTTTTTTCTAGCACAGCAAGATGGAGATAAGGCTACAGGACTATGACAATAACAAGCCTACAGAACTAGGATAATAATTTCATTCAACAGTATGAGTGTAACAGGATAAAAATCACAAGAATGTCTCCCTTGTGGCCCCTGGCCTGTAGAACCTTAAGAGAGTTAGTAATATACAAATCATTAATGACTTTCAAGCAATGTACAGTGTCATGGCTGCCACGCTATGGACTCCCTTTGCCTTGTTAGTAAAGGACCTGGCTCCATTCAGATCTAATAAAAATTCTAAATAGCACAGGGAAAATATTTACCAAAAAGCATACAGCTTTGAAAATGTTCACTATGATCTTCTTTTAGTTACCGTAAGATAGAAATTGTATTTTTGTACAATTGTAAGTCTTTCGTTATTGATAAGCAATATGGAATTTACCAAGTCAGTATTAAGTTGTAACGGGGGAGGAAGATTCAGGAAAGCTCACAATAAATAAGTATAAGTCATTTTACCTAATGATTGCAAATAGGGTTAACCGTATCAATCAATGGACAAAGTAGCAAATATTAAATACGTTATATGTACAAACATAGGAAAAAGAAAGTAACTATATTGAAGTATTTTACATACAATATAACATTTATATACTGTATGTGTTTCAACATATATATTAATGCATTCAGTCTGAGATTTTAAAGGTCACATCTCTACAAGAATTCTAAAACTGGGAAAGGTTTCAAAATAAATGTATTCATAGGACTGATCTTAACAGTAAAATTTATTAACTGGCCTCAGTAACTTTTCTACTCCACTAGACAAAATTTTGCATGAAAGATTCAGATGTGAAATTACATAATTCTCTATTTTTATTTTATTACATCAATTAGACAGATACATGCCATCTAACCTGTAGCTGTTTTTCCTGATGATATCATCTGATGTGTCTTGCACCTCTTTAGCAGAAAATCCCAAAAGATGCCTCCTTTGATTTGCAGGCTTCACATCAGGATTCACTCTCCTGGAATCCTGCTCCAACATGCTGAAAATAAAAAATATGGGGCACTAATTAAAATAAGTTACACACATGCATGCTATATGTAGCTCTGAAGCAAATCAGAATGTCTCTATAGATCCATGTAACACAACAAGAATGCTAGGCATAGGAACAAGCCAAGCAGTGTATTGATGTGGTCAAATCCCTAGCCTGGTACTCTGGACATATCAAAAACAATTCTAAAAATAATTCTTATAGGTATAAAAGCACCTTATTTATAAACTTTCCTAAAAGGCAGTGTTGTATATGTTTTAAAAACTCTATAATCACGTTATATATACATATAATATAGGAAATAAATATAATATACATTTAAACAAATTTTAAACTCAGATAATAACTGAAATAAGAAGTCTTCTTAGATGCTGCAAACTGATGTTTTCAATTTTAAACTCAGAATAACTGAAATAAAAAGTCCTCCTGAATGTTGCAAACTGATGTTTTCAATGAGGGAATATTTGAAATGAGAATTACTTTCTTTGTCAACAGCCAAATTCATTAGCCTTTCACAATGCCAGAAGGCAGGCTATCAAATAAAGTCAACAAAAATTTATTTTAAAAATATTTCTACTTTTATACACACACCCATGTTTACTGCAGCACTGTTTACAACAGCAACAAGATGGAAGCAAACAAGGTGCCCATCGACGGATGAATGGATAAATCAATTATGGTATATTCACACAATGGAATACTACACATCGATAAAGAACAGTGAGGAATCTGTGAAATATTTCATAACATAGAAGAATCCGGAAGATATTATGCTGAGTGAAATTAATCAGTTGCAAAGGACAAATATTGTATGAGACCACTATTATAAGAACTCGAGAAATAGTTTAAACAGAGAAGAAAATATTCTTTGATGAGAGTCGGGAGAGAGGGAGGGAGGGAGCGAGGGAGCGAGGGTGGGGGCGAGGGAGGGAGAGGGGTATTCACTAATTAGATAGTAGACAAGAACTATTTTAGGTGAAGTGAAAGAGAACACACAATATAGGCGAGGTCAGCACAACTGGACTAAGCCAAAAGCAAGGCAGCTTCCTGAATAAACTGAATGCTTCGAAGGCCAGCGTAGCAGGGGCGGTGGTTTGGGGACCATGGTTTCAGGATACATCTAGGTCAATTGGCATAATAAAATGTATTAAGAAAACATTCCACATTCCACTCTGGAGAGTGGCGTCTGGCGTCTTAAACCCTAGCACATGGCCATCCAAGATGCATCAATTGGTCTCAACCTACCTGGATCAAAGGAGAATGAAGAACATCAAAGACACAAGGTAATTATGAGCCCAACAGACAGAAAGGGCCACATAAAGCAGAGACTACATCAGCCTGAGGCCAGAAGAACTAGATGGTGCCTGGCTACAACCGATAACTGCCCTAACAGGGAACACAACAGAGAACTCCTGAGGGAGCAGGAGAGCAGTGGGATGCAGACCCCAAATTCTCGTAAAAAGACCAGACTTAATGGTCTGACTGAGACTAGAAGGACCCTGGAGGTCATGGTCCCCCGACTTTCTGTTACCCCAAGACAGGAACCATTCCCAAAGCCAACTCTTCAGACAGGGGTTGGACTGGACTATGGGACTGGTGAGGAGTGAGCTTCTTGGATCAAGCAGACCCATGAGACTATGTGGGCAGCTGCAGTCTGGATGGGAGATGAAAGGGGAAAAGGGGTCAGAAATTGGCTGAATGGACATGAAAATAGAGAGTGGAAACAAGGAGTGTGCTGTCTCATTAGGGGAAGAGCAACTAGGAGTATATAGCAAGGTATATATAAATTTTTGTATGAGAGACTGACTTGATTTGTAAACTTTCACTTAAAGCACAATAAAAGTTTTTAAAAAACTTCTACTTTTATTTACATGTAAAACTTTTCTATTTATTTCTTTTTTTCCCACCTTCCCTAATACTTTCATCCATCAAATTATGCCCTCTTGATGGGCACAAGTATTGCGGCAAACAAATACGTATACACACGCATACATACACGGAGAGAGAGAGCGCGTAAGCAAATGTTTCAACCTATTGTTGCAGCTGCCGTTGTCAAACCATCTTATCGTGGGTTTCCCTCATTTTCGTTGACCCTCCACTTTACTAGCTCAAAACTATGAACCACTGTGAGGATGGCGCAAGACTGGGCAATGCTTTATCCCGTTCTACATAAGGTCGCCATGAGTCGTAGCCTACTCGACAGCAACTAACAACAAAAAATTAAGCAAATACTGCAACAGTTATTTAACACTTTTAACTCATTAATCACGTGCTTGGAAACTTGGCTCATCAAAAAGATTTTTTTTTGTGTGTGCTTTTTTCATAATGCCACGCACAGAATTTACACTAGTCATAATCGTGAAATTCAACACAAAGGGAGTCTCCCCAGGGACGCACAAAAGAAGGGATGCGAGATTCTATCTAGAGAGATGAAGTGGAGGAAGAAAGGAAGGGTGATGAAAGAGAGCAGTGAAGGGCCCTCTGGTTCTAAAAGAAAATGACTTCTGTTTTGCATAGTTTGTCTCCAGATTTGGGGGAAGCAGGGTTAGGAGAAAACAGGAAGCAGTTATATATCTCTAGAATATTTTTCTTTTATTTCCCAATTCTCCTCAATTCTCTGCTCCCAGAATCACTGCTACCTAGTGGTTCTCACATGGGATGCCGTAGCACTCTTTCATACCGCACACTCTTCAGAGGTGTACCACCAAATTATGACCACTGTGTAAATTTAATTTTGTTACCACTAAGGCTATATTCTGTTACAACTATATTTTCAGACAGAATGTTTACCTGAGCAGTCACACAAAGTATAAAACTTAACACAAATGATGTCAGAGACCTAGTGGAATGTCTAACTGAAACTTAGGACAACTTAGCCTAGTGACTATTTAAGAAAACAGGAGAGAAGTAGTAAACGATAATAATTTTAAACATCAAACGAAGTGTGTGATGATAACTTTGGAAATTTTTTTTCTTCTTTTTGAAATTTACTTTAAAAAAAAAAAAAACTGTTTACCTTTTAATTCTTTTCAAGTGTGGTGCCAAAATTCTACTTATAAAAGTATGCTAGGAACAAAACAACGTTAAGCGCTTCCCCCTCAGTTTACAGAATCTCATCTAATTCAACCACTCCAGTTCATTAGTGAAATCTCCATGTAACAGCACTCCTGTTTGATGGTAGAACTCCCTCTACGCCTTCAAGGACCAGAAAAAGGAACTCTACCACCGTGTTAAAGAATTTCCCCTTGAATTAAAGGAAAATTTTCTTCCTTATAACTTCTACCTTTTGGTCCTAGTTTTGGAGTCTGGCTACTCAGGACTAGTCTAAGCAAGCCTTTTTCCAAAGACCAAATACATCTAACATCCCTCTATCCTAGGCTTTCTTTTTCAAGGCTCTAGTTTCTTGGTTCTTTCACACATTCCTCTTTGCAGCACAGTCTTAGGTCTTTTCACCATATCTGGTCATTCTCCTGTCAATTCGCTTTTCGGAGGTGGGGCTCAGAGCTGGCCACAGTATTTCTCAGGTAGTATTGGGTTTTATAACCACTGTAGTGTTCTAATGCTATTCTTCCACTAATGCAGCCTAATACCTGTAGGCTTTTTTGGCCGTTACATCACACTCTATTTATGCTGAGCCTGGTCAAATGAAAACCCAAAGTATTTTTCTCACAAGCTGATTTTGCACCATTACCTTCCCTTTCTCCCCCCACCTCTAATTCTGAATTTATGTAACTGGGCCTTTGAATCCAGCTGAATAATTTACATCAATTTCTTTTAAACATCATTTTGCCTACTAATCAGTCAAGAACTTTTAAGATCCTAATTAGCAAAATAAACTATCCTTCCAACCAAGGACCAGCATGTCATTAACATCATCACCTACTGTGTACTAAGGAATGAAGGCTCAAAGGGAATTGAGACTCAAAGAGTTAAAACAAAGTCATGCTCTTAGTAAGTATGAAGCCAGGATTTGAATCCAGGATTGGAACTCTACTACTGCATTCTATTGACAGTGTTTCTGAGAATGACTGACTCATTTATTCAACAAACATGCTCTAAATTCCTGTTATATTCCAGGAACTATATTTGATGCTAAAGATTCCAAGATATAAGTCAATTTACAGTGTCTGTGTGAGAGGGGAACGGACATAGATAAAAGATCCTAGAGTGATCAGTGCCATAATATGGGTTTCTGCAGCGTGCTGTGGAAGCATACAGCCGGGGTACTGTATCTTTACCGAGAGGATCATGAGGTCATCTTAACTATTTTATTCTTAGAAGTGATCCTGACAATAAAATTAACTGGCTTCAGTAACTTGTCTGTAGTAAATAAACTGGTAAAAAAGGAAGATGTGAGTGAGGGATGGCATTTCATGCAGGTAGGATAGCATATGAAAAAGGACATAGGCATAAGAGGGCGTGTTTTGTTTAGGGAAGTGCAAGGGAGAGGTGAAGTTAGAGAGGGTACGTGGGCCGTTATATGCACATGTTAGCACACAGTGGGAAGGGGGTCATCTCAGAGATACAGGGAAAAGAGAGGAGACTATAACACACAAGGCTAGATGCTGGATGGCCTTGTATGTCACACTATCAATAGCTCTAATACTTTATTCTATAAAGGAAACAAAACTGGTATGCTCGTTCTTGTTTTAATTTTGGCTCCCACTTATTGTATCCCTTCCTATACCAGGGTCTTCTCTATGAGTCCCTAGTCTAATGGGGAATCTACCTTCTTTGTTTTAAAAATTGGTACTGTATTTATCTCCCATTTATTTAGTCTACTTACTGATGACCACTGCCAGAAAAACAGCAGATAACCAGAACAGTTCCTCTGTTTTCCTATTTCCTTGGCAGACCCCCTTAACAACACACATGGTCACTTGCCAAGTCAAAGCGACTGCTATGGCTTCTAGGAGCAGCTTCTACATGTTTCTGTCCTTGAATCCCACTGTCAACTAGCAATTAACACATTTTGTTAGCTCCTCTAAATTAGGATGCACCTTCGTCTTGCACAGGGGTTTTCAAAGTGTGGTGCCTGGACCAATCTCACCCCAGGCCTGCTTAACCAGAAACTGTGGGGCTGGAGCCTAACAATCTGTTTAACAAGCCATCCAGGTGAGTGTGATACACACCAACATTTGAAAAACACTGCTCTAAAAATGAATTCTGCTTTTCACAACCTCTTTCCTACCTTCAATTCTCTAAAACTTACATGGTTTTCACAGTGAATCCAAAAGAAGTAGAGAGTCTGGGAAGAGGGACGGGGGAGTTAGAGAGGAAGGAGGGATACAGAAATGCACAACAAAAATGGTCATTTGTATGGTCTATGGGTGACATAAATTAAAATAGTTTTTTTCTGGGTCAGAATTATTAATACTTAAAGTTTTTAAAACCCCTTCTTATTGATCATTGTTATTTCAGTGATTTTACTGCCACTATGAAAACCAGCATTTCAATTCATAATTTATACCTGTGACAAGCAAATGCCCTGAATTCAACGATTGAGTTTAGTCTACTTCATCTGTACCTGGGTGGTGCTATAGCCATTTAGCAGCTACACTTGCTTAAAATCAGTTTTGATGTTAACTGGTTTGGCTCATAAGCAGTCACTGCTTTTCCCTCTCTCCAGGCTGGTAATGATTACCATAGTGCAATGACAGCAACCCCTTACCTACAACGACTTTAGTAACTTTTACCTCTTTATAGTCAAATGATCTTCACAAGATTTCCATTACACAGAGCATAATACAGAGTATGGGGCAAAATTACTCACTGGCCCATAATACATTCTGAAAAGGTATTATATTAAGAAGTTTTGTAAAGAGTCTTTTATAAAGTTTCATTTCTCTTTGGTGGTTGTTATTTGGCCTCCATCCCCTGTTGTTTCATCAGCTGCCATCAAATTGGCCGCCAGCTCATGGTGACCCCATGCACAAGGGAACTGGACTACTGGGGTGCAAACGGTTTTCGCTGGCTGATTTTCGGAAGTACAATCACCAGACCTTTGTTCCTACTCTTAGTCTGCAAGCTCCAATGAAACCTCTTCAGCATCACAGCAACACGTAAGCCCCCACTGACAGCCAAGCTGTAGCTGTGCTTTAGGGGCACTGGTAGGGAAGAGAACCCAGGTTTCCCACAGGAAGGCAAGACTTCTACCACTGAGCTACCACTGTCCTCTCCATACCTACCAATTGCTAATTTAAAAAAAAAATTTTTTTTAATGAAATTTCTCTTAAGCTAAATTACAAATAAGCTGATTGTCCAATTCAGCTCAAAACAAAAAAAACTATAAATGATCAAAACCTTTGAAATGACCTACAAAAACTAATTTTAACAATCTGAATAACTGCAGATTTGTATTTCCCTTGTTTTTATTAATATTTGAAGACAATGAAAGTGCTTTATTTCACTGCCAGAATTCAAGATTGTCTTAGTATAACTGTGACACCACAAATATTGAGAGGAATCTGACAGTCCTTGCAGTGGCCAAATGTAGAAAAGAGTGTGAGAAAATCATGGTTGATATGAACTTTTAGATTCTTGGCATGAGTGTCTCTGCATCACTCAATGTCCTTTTTTGTTAATTAAAAAAAAAATTAAATTTCCAAGAGTGCAAAGACATGACTCAGAGTTACAGTAAGGGTTATTATTACAGTGATCATTTATAGTTCACAAAGCTGATAAAGACACCCTGGTGGCACTACAGTTAAGCGCTCAGCTGCTAACTGGTTCAAACCCAGCCAACAGTGCCACAGAAGAAAGAACTGAAGATCTGTTTCCTAGGAAACCCTCTGGGGGCAGTTTCACTCTGTGACACAGGGTGGTTATGAGTTGAAATCAACTTCATAGCACCTAATAACAACAACACAACAGCAACAATATTGATAAACCAATCTAACCTAACAATACTTATAACAATTAGCTTAAGTCAGGTTCTATTCAGTATTTTTAAATAAACTCATAAAAATTATGAAAACGGAAGTCTGTCTTTCTGATCGGAAACATGCTACTCCAAGAGAGACACAATAATTTTAAGCCACAAAATAATCATTACACCAATAAACCTTGCTTAGATGATGGGCCAATGGGCCTGAAAAGTATACATTAGTAAAACACAAATGATTTCAATTTCCCCCCAAAATCTGGAAAAAGTATCATAAGAACTGTTACTTTTTCATTTATGAAATTCTAAAAGCTAACAACTATTTTAGACTATTCATGATGCCACTTAATCCTTAAAATATGATTTTCAGATACCCAATTTTCATACCAAGTGGCTGAACAAAAAACGGCACACTTCCAAGTCTATTCTATTCATTGCAAACCTGCTTTCTTATGGAACGAGTAGATCAACCTTAAATTCAAGCCATCTCAGCAGTAAGAATCCTAGTGTTTCTCATTCCCAAAGGAACTCCACATGCTACTGTTGCTCTATTGCTCTGGAAACTACACTTGCAAAACTGAAATTATTTTAAGCTGAAAGGAGCATGGAGACGGTCAGGTCTTACTGTGGGAAAAAGCACAAAAGTCAGGCAATCTGGGTACAAGGTGTAACTCTGAGACACCCTGCTTGCTTAGGCTTGGGAAAGTTGGTGAATTTCTCTGAACCTCCAAATCACATGTAAAATAGGAAAGGTAACAAATATTTTATAAGGTTTTTCTAAGACTAAATGAAATGACAGATGTGAACATGGTTTATAAACAAAAAGCAGTGCTGTGTGTCCCAAAGATGACACAGAGCAGTTAAGCGGCACAGCTTGTTTTCCTGCCTGCCAGGACTGGGCTTTTCTCAACATACCAACCAGAGCAATCCTTTTAAAATCTAAGTCAGATGGGTGTGCCTCTCTTCTGCTCAAAACCTTCAGATGGCTCCTATCTACATCACAGTAAAAAGCAAAATCCTTACAATGACCAAGGCTTTATATCATTTGACCCCTCCTTCCATCTTATTTCCCTAACCAGTGGCATCACTGGGGTCGGGGGATGCCCCACCTGACACTGTCAGAGGGTGGGACACCAAAATAACCCCAGAGTCCACAGGTGAGCCTGCGCTGCTGAGCAAAGGGCTGCCAAGGCAGTGGCATCACCAGGGCTGGTATCGCCCTCCCCCATTACCCGCCAGTCAGGGTGCAGGCAACTAGGCCTCAATACCTGCCATTCGGCAGAGAAGAAGGTCTCTGCCTTAGCCAATAGCAGAGCAAAGGAGCTGTGGGAAGGCAGGGCCAGGCCAGGCTTCTCCACCCATGGGAGTGTGGGGGTGGGGTAACACCAATCCTAGTGATGCCACTGTCCCTAACACTATCTCCTACTATAGGGTCTCTATGAGTCGGAATGGACTCCATGGCAGCGGGCTTGAGTTTTTGTTTTGGTACTCTCCTTCTCCTCCTACTGCCCCAATAGCGCACTGCTTAAGAGCTAGGCTGCTAACCAAAAGACCGGCAGTTGGAATCCACCAGCCACTCCTTGGAAACCCTATGGGGCAGTTCTACTCTGTCCTATCGAGTCGCTAAGAGTCCGAATGGACTCCACAGCAGTGGGTTTTTTTGTTGTTGTTTTTTTTTTTTTTTACTCTCCCCCATGTTCACTTTAGCTCCAGCCATACTGACATCCCTGCATTTCACGCAAAGCACGCTTCCAGGCCTTTATACTGGCTGTTCCCTCTGCCAGGAATGTGCTTCCCTCAGATATCCATATGGTTACCCTGTCCCCCTTCCTTTAAGCCTTGGCTCGAGTATCTGCTTTACAATGACCATCCTAAAGGCAGCCCCAATAACCACACTCACACTTCTAAAATTACCCTATTATACTTTACTCCTATATTCAAATCATTTACAATTGTATCATTCTACTGATTATTTTTATTATGTGTCTCTCCCCACTAGGATGTAAACTAGGGTTACAAGGAAACATTCCACTTTTCTTATTTTTTTTAATAACATATAAATGAATTTTGTACACCATGCTGCCTCCTGTCAAGACAAAAATTAAGATCTTCATTTTAGGAAAAATAACCCACAACTCAAGAATGGCAGGTGGTGAATTTATTATTACACCGTCTCCAGGTCCCAGAACAGGAAATTACATTAATTTTCATTGCAACTGAGGCTAAAGAAGGAAAGAATGGGAGTTCTCAAGAGTTCTCCAAATCTTAAAAAAGTTTTTTACTTACTATATACTGAATGGCTAACAATTTGATGATTTTTACAGGCTAGTAATAACGGTGGATAATTTACTGGAGACAGAAAAGTGGCTGAGTGAAGAAATAGATCTTCAAGTCAAGATTAAGGAACCCTCTAAACAGCAGTTTTCAGAGCCAAGGATTACCAGATCCTGGGAAGAAATATGGACTTTACAATGGCAGTTTGTCAAGTGAGCCAATGTGTACAAGGAAACAACGTGAAAGTTTTTCATACATTCAATAAACAATTATTAAGCAAGCATCATTCTCATAGGTGATGCTCATTCTTGAATAGCAGTGGAACATTGTTATACTGTGGGAAGATGACGAGCCTGTCATGTTGGAAGGCACTCAAAATTCCACCAGGGAAGAGGAAGAGCTGCCTCCTCAAAACAGAGCTGACAACCTCAATGATGTGGATGGGGTCAAGCTTTCAGGACCTTCATCTGCTGACATGGCACAACTCAAAACGAGAAGAAAGCTGCAAACATCCATTAATAATTGGAATGTGCAATGTACAAAGCATGAATCTAGGAAAACTCAAAAATGAAACAGAATGCATAAAGATCAATATCCTAGGCATTAGTGAGCTTAATGGACTGATATTGGCCATTTTGAATTAGACAATCATGTGATCTACTATGCAAGGAATGAAAATTGAAAAGGAATGGTGTTGCTGAAAGTGAAGAGGACTTGAAGCACTTACTAATGAAGATCAAAGACCACAGCCTTCAGTATGGATTACATCTCAACATAAAACAAAAATCCTCACAACTGGATCAATGAGCAATATCATGATAAACGGAGAAAAGATTGAAGTTGTCAAGGATTTCATTTTACTTGGATCCACAATCAACAGTCATGGAAGCAGCAGTCCAGAAATCAAAAGACACATTGCATTGGGCAAATCTGCTGCAAAAGACCTCTTTAAAGTGTTTAAAAGCAAAGGTTGCACTTTGAGGACTGAGGTACACCTGACCCAAGTCATGGTATTTTCAATCGCCTCATATGCATGGGAAAGCTGGACAATGAATAAGGAAGACTGAAGAAGAATTGATGCCTTTGAATTATGGTATTGGCAAAGAATATTGAATATACCATGGACTACCAGAAGAACAAACAAAGCTATCTTGGAAGCAGTACAGCCAGAATGCTCCTTGGAAGCAAGGATGATGAGATTTCATCTCACGTGTTTTGGACATGATGCTTGGTAAGGTAGAGGGTCAGTGAAAGAGAGGAAGATCCTCAATGAGATGGACTGACACAGTGGCTGCAACGATGGGCTCGAGCACAGCAACGATTGTGAGGATGATACAGAATTGGGCAGTGTTTCATTCAGTTGTATATAGGGTTGCTATGAGTCGGAACCGTTATGATAGAACCCAGCAACAACGGCATTCTTGAAACCCAGTCGCTATCCAGTGAGGCAACCCAAGCAGCTTGTGGAGAGGACCACATGAAGAACTGAGAATCTCAGCCCACAACCTGGCTCGGGTCCCAGCTGAAAGCCAGCACTTGCTGGCCATGTGAGTAAGGCATTTTGAAAGTGGATCCTCCAACCAAAGCCACACCAGATGACACTCCATGAAGCAAAGAATAAGCTAGCTTTATTGAGCTCTGCCCAAATTACAGATTTTTTTTTTTTTTTAAGCAAAGTAAGTGACTGTTGTTGTTTTAAACCTTTAAGATTTTGTGTGGCCTGTTACACAGCAATAGATAACTGATACACTGTATTTATTAATCTTTGAAAAGTTTGTGTGCGAACAACTCTTTGGAATCGCTTCACTTGAAAAAGGCACTTCTTGATCTTTCTAAATACCAGAATAACATGGGTATAAATTTGAGTGCAATCTCTCTTCTGTTGTACTTGTCATCAAGAGAGTCGATTCATAAAACACCTTCCCCTTTCACAGCCATTTTTAACCTTCAAGGGGACAGGCAAATATACTGGATGAGAAGTCTGAACTCTTCTTTCTGCAAATGCCCACCTCTTTTTTTGTGTGTGTACTTTAAGTGAAAGTTTACAAATCACATCACTCTCTGATACAAAAATTTGTATACACCTTGCTATATACTCCTAGTTGCTCTCCCCCAATGAGACAGCACACTCCTCTCCACCCTGTATTTGCGTGTCCATTCAGCCAGCTCCTGTCCCCCTCTGCCTTCTCATCTCCCCTTCAGACAGGAGCTACCCAAATAGTCTCACGTGCCTACTTGAGCTAAGAAGCTCACTCCTCACCTGTATCATTTTCTGTCTTATAGTCCAGTCCAATCCCTGCCTGAAGAGTTGGCTTTGGGAATGGTTCCTGTCTTTGGCTAACAGAATGTCTGGTGACCATGATCTCTGGGGTCCTTCTAGTCTCAGTCTGACCATTAAGTCTGGTCTTTTAAGAGAATTTGAGGTCTGCAACCCACTGCCCTCCTGCTCCATCTGGGATTCTCTGTTGTGTTCCCTGCCAGGGCAGTCATTGGTTGCAGCCGGAAACATCCACTTCTTTCTCTCTGCCAGAGTGGCTGTTGCTCTATTAGTAGTTAAGACAAGGGCCCCAGAGGCAGACTGCCTGGATGTGAATTCTAGCTCTGCCACATAATTGCTGAGACTTCGGTTTCCTTGTCTGTAAAATGGTGATAAACAATACATACCTGAATGCATTAGGAAGAATAAATGAATTAATTTATACAAAGTGTTTAAGGCTAGTACTTGCCACAGAGCAACTGTTTAATAAAAGCTCAACATAACAAACACACAAAAACACTTACCTTTACCCTGTACGGATGGTATCAATACACAGCCAACCTAGATTATTCTAGAACTAATTATGCTCACCTTTTTAATTCATAGTCTTGTTTCCTGTTTTATTCTCACTTATTTCTCATTTATAAATTTACCAAAAGAATGGAAAGAAAAACAAAAGGAAATAATGCTGCCTTACTGAGAATTTTAGTAAAAGGACTGAGATAAAAACTCAAACTGGCATAAGTTTTATCTGTACAGTCCTTAATTCTAGCTGCTCAGGTCATGGCTTGTGATAAACTGGCTGTGGAGGTGATACACTAATGCCAACTTATGTTCAGAACACACAGATATCAATAAGTATAAATATACAGTATATACCCATAATCAATTCAACCACACTAGCCATAACTCAATTAAAAACAACCTGCAGGAGGACCCTTAAAACAAATGTTTGAAATGATTAGCGAAATGACAAAATAGTCCAAATTTAGAGATTAAAAAAAGGGATCAATTGCAAACTGCCTAGAAACCTAAATGATACATAATAATTACATATACAGTATAGTTTTTCGTACATTCAAAAGTTCCAAAGTTCTATGCCACCTTCATATTAGGCTAGACTATCACTTATTACACAGTAAAGTTGCTTATTCCTTTTATTATTTATGTTTTGCAGAACTTACATAGCATGATTCTGCCTGGATATACTAAGCACTGAAAAGGGTGGCTGAGAAAGATACTTCAGATGAACCATCCACATATTCTATGTTGACTAAGACTGTGGTCTAAAGAAAATACCAAAGTCCTAATTTATACTCATCTGGCCTAGTTTCTCACTGATCTCTCCTCACAAGACAGAAAGCAGCAGAAGTGGCCACACCATCCCCTTTTACCTGCCAAAGTAACATTCAGTGACTTACTAAAGGTAAAAAAGCACTCTTCTCTTCATTATAGCAACTGAAATCTAGGGGAAAAGATAGCCAAGAGATACAAGATAAAGCCACTGAGGTACTCTTTACAAGCTTCCTCATATACAGTTCACATGAAGGCCAAAACTAGAGAAAATCATCAACAGAATTTTCCATACCCTCAAAACCCAGTCTAGTGCTTGATAAACTCTATGCCACTTTTTTCAAACAAAGGATGAAAGCTACAGAGGCCAAAAGATTTTTTTCAAAAAGATAAATAAATTAGACTACTTGGATAAATGACTGTCCTTGGCTCTGCTACCCTTCTGCTCTCCCGGACTCAATAACACCTGGCATTTAGATGTATTTCTTCAGTTTACGCATCACTTTGATAAATGTGGAAAGTACTTTTAGCCAAGAACTTGAATTAGATTTCATTTAAAAATCTGGCTGAACAAAATCATGTATACTTGGTGGTTTGAATTCTGACATTTAAGTTATTCAGTAACTTTTAACCTACTGCCAACAGTGATATCATACAGCAAAATGTGCTCAGCAACTGAATAGGAGAAAAAAAAAAAATTGGAGCCAGATTTGGGGACAGGCTCATCTCAAGATAAGAAGCTAGAATTCTTCCTGTGAAATAATAAAAGGCTGACAAACTTTGAGAATGCTGGAATAAAGATATTTTATTTCTAACCAGTTCCAGACAACTCAAACTCAATGCCATACGCTCTGTGGTCGCCTTTGCCTTAGAACATAGTCTCATATGAAAACCACCGAGTAAGCTGGTCCTTAAGTAATACGGTTTACCCTGCCTCATCCAAGTCTGATGTCTTAAACTACAAAGATTTCAGTCTGTGAGGGGACAGCACCTAACCCACAACAAATAAGGAAAAAGCAACATCAGTTTCAACCATTTAATTTTTTTTTGAAGACCTAGCATATTTAAAACCTCCTTGGGAAGCTGGGCTATTGTTTGCAGAAGAGGAGGATGTTATGGGTTGAATTGTGTCCCCTCCAAAAAATATGTTGAGTCCTAACCCTCTGTACCTGTGTTATGTGACCTTATTTGGAGCTAGGGTCTTTGCACATGTAACTGCATTAAAATGAGGTCATGCTGGATTGTGATGGGCCCTCAGTCCAAGGACTGGTGAGGTCATACTAGATTGCAATGAGCCCTCAATTCAAGGACTGGTGAGATCATACTAGATTGCAATGAGCCCTCAATCCAAGGACTGGTGTTCTAGTAAGAAGGCCATGTGAAGAGAACACAGGGACATACACAATTTGAAGATAGAAGCAGAAATTGGAGTGATATGTCCACAAGCCAAGGAATGCCAAAGATCGCCAGAAACCACCAGAAGCTAGAAAAGGCAAGAAGGCTTCTTCCCTAGGGCCTTCAGAGGGATCAGGGCTCTGATGACACCTTGATTTTGGACTTCTGGCCTCCAGAGCTGTGTGGGAATAAAATTCTGTTGTTTAAAACCACTCAGTTTGTGTTAATTTGTTACCGTAACCACAGGCAACTAATACAAAGGATGAATGTGGTGACCTTTAAAATAGAAAGGGGAAAACATAACAAAGGAATCTATAAACTGCAGTCCTATGTGACAGGAAGTTCTCCTCACAGGGTTATGCTGTCCATAAATTATATAAGGCAGACCTATTAATATAGAGGTATCTGTCTAGAAATTTAATAAAATGTCCCTATGTACATTATCTTCTTCTAATTTAATGGATTGAGCACTCTTGCAATTTCCATAGGGGTTAATGTATGGAAAGAAAGAAATACAAAACTATACACAGGAGTTTTCTACAGTAGTTTTCTGGACATACTTTGGAATCACCTAGGGAAAATGTTTTGTTTAAATTCAAATGCCCCACATCCATCCTAGGAGATTTCATGCAGGGATCCTGAGTCGGGCTCAGTTAGCTCTCTTTTTAAGATCCCACAGTGATTACAACGTGCAGCCAAGGTTGACAACCACTGTGAAAAAATTTAACAAAAAAAGTCATCCAAACAAAACATCAGGCAAATTTTTCAGATAAAACCTGTAATTCCTACCCTTACTCAAAAATCAACAAAGCTGAGAACATTGTAAATCTAACAACAACAGATTGCAAGTAGTATTTAAGATAGATGTTTCTCCAACTGCTCTTAATCACCCAGTCTTATAAACAAACAAGTATTTTTAGCACAACTTGTTGCTGGTTAAGCTTTATGTTGCTAACAGAACCTTTTGAAACTCTTTTCTTTCCATTAAAATTAATCTATTTTTCCTTTCTTTCCTCTTATCTCCACCCACCCCCCTTTCTTAAATTAATTTGACTCTCTCTACCAAGAAATATTTTCACAAGTGTCTGAAAAGAACACTGCTCATGCTCCCCACTCCACCCTATTTCCTAGACCATGGGCTAGCACAACAATGCTATCTGAGATTTACATCAATCTTTGGGGAGTAGAGCAGAGTTAAACTTGGCACAGTAGTTAAGGGCTCAGGCTGTTAACCAAAATATGGGCAGTTCGAATCCACCAGCCACTCCTTGGAAACCCTATGGGGCAGTTCTACCCTGTCCTATAGGGTCGCTATGAGCGGAAATTGTATCAACTCTACAGCAATGGGTGTGGTTTTAGTTTTTAATGCAAAATGGTCTCGAAGTACAAACTTACACACACACAAGCTTAACTCTCAAACAGAAAACATCAACACAGAGTATCGATGAAAACCACGCCTCTGGTATGACCAACATCAAGTGTGATCTTTGAACACTTCTTTAAGGAAGTAGGAACCGAAGAGGAGGAAATTCTAAAGATTAAGCAATTAAGCTCCTTCCCCACAAAGAAAATACGTCTTCCCCGACCTCATAAAATTTAAATGTGGTAACTATCTGTATCCTGTCCAATTTCAACAGTTAGACGATTCAGTGTATTTAGAACAATTATAAGAAGCTATTTTTTATGTTTATAATACAAAAGTATTTTTTTTTTTAATGTTTATAATACAATAGTAGCAGTAATGAGATAAAGAGACCAGCTAGGAAAACTGAAGTATCTTAGAAAATGTACAACCGGAAAAAAGTAAGAAAGTTTAACCAGTCATATAAGGCCCAAGATGTGAAAAGACTTTTTTAAACTTTTTTTTTTAATCCTACTGTGGTAAGCATGTATAACAAAAAATTTGCCATTTCAAACATTTTCAAGCATACAATTCAATGACATCAGTTACATTCACCATGTGATGCAACCATCACCATTATTTATTTCAGAAGTTTTTCATCACCCCAAAACTAAAACTGAGTATCCCTTAAGCAATAATTCCTCATACCCCGTTCCCCTCAGCCCCTGGTACCCCACTACACTTTTGTCTCTATGCATTTGCCTATTCTAGATATTTTTGTTATTGTTGTTTTCATTTTAAGAAGCTTTGTAGATTTTTACGAATATATGCTGTTGAGATCTTCTTTTGAAGAAATAATCTATAATAACCCAGCTCCAGCTTCTAAACTCTGGAATTCCCAAGGAAGGTAAGTCATCTGACGCACAGCCGGTGAGAGGGTCCCAAGTATGAAGGGGAATAAACACCCCTACAAGAATTTCATTGATTCCATACATAGGACTGGGAGTCAACCCTGCGCTGGGTACAGGAAAGGGTGCCTTTTGGTTACGGCAACAAAATGCAGCCCCTCAGCTGTACCTTTCCCACACCTTTTAAACGTCTTCTATTTCCGGAGGACATCAAACACTCAGAATGGAGAAGAGAGGCCAGCTGTTTACACTAAAACATGATCAGGAATTAGCAGCCCCATAAAGGATGCTGAGAACCTTTCTAAGGCCAGACCAATTTCCTGGAGTCAGGCAGTTGGCCTGGGATACCCCAGGACAGAAGAGCTGGCACAAAAGAAAGAAGAACAGGATTGGAGCCAGAAGACTCGAGGTCTGGTCCCAGAGCTGTGAGACCTGGATCAAATCTGCACACTTCTTTCACTTCTATGAGCAAATGTCTGTAAAGTCCCTGCTCTGTTTTAGGCAAAGCATTTTGGCTCAGATGAAAAACTTGTCTATAGCTGCAGCCTACTGTTTCAGCCGTATCTCTTATCATTCCCCACCACATATCTTAAGCTCATTTACACTGAGTCATTCATTTAATCACCTAACCACTCATTCAACAAATATGTATTAAAAAAAAAAATGTATTAAGCAGCTACAATATGTCAAGCCCTAATCTAAAAGTCACGTGTGCTCTGGCCCTAGCTGACAGCTGCTTATTGCTAGTAAAAACCCTCTTCTTTTACCCCTCTACGTACATGTCTGCACACAGAAGTCCCTCTGCCTGGAGTGCCCTTCTCCCTTGTCAGCCTGACAAAAGCCTTCCTCAGCAAGTCAGTGCAACATTTATTATCTACTAGGATTAGGGCCTAGGAAGCCCTATGGGGCAGTTCTACTCTGTCATACAGAGTCGCTATGAGTCAGAATGGACTCGACAGGACACAACAACATATGCTACACACACTGTCAGGTGCTGAGGATATAAAAAAGGAATAAGGCAGTTTCCATTCTTAAAAAACGAAACAAGAGTCTATAGAGACAGATATACCACCAAATAACTAGTAAAACTGGCTAAATGCTAGGTATGTAACAGGATGATTTGTGAATACCAGGAAGAGACAGTACTTAGCACAGCTTAGGGGAGAGTTAAAATTGCTCAATGCCACTTTTGAACTTTGAAATAGCAATTCTTGCTTTTCTTTATAGTCTACCACATAAGTATGCATCCATATTGTATAGATTTTCTGATCTGAGCTTTATATAAATGGAATCATACCATAAATATTCTTCTGGAATTGATTTTTCCACACAATAATATGGTGTACCCTGCAAAGTCTGATAAAAAGCATTTTTATTACCATCACCAGTAATAATTTCATTATAATCTCTTCTTTGATTCATGGGTTATTTAGAATTGTACCTACTAATTTCTAATAGCCTGGGAGTTTTTAATTATCTTTTTACTTTTGATTTAGAGCTTAATTGCACTGACAGTGTGTCCCATATGTTAGGTTCTTTGAAATGTGTTAAGACTTTCTTTATGACTCAGTACAAGATTAATTTTTTAATATTTTCCATATACAGCTGAAAAACTGTATGTATGGATAGATGTAGTGTTCCACATATGTCCACTAGATCAAACTTAATAACAGCAATATTCAAATCTTGTATATCCTTGCAGTTTTTTTTTGTCTGTGTGCTCTACCAATTACTGAGAGGCAGGTATGTTAAAATTTTCCACTGATGGTGGACTGTCAATTTTTCCCTGTAGTTCTGTCAATTATTGTCTCCAAGCTATATTATTTGGTACACACTAATTTAGTATGATTATATCTTCCTGTTAAACTAAGTTTGTGATCAATATGTAGTAGACTTTTTCTAGTAATGCTTTTTTCCTTAAAGTCTATTTGTTTGATATCAATAGAGCTACTCCAGCTCTCTCTTGGCTAGTATTTGCTTTAACCATCCTTTGACTTTCAACCTTTTTGTATCCTTATACTTGTAGGTGCTTCTCTTATAAATAACATAAAGTTGAACTTTGCTTTTATTTCCCCTCCAGTCTGACAATCTTTGCCTTTAGTATAAATACAGAGGTCAGACCATTGTCGCTTATCATGATTACTGACAGTACCCCAGATTCATTTCTGCTATTGTATTTTATAAGTTTTTATACTCTAGTAGTTCCTTTCTCTCTCTTACCATGCTTTCTTTTGGATTAAGTCCCCCAATCCTATCCCATGTATTTTCCTTTCACTAAGTTTTGAAATGATACATGCTAATTACAGTCTGTTAGAAGGTACCCAAAAATTTTAAGATGACGATTTGGAAGATTTCAGGCTATTTATTTTGTAGAATGTCCCTCAACTTGGGTTTATCTGATGTTCTTCATGACAGAATTCAGTTTCTGCATGTTGGTCAGGAATACCACAGAAGCAACACTGTGCCCTTCTCGGTTCATCATATCAGGAGGTGCGAGACGTCAGCACGTCCCGTTACTGAGGATGGAACTTCGATCACTTACTGGGTTGTGGTGCTCTATAACCTCACCTCTCCTAACGTGGCTCACGCTTTCTACCTCTGTCTTTCTGTGTTCTATTCTGTGTAATTTCTTCAGGTCCATATTTCAGTTCACTCTTTAAATGTGCCTATTTTGTCATTTTAACCTCTACACTGCTTTTCTAATTTTAATTTATTAATTATTCTATTTCCATGCATTTTCTCATAATTTCCTGGTCTTTTGTTCCTTTGTCATATTCTAATTCCCTCTTTTATTTGGCACTTTAAAAAATATATATATACATTTTGTAACTGATAATTTAAATACCTCTAGTTTTGTTTTTTTTTTTAGTTTCTCAAAGCCTGATTCTGTAGTTTATTACTCCCTCCAACTCTTGCTCGTGGCGGCTTTTTTCCTGGTCGGAGCTGAGGGCAATGAGCTCATGATCGACTGGAACTTTAACTGTGGCGGTTTTTTGAGGATGAAGGTTTAAAGTGTCTGACTCTGAGAAGAGTTTGCAATTCCTTCTACTAGGCTCCTCCTGGAGGTACCACCAACACAAACACAACGAAGTTTTTGGCTTGGTGTTCTTGGAGGTCACACCAGTAGTGTAAATTCAGGCTCAAACCTGCACAAATTGGGGCTTGTGGTAAGAACTTTTCAGGGAAGCCTTTTTATTTCCCCTCTACTCAAAGGCAAAACCGAGATAGGTACTTACCACACAGTCTCCCTGTGCAGTAGGACAACCTGTTGTTTTTTATGTTTGTTTGTTTGTTTGTTTTAGCAACCAAGAATGTCCTTCTTTGGAAGCACCAGCTTTATTTGGACAGGAAGAGAAGAGTCTCAGTTGCGACATCCCATCTTGTTTAGATCCAGAGCTTTCTTTCCTATCCCCAGACTCTAGACCACCAAGCATCAGGAAATAACTTCAGGATAAGCCCTACTTCCAATGCTAGCTTACACTTATGGGTTCATATTTTTTTTTAAATGTCTGGCCTCCAAAGAAGTTCTTACTTTGCCTACAGTTCAGCTGTACAATAAAAGTTTTTGTTTTTAAATCCAGGTTTTTCTGGTCTGCTGAACTGCAAAGAGTTTCTCTGAACATCTAGCCCACCATATGCTTATGGCTTCCTGAAGAATGGTAGTGGGGAAGAAAAAAAAAAAGCTTTATGATATAATAGAAAAATAGAGTTTGTAAAAGTAATTTTAAAAAAGAGACCTGGATTAAATTTTGGGTTCTTTGACTTTCATAAAATATGACTAATAATCACAGAATCAATCCCAAGAGGGATTAAAAAGGGTTTCCTACCAATTCACGTCTGTCCTGTTTAGCTATTCCCTGCTGCCTGGACTTACTACTTTTGTAGAGCACTCAGGGTGGGCCAGCTCCTTGAATCCTGTGCCAAAAATAACTGGATGCCTTCTTTATCATCCATACAACATCAATAAAGCCAGAAAAATTAAGCCTCTTAAGTCTGTTTAGTTTATTTTCTTTTTCTGTGTGATGACTACTTAGTAACCTGAAACTCCTCGAACGAGTCAGTCTCGCTGCACATTACTTTGACAAAACTCTCTAACTTTAAATGTAAGGCGTATTTACATTTCATCACCAAATGTCTTCAGGAAATGTTTCTTCAGGCATATCTATGTTTGGCAAACTTGTGTGTCTCACATAATTTTTTCACTTGGGTCCATACATTTGGGTCAGGGCAGACTTTAGTCTTTCGTGGGTTTTGATATTTCAGTTTGTGCCAAATTTTGTCTAGAAGAAATAGTTCTCGGTTTCTATGAGTGTCAGAGCCAGTTCTTCCCTATTTCCTTCTTGGTATCTGGAGATATGCCAATTTGTTAAGAGTACATCTATTTCTTATCCTTCTAGCTCTTCTCCTTGTTGTTTTTCTTCAATCTAAGCTTTTTAACATGTTTTCAATTTGAATAGTTCCCAATAGTCCCACAACTTCTTGGCTTTCTGTTCCTGCAGCCTTCGCACAGAGACAGACACAGATTTCCTCTGGTGGTGACTCAACATTTTCAAGTACTTTAACTTTTTCTTATTTTTAAAGGTCCTTTTTATACGGCCCATCTAATAGTTCTTTGTTCATCTACTCTTTCCACAACAGATCGATCGACCTACTCACGGAGCTGAGATTCATCCCCACTGCCCACTTTAGCAGCTGTGAAGATCATTAGTTCATTTAAAATGTGTTTGTCAGGGTCTTTTTTCCCCTCATATCTCTATTGACTCATGAGGGCTTCCAGAACAGAATGTCTCCCCCAGCCCCATCCTCACTTCCTGCAGCATAATCCAATCTTCTTTCCTACTCATTGAGCAAATGCTATTGCATAATGCCTCCCATGATTGCTCTTACCACAGTTCTTTATTCTGTGTTCCCTCAAGAATATGTCCACATCTTTATATGACATCTACATAATTCTTCTTCACACTATAGTTGTTTACATATTCGCTTCTCCTATTAGACTATACTCTATTCATGTTTGCGTCCCTGGCTCTTTGCTCAGAACCAGGCAAAGAGTAAGCGCTGTATAAATATTTGTCATAAGACTGGTTGAATAAATAAACGAGTGCCCCATATAGCTTCATACAGTGTGCGTCAGGGCTGTATCCTTTCATCATACCTATTCAATCTGTATGCTGAGACACGATCCGAGAAGCTGAACCAGATGAAGAAGAACAGGGCTTCAGGATTGGAGAAAGGCTCATTAACAACCTGCATTATGCAGATGACACAACTTTGTTTGCTGAAAGTGAAGAGGACTTGAAGCACTAACTCAGGAAGATCAAAGGCCACAGCCTTCAGTACGGATTACACCTCAACATAAAGAAAACAAAAATTCTCACAACTAGATCAATAAGCAACATCATCATAAATG
Organism: Loxodonta africana; assembly: GCF_030014295.1. Taxonomy (NCBI): domain Eukaryota; kingdom Metazoa; phylum Chordata; class Mammalia; order Proboscidea; family Elephantidae; genus Loxodonta; species Loxodonta africana. Next base: position 197,184,157 of record NC_087344.1, on the reverse strand, counting down.
GAGAAAAGACTGAAGTTGTCAAGGATTTCATTTTACTTGGATCCACAACTGACACCTATGGAAGCAGCAGTCAAGAAAGCAAAAGACACATTGCACTGGGCAAATCTGCTGCAAAAGACCTCTTTAACAATAGATAAGTGGCAACTATGGTGAAGAGTAAGACAGTATACAACACTGGGGAAGCCAACATAACTTACACAAGGCAAGGTCATGGAAGCTCCACAGACACATCCAAACTCCCTGAGGGACCAAATTGCTGGGCTAAGGACTGTGGGGACCATGGTCTTGGGAACATTTAGCTCAACTGGCACAACATAGTTTATAAAGAAAATGTTCTACATTCCATTTTGGTGAGTAGCGTCTGAAGTCTTAAAAGCCTATGAGCGTCCATCTAAGATACAACACTGGTCTCACTCCTTCAGGAGGAAGGGAGAATGAAGAAAACTAAAGATACAAGGGAAAGATTAGTCCAAAGGACGAAAAGGCCACATCTACCATGGCCTCCACCAGACTGAGTCCCGTACAACTAGATGGTGCCCGGCTGCCACCACCGACTGCTCTGACGGGGATCACAATAGAGGGTCCCAGACAGAGCTGGAGGAAAATATAGAACAAAATTCTAACTCATAAAAAAAGACCAGGACTTACTGGTCTGAAAGAGACTGGAGAAACCCTGGGAGTATGACCCACAGATACCGTTTTAGCTCAGTAACGAAGTCACTCCCGAGGTTCACCCTTCAGCCAAAGATTAGACGGGCCCATTAAAAAAAAAAAAAAAAAAGACCTCTTCAATGTGTTGAAAGCAAAGATATCGTCTTGAAGACTAAGGTGTGCCTAACCCAAGGCATGGTGTTTTCAATCGCCTCATATGCATACAAAAGCTGGATGATGAAGAAGGAAGAAGAAATGACGTCTTTGAACTGTAGTGTTGGAGAAGAATGTTGAATATACAATGCACTGCCAAAAGAAGGGACAAATCTGTCTTGGAAGAAGTACGACCAGAATGCTCCTTAGAAGCAAGGATGGCAAGACTATGTCTCACATACTTTGAACCTGTTATCAAGAGGGATCAGTCCCTAGAGAAGGACAACATGCTTGGTAGAGGGTCTGTGTAAAAGAGGAAGACCCTCAACGAGACAGACTCACACAGCTGCTACAACAATGGGTTTAAGCATAACAATGACTGTGCGGATGCCATAGGACTGGGCAGTGTTTCATTCTGTTCTAATTTGGGTCACTATGATTCAGAATCAACTTGAGAGCGCCAAACAACAACATACAGCCTCAGATGAGAAATGAGGAACTAAATCCACATACAGTTTTTGATAAATAGCAAACAGGTCTATATTTGCTCTGAGATGAACCCTGTATTGTCTATACAAGAAAAAAATAATTGGACAAAATGATCTGAGACCTCATGGCTGGGATAAATATAAACAAAAAAACCCATTACCATCGAGTTGATTCCGACTCATAGCAACTCTATAGGACAGAGTAGAACTGCCCCATAGAGTTTCAAAGGAGCACCTGGTGAATCTGAACTGCTGACCTTTTGGTTAGCAGCTGTAGCACTTAACCACTACACCACCAGGGTTTCAGGATAAAATATACATAAGAAAAAACTTAATAATATCACAAAGCAAGACATTAACAAGTGAAAGAATATGTCTGTGAAAAATTGTAAAACTGATGAGGACAGGTTAAATAAAGCAATACCAAGAATGGCAGTGGGGAGAGCTTCCTGAAATCATAGATAAGATAAAAAAAAAAAACATATGCTGAAAGAGAGGACAAAGTTCTTTCAGTATAGGGAATGCCATACATAAAGGTACAAAAGTAGGAATTAACAAATATATGCAGATATATGGCAAGCAAGTTAGTTGTAAATAAATACTGGAAAATGTTTAATGTTTTTTTTTTTTTCAATGTTTAATACTGCAAGTGGGTTCATAGCAACTCATACCAAAGGAAAGGATTTTTCGGTCAAGACTGAAGTAATTTTTTGAAAAGGAAATACAACCAACTAAACAAAAAAACCAAACCCACTGCTGTCAAGTCAATTCTGACTCATATCGACCTTACAGGACAGAGCAGAACCGCACCATAGGGTTTTCAAGGAGCGGATGGTGGATTCAAACTACAGATATTTTGGTTAGCAGCTGAGCTCTTAACCACTGCACCACCAGGGTTCCATGTAGCTAAAGACATACGAAAAAAATAACAGTGCTTATCAGGGAAAATAAAACCCACTCATTCATTCCACATATATTTATTGAGTGATTACTTTATGCATGTACTGTTCTAAACACTGGAAAACAAACCAATACAAAAATCACTGCAGAGAAAGAAAGAAAAAAAATAAATAAGTAAATTACATAGTATACTAGAAGGTTAGAGGTGCTATGAATAAAAGTAAAAGAAGAAAGAGGACAGAGAGTTTAGGGGCAGGAGCAGAAGCCAAAATTCAAAGAAGTAGTCCAGTACGGCCTCAATGAGGTGGCATTTGAGCTAACACTTGAAAGAACGGTATTGTGTTAGGTAAGGTATGGCAAAATGGATACTCCTTTACCTTGCTGGCAGGAATGTAAACTGGCACAAACTTTTTGCAAGGTAATGTGGCAGAATCTATCAAATTTTCAGATATTCCTGACCTCTAACTCTAGTCTACTTCTAAGATTTTACCCTACAGAAATAGAGTGACTAAAGGAATAAACGAACCATTGCTATCTGGGCAAAAATAAGCATGTTACATGATACAGGGATGAGAAAGACATGGACTTATTACTGGAAATAATCTAAATACTCATCGAGAGGGGATTGTTTAAGTAAGTTATGGCAGCAGTTCTGAAAGTGTGGTCCAAAGAGCCCTGGACATGGACATATTACTGGAAATAATCTAAATACCCATCAGGAGGGGATTGGTTAAGTAAGTTATGGCAGCAGTTCTGAAAGTGTGGTCTAAAGAGCCCTGGATATGCAAACTGAACTCTTCCAAAGGATTAGCTAGGCTCTCCCTTTTCCAACTATCTACCTGAATGTGGATTTTATTTCTTTATTTCAACCAAAACAACATATCCATCAGATTGCATAAAGGAACCGGTATGAAAATCCAGTTGGCTTCTATTAAGTCAGACATCAAAGATATTTGCAAAAATCTAAAACAATGCTATTCTTCCCATTAAATTTTTGGGGGTTTGGAAAACATTTCCATTTTTCATAAAATTTTTATTTATGTTAACGTAATCATTTATTACTGCTTTTTAAAAATGAATTAATAAATAATTTTAATCTGTTTTAATTTCTAATACAATTAATATTGATAAAGGTAACCCACATAATTAAAAGCTCTTGGAGATTCTCAATAACTTTTAAGAATATAAAAGGGCCAAGACCAAAAGTTTGAGAACTGCTAAATTATGATATATCCATACTATGTAACCATTAAAAATGAAGCACTGACATATTTTTAAGTAAAAAAGTATGTTCCTGAATAATACATGTATGATCCCCTTAGTAAGACCAAAATTTTAAAACTATATACATATAAACACACATTTACATATGCTGTTTATGCTACATGAAATGCTCTCCTTGCATCTGGCCTAACCATTCCTAATTCTTCTCTTAGATCTCAACACAATTATCACTTTCTCAGGGAAACCTTGCCTTACTCCCCTAACTAGGTCAAACGAACCTATTATATGGTCTCATAATAGCACATACCTGACTTGATATTATGAGACCATTTAACAGGTATCTGACATAGTTACAAATCTGCATTTGTGTAATCATTTGATTAATATCTATCACCTACAGTAGACTATAAATTCCACGAGGTCAAAACCAACATGTTGGTTTTGCATGTTGGCCTACAGTCCCAATACTCCTTATTCCATCTGAGTCTCCTTCCCTGAGTCCACCTAATATTCAAGCTGGTGTTCTCCACATTCTTGTTACTCATCTTTCTCTACTTGTTCTCCTTGGATAATCCGCATCTACTCTCTGTCTCTCTCTCTCTCCCCACATGTATACACACCTCCCACACACACAAACACACCCCAATAACTCCCAATAGCTCATCAGTATCATAAACTTTCCACACCAAAAATAAAAATTTTTGTCTTCCATCATAAAACTATTCCTCTTTCTATGTTTGCCACCTCAGATAACAGAATCACCATTCAGTCCTTCGAGATAGAAATTTTGGAATTATCTTTAGCTTTCCTCTTTCCCTCCTCATGTCCCACATGTCATCAAATCCTACTAAGCCTATCTCAGAGACGTACCCTGAGATAGCTCATCCTCTCCATCACCACAGTCTATCATCTGAAATACATTAACAGTCTCCTTATGGTGTCTTGCCAGTGGTCCCTCTCCTCAGTCCAGTTCATTTTCAATACCAGCCTCAGAGTCATTGTCAATATACAAACCTGAAAATGTACTGAGCACCTATCAATACGATATGAACCTTCTCCTCAAAAAGCTCGTACTCTCCTTTATATTCTTTTAGTACTTTGTTCATACAACCATTATTACACTTACCGCACTGTAGTGCAGTCATCCATTGACATGTCTCCCCTCCCAGCTGGATCATGAGATCTATGAAGGCATGGCCACTGCCTGAGTCCTTTCTGAATTCCCAACGTGTGCTGTTGGGAATGTATTTGTGTGTTGAATGTGCTGTGGTAAGCGGGAATTGGAAAAAAATGCTCTCTAAGATCCCTTTCAATTCTAATAATCTATGGCTCTACTCACAACAGCATTTCTAAAGCTGTGATTAGCTAAAAATTTGTACCAGAATCACCCAGAATGCTTAAAAATATTTAGACCTGGGTCCCACTCCAAACTTACTAAATCAGAAACTGATTATTTTTACTCTAGCTGCTTATGTTCTAGTGAGGGAGGAAGTCAGGCAAGTGCCCCGAGATCACTGATGCTCAACAACTCTGAGGTAGGGATTATAATTACACGTATGCATCGCTTAACGTCCACTATAAATTCTGTGAAATAAGACATTACGTGATTTGGGCATTGTGCAAACACCATATTATATACAGGAGAGAGGCACCAAGGACGATCACTGGTCGGACCCAGGGCCCATGCCACAGAGGCTCCAAGGGACTGCACAAAAACTTCGGCTCCTCCACCACAGGTCCCGAGGAGTCGCTGCCAAGTTTCCAAGAGCCATGCCCAGCCCCTGCCCACCCACCACTGCCGTACCACCATCCAGCCAGCTAGTTCCCTTCCCTTCCTGGCCTCCCTGTCTGTTTTCCCCTACCCCCACCCCAAAGGCTTTAAATTCTTCCATCCCAGCCCATCCCTCCTTCGCCTTCTCCCCAGGTTGCGGAGGAGCCGTGGCCTCAGGCAGGTATTAGGCGCAGGTTGCCCAGGCTGAGTGGGGCAGTGGCCTCGGCAGGGCACCCCCCTTGGTGGCTTTGGTGACGTCTGTGAGGTCCCTTCCTGAGGCATGCATTGTGGGACAGCCAGCCACAGATGGGCGCTGGGACCCCCTACCCTGCTGCCCCAGGCCTGGCCTGGGCACAGGACCGGAGAGCTAGTGGGAGACAGATTAGGTTTCTGTACTTAGCAAAGTATATTCGCTATGTCCCATTCTCCCATCAGGATAACCTTAAGGGACCATGGACATAGGTGGGGATAACCTTATAGGACCATGGACGCATATGCGGTCAGATGCTACCCAAAGGGATGTTAAGCTAAGCATACTTGTATTATTATTATACCCATTTTAAAGGTAAGGAAACTAAGGCACAGAGAGATCAAGTAACTTGCCCAAGATTACAAAACTACCAAATGAAAGAGCTAGGATTTGAACTCAGGCAGTCTGACTTCAAGGCCCATGCTCTTGCCAGGGGTGTCTGATAATTTAAGACCGCCTCTATTAAAAAACACGAATTTTCTGCCAGAACTAGCTGGCGGCATAGTGGTTAAATGCTATGGCTGCTAACCAAAGGGTCAGCAGTTGGAATCCACCAGGTGCTCCTTGGAAACTCTATGGGGCAGTTCTCCTATAGGATGACTATGAGTCGGAATTGACTTCACGGCACTGGGTTTGGGTTTTCTATTAAAAAACATGAATTTCCTGCCAGAATTAGTTGGAGGAGAAGGAGAAGAAGAAAGAACAGAATCCTGCTTTCTTCTTTCTTAAATATTATCTCACTGAGGAGAATAAAACAAATCTGTTTCTCTCCAGCTTATGACTACAGCTAAAAAATAGTAAGATGAGAATTTAAATTTTTAGCATTAGTATCCAAAACAAATATCCATGGACTCACCTCATTGGTCCATAGTTCAGGATTATAAATGCCAACACTACCATCACACAGACAGCTCTTCGCTTTGGATTAGGGACTTTAAGCCTCTGGTTCTAAAGGAAATAACCATATAAAATACAATTATATTATACGTTAATCTCACAAAATGCAAAATCTAAGAATTTTCCCTCGTTGCCAGTTATGCGAATACTTTTTCTTATAAAAAAAAAAACACAACTCAAACATTAGAAAATGTTTTCAAAAAGCTAGAGTAGAACCACCCAAGTTCCCTCTTCTAGTAGAGAGAATAAAAGAGACAAGCGGAAGAAAAGAGACAGCAGTTATTCTGTTGCCTCCTCTCCCAAAAGAAAAGAATTCAACAATTTTACATTTTTATCGATCCCCAATGAATTCTGAGACATTGCAGTAGTTTGTCTCTCTGTCTTTTAAATCTCTGTTTTTCAGTAGCACAGTGGAGTATTTGGATGTGCTTGGGGCAAGACAGGAAGACAAGTGTAGGATACCCTACTCAGGAGGCACCTATTTGGTTCAGGACAGCATTGTAATGGGAAATCTTGACAGCAGCAGGTTTCATTAATGGAATTGGGGATAGTAACCTTCTTGAGACCAACATGGTAACAGATGGCAAATAAAAAAAAAAAATACTAGTGGTCAGGGGACAGAGGAAAGACAAAAACACATATTTATCTTGTATTGTTTTCTTTTTTAAAGCAGAAGACCTGGCTGGACTATCTAGGAGCCTCAACATGATTCATTTAGTCAGAAAAGAGGGCGTGAAGGTAATGCCCTGGAGAAATCCAGGGAAAGGAGACAACTTCTCTATGTAGATTGGGAGGTACAATTCAAAAGGTCCTTTTCCAAATGCTTCATCTTCACCGCAAATGTTTCAGAACCTACCATACCCTTGTTTTTCCTAGCATTGTTATTTCACACAATATAAACTAAAATGTAAAAGCTTCTCAATTGATTTATCAGGAGAAAAGAACAACCCCCCTCCTCCTGGCTCTATCACTGACACCCACCTCTGATACAACTTCGTCCAGCTGCCGCTTCAGTGACCCATTCTCTTTCTTCAGTTTCTCATTCTCTGAAAGGGCTGCCTTTAGCTTTGCCTCCAACCCTAACATATATTCTTTCTTCTTCTTGCGAGACTGACAAGCTGACTCTCGATTTTTAATCATACGTTGTTGCCTCCTTAGCACAGCAATCTAGGAAAAGTTAGAATGATTCTGGTTAGATCAGAAGATACCGATTTTTACAATTACTTTTAAACAACTATTGTTCAAAACTCAGTTACTAGCTGTTTTAAAGCAAGTATTTAAAAATAACCACTCAAGCCTGGCTACCACCAATGACCGCCCTGATAGGGAACACAACAGGGAGTCCGGACAGAGCAGGAGAAAAGTATGGAGCAGAACCCAAACTCACACAGAACGACCAGATTTAATTGTCTGACTGAGACTGCAGGAACCCCCAAAATTACGGCCCACGGATGCTCTGTTAACCCAGAACTAAAACCATTCCCGAAGCCCACTCTTCAAAGATTAGACAGGACTATAAAACAAAAAATAATACACGTGAGGAGTGTGCTTCTTAGTTCAATCAAGTAAAAAAAACCACAAGGCCAGATGGGCGGCTCCTGTCCAGAGGCAGGATGAGAAGGCAGAAGGGACAGGAACTGGTTGAATAGACACAGGGAACCTGGGGTGGGAAGGGGGAGTGTGCTGTCACATTGTGGGGATTGCAAATAATGCTACAAAGCAGTACGTGTACAAAATTTTTTATGAGAAATTAACTCGAGCTGTAAACTTTCACTTAAAGCACAATAAAAAAAATACCACTCAAACTAAATTAAAAACAGATGATTAAATAAGGTTTTCCACATCTGTCAGTGTGCTGTACTGCGGTGGTTTACGTGTGGCTACAATGCTGGAAGCTATGCCACCGGTACTTCAAATACCAGCAAGGCCACCCATGGTGGACAAGCCCACGGAGGACGGGTTTCAGTAGAGCCTCCAGACTAAGACAGACTAGAAAGGCCTGGCCATCTATATCTGAAAATTAGCTAGTGAAATCCTTATGGATCCCAACAGAACACTGTCCAACTCACTTGCTTTTGACATGTCATCAGGAGGGATCAGTCACTAGAAAAGGGTATCACTTTTGGCAAGTAGAGAGCAAAGGAAATTCTCAGGGAAATGCATTGGCACAATAGCCACAACAACGGACTTGAACATACTGGCGATTGTGAGGATGACACAGGCCCAGGTCGCCATGAGTAAGGGTTGACTCATCAGCACCTATCTAAATCCTAAAAGTTAAGTAATTTCTTCTGGTATTTTTTAAGGCTTATTTATTCACCCCCCAGTTTTCCCTTAAGAAATTCCTTCAGAACATGCCTTTATGAACATACGTATATACACATACACCTTTAATCTAACGTCTCTGGTCCTGATATAACTGATGGTGCTTCAGAACCATATATCCAGTTACTTCTCCTCGTGGAGTCACTATCACTTCAAATTCAGAATATGCAAACTGAACTCATTATCTCCCTCTACCTAGATTTTTGTGTCTATTCATTTCTATCAGTGGTAACTATCTCTCGGGATATAAAGAAATAAATGACTATTAGCTATTATTTTTCTTTTATTCTGTATATTTACTCCTTCTCTCAATAAATATGTATCCGTATATGCAAATGAACAGATTTCTTTCAGTGAAAATGTGTTTGTTATTCCTTTCTCTCTTCCCAGTACTACTCCCCTAACATAAGCACTCATGACCTCATCCTCCTATTTTAATTGTCTTCAGTCCCTTCGTATCTGCCATTTCTAAGATAACTTCCCCCAAAAAAGAAAACATGTTTAGTTTGCTATTCCATTCTAATGAGCTCTCGTGGCACAGTGGCTAAGAGCTTGGCTGCTAACCAAAAGGCTGGCAGTTCAAATCCACCAGCCACTCCGTGGAAACCCTACCTACAGTTCTACTCTGTCCTATAGGGTCGCTACGAGTTGGGATTAACTCCATGGCAACAGTTTTTTTTTTTTTTTTCTTCTGGTTTTATCTCATTGTAAAAACAAACTAGACATTGATAGAACAAAAAAAAGGACCATGTGATCATCTCAATGGATGTAGAAATGGCATCTGACAAAATTCAACATCCTTTCATGATAAAAAACATTCAGCCAACTGGGAATAGAAGCGAAATTCCTCGACATGATAAAGAACACTTATGAAAAATCAACAGATAACATCATATTCAATAGTGAAAAACTGAAAGCTTTCCCCCTAAGATCACGAATAAGACCCACCTTTCACCAATGTTATTCAACATCAGACTGAAGTTTTAGCCAGAACAATTAGACAAGAAAAAGAAATAAAATCAATCCAAATCAGAAAGAAAGAAGTAAAGCTAACTCCCTTAGGAGATGACATGATCTTATGTATACAGAAAATCCCAAAGAATCCACAAGCTACTAGACCTAATATGTAAATTCAGCAAAGTGGCAAGATACAAGATCAACGCACAAAATTTAGTTGTGTTTCTATACACCAGCAATGAAAAATCTGAAAAAGAAATTAAGAAAACAATTCCATTTATAATAGCATCTACAAGAATAAAATACCTAGGAATGTATTTAAGCTGAGAGGCGAAAGATTTGTACATGGAAAACGATAAAACATTGCTGAAAGAAATTAAAGAAGACCTAAATAAATGAAAAACATCCTGTGTTCATGGATTGGAAGACTTAATATTGTTAAGATGTCAACACTATCCAATGCAACCTACAGATTCATCGCAATCCTATCAAAATTTCATCAGTTTTTCTTGCACAAACAGAAAAGCCAATCCTGAAATTTATGCGCAATTTCAAGGAGCCCCAGATAACAAATATAATCTTGAAGAGAAGGACAAAGTAGTAGGACTCCTACTTCCCAATCTCAAAGCGTAGTATAAAGCTACGTTAACCTACAATAATCAAAACAGTGTTGTACTGGTACAAAGGTAGACATACAGACTAATGAAAATAAAATGAACCCACACATCTATGGCCAGTGGATTTTTTTTTTTTTAAGAAATCTATAAATCTTCACTGCAGGATATAAAAGCAAACATAAGAAAATAGAGAGCTTCAGATAATCCTTGCTTTGCCTGGTTCTGGTACGTACAAATCTCAATTACCACAGTTCAGTTAAATAACACTAGTCCCCCAACAACAAGGTTCAAATTTCAGTTACCATGGTATATATATTAGCGGTGAGTAACTGCATAAAGCACAAACTTCACCATTAGCTCTTCAGTACACAAATCACTACATAAATAACATATGGCCAGTGATTTTTGACAACCATGCCGAGTTCATTCAATGGGGAAAGAATAGTCTCTTCAGTAAGTGGTGCTGGGACAACTGGATCTCTACATACAAAAGAATAAAGTTGGATCCATAGCTGATATTATATATAAAAATTAACTCAAAATGAATCAATACCCTAAAAATAAGTACCAAAACAACAAAACTTTTAGGAAAAAACGGGGAAAGCTTTACTTACAACAACAACAAAAAGAAAGAACACCTGCTGGGGCTACTTATGTACAACCAAACATCTCATGGGATTTGGTTCCTTGATTTGGAAGTTTAGCATCATGGTTTCATGGGACATCCCAGTTAATTGGCCTAATCACATGTTTAGTGCTTCTGCTCTGTCCCCTAGTTCACTGTGTAGTGCCTGGGGTTTCAAAAGCTTGCAAGCAGCCATCCAAGGCACAAAAATTGGTCTCTATTCGTTGGAGCAACAGAGGAAGAAGGACAGTCAGGAACAGAAGGAGGATAAGGAATGTGTGGCTAACTGCCTCCATCAACAACTGCCTCTTTTGCTATGAGACTAGAGGAACTGATGGTGCCCAGTGACCATTACTGAAAATTTTGATCGAATATTCTACAGAAGAATCCTGATCAAAAGGGAAAAATGCAGAACAGAATTTCAAATTCTCATGGAATCAATAGTGTCTGGAGCCAAGGAGGCTGAATGCACCCCTGAAACTATTAGCCTGAAATAGTCTTTAAACTTTAAGCCAAAAATATCCCCTGAAGTTTTCTTAAAACCAAACAATAGCTTACCATAACTAGTAAAGAATGAAGCCCTGGTGGCACAGTGGTTAAGAGCTCAGGTTGCTAACCAAAAGGTCTGCAGTTTGAATCCACCAGGAGCTCCCTGGGAATTCTGTGGGGGCAGTTCCACTCTGTCCCATAGGATCGCTATGAGTTGGAAATCGACACAATGGCAATGGTTGGGTTTTTTTTTTTTTTTTTTTTTTTAGTAAAGAATGTCTGCATAGAGCATTGTGCTATCTATATGGGATCAGGAAACCCTGGTGACGTAGTGGCTAAGTGCTACGGCTGCTAACCAAAGGGCTGCCAGTTTGAATCCGCCAGGCGCTCCTTGGAAACTCTATGGGGCAGTTCTACTCTGTCCTATAGGGTCACTATGAGTTGGAATCGACTCGATGGCACTGGGTATGGTTTTTTGGTTTGGTTATATGAGATCAAACTGACAACAGCAACTAGAAAAATTAGAGAGAAACCTTGGGGGCAGTGAGTTTATCCTAAGAAGAGAGGAACAACTCAGAAAAGGAGGGTGAACTTGTACAACTCGAACAATGTTATCAATGTCACTCAATTGTATGTGTAGAAACTGTTGAACTGGGTAAGTTCTGATATGCATATTCTCAACAACAACAAAAATAAACTATTTAAAATAAAAAAAGAACTACCATGTGGCCCAGCAAGTCTGCTCTCAGGTATTCCACTCCCCGAAGACTTGAAAGAAAGAGCTCAAACAGATTTTTGTACAGCAGTGTTCATCACTGCACTATTCACAAGAGCCAAAAGAACAAAACAACCCAAGTGGGCACAGAGAAAAGAGCAGGAGGCCGCCCCGCATGGCAGCTGGACGTAGCGCCCCCACCAGCAGAAGTGAGTGGAGGGCGGGCAGTGCAGCCCAGCTTCCCCTAGGCTGCCTGAGGGAGGGGACCTTCCCTGAGGGAGGGGGCACTCCACAGATGTTGCCACCATGCTCGCCACCTCATTAATGCACGAAATAGCCAGATAGTGGATTTTTTACTGTTGTCGTAAATGTGGAATAATAAGTTAGCCGGTAAGTGAGGAGCAGGTGTACAATGGAATATTATTTGGCCATAAAGAGAAATGAAGTTCCAATACAAGTCATGAAATGAGTGAAGGAAGTCAGACACAAAAAGACAAACATTGTATGATCGCATTTATATGAAATACTGTATCTAGAATAGGCAAATGCAAAAAAGACAGAAGTTTATTAGTGGCTACCGGGGACTGGAGAGAGCAGACAACAGAGATTTATGGCTTAAAGGATACTGAGTTTCTGTTTGGGGTGATGAAAAGCCTTTAGTGATAGAAAGTGGTAACGGCTGCCAACACTGTGACTGTAACTGAAGTCACTGAATTGTACATCTAAAAGATGGTTTAAATGGCAAATTGTTATATATATTCTACCACAGTAAAATAAAAAAACAAACCGGTCACGCATCTAGGCCTTCAAGGCCCTCCATAATGTGACCGCCCCTACCTAGCCATACCTTCTGCCCATTTCTCACAACGATTCAAATCACACCCTCAACCTTACCAGTCAAGGCTACTGTATGATCTATACCCATGTCTAACTTATTTCTTCATTTATACTGTATATTCCCATTTGGAACGCCTTCTTTTCCACCATCCCAACTCTAAGGGCCTTCCAAAGTCCAATTATTCTAACCCATTCTGATGTGTTTAATGTCTCTGAATTTCCTACATCTTTTTAATTTGGAAAATACATCTGAACACTCCAATGGTTTCAATTATTTCAAACACTGTTTCAAGAAGGTCTATATTTCCACCTAGATTTTACACCTTGAAAGCCAAAACAATGTCTAATACTAGTTTTTTAACACCCACAGTATCTACAATAATCAAAACTTACTGAGTAGAATTATTTTTATGTTTTCTAAAAAGCACCATATAATAATATTAAATTGACTAGTATAAGTATATAGATGGTTGAATTACTGACTTCTTTATGTTTTGTGGAGCCCCAGGGTGGTACAAACTGTTAACACACTCAACTGCTAACCTAAAGGTTGGAGGTTCAAGTCCACCCAAAGGCACCTTGAAGAAAGGCCTGGTGATCTACTTCCGAAAAGTCAGCCACTGAAAACCCTGTGGAGCACAGTTCTACGATGACACAGCTGGGGTTGCCCTGAGTTGCAATCAACTCGACGGCAACTAGTTATATGTTCTGTAATGTGCTTTAAAAAACAAAATTTTACCATGAGGTGTTCAAAAATCAGTTCTTAATGAGACCAATAAATAAAGCTAAGTAATTCAGCATCAACATTTTTAAAAATAACAATAATTTCCATTCCAACACTACATTTCCTAGAAACAGAGGTATACCAAAGCCAACCAGGCAATTTCCCAGCACCAAATACTGTCAACAACCTTTCAATCAGAACCCACAAGGGGGAAAAAAAAAAAATTACATGATATGTCAAATAAGAGTATTTTTTTACTTTTTTTAAACTGAAACTTCACAAGAATGCTGAACTCTTATAACCATCATCTATAAAATTTCCCTGTAGAATACCTATTCTACCCTTCAGCAATGCTAAGCATACATACATACACACACAACAGTAGCCGCAAAAGCCATGATTTATTATTCATCAAGATCAAACTTTTCTCTGGACGACGCCACTTTGTTCAATCTACTGTTATTTTTAGTGATCTTCATTGTCACGGAGGATGCCAGGGCCCATAATTAATACTAGAGTGCTGAAGTACACAGAACACTGAACAAGCACATAAAAGAGAAGGTTCCCAGATGGAACAGTTTATACTAAAAGTTAGATAAAAGGCAGCCTTACTTTAAAGCCTAATTACTCCATGCAATTTGAGGAGGCTTACAGATGGCACACCATTTAGAAAATTTCAAACAAGGATTAGGCATTTCTATAAATAATAAATGTACCTGCATATTATACAGGGTTAAAGTTTCAAAGGCTATCAATTCACATGCCTTCTACTAAAAATATGAAAACCACCTGTGATTAAATATTTATTCTTCCCCAAAGAAAAAGACACACTATAATCATCCTGAAAAATAAGTAAACATTCAATACTACCATTTAGTATAGAGAATAAAGAGTTAAAAATAAATGAAACCCACAGGCATCACCAAGCCCATGGTGTCAAAGTTATGTATCACAAGCTATCTTCAGCTATCTGAATATATAATATTTAAATTATTGTGCACTTCCTAGCCCCCCCCCCAAAAATTGTGATTTTCAAACTACACACACACACAATTGTGGTGTTTCATATTTTGCAGTGGGCAGCAGGGTGGTGATAATTTTGCTTTTCCAAAGGAAAAAAAAAAAAGAGCTGCACTGTAATAACTGTTTTGTAAACTGATTTTACACATACAAAGTATCATGACCATCTTTTAACATGCAACAACACTGGCAGCATATGGACATCCCAGCCACAGCAATCAGGGAGGAAAAAGAAAGAAAAGGCATCCAAATTCATAAGGAAGAAGTAAAAGTATCCATATTTGCAGATGATATGATCTTATAAACAGAAAACCCCAAAGAATCCACAAGAAAACTACTGGCACTAAAAGAAGATTTCAGCAAAGTATCAGGATACAAGCTAAACGTACAAAAATCAGATAGATTCTTTTACGCCAACAAAGAGAACTTCGAAGAGGAAATCACGAAATCAATAGCATTCACAATAGCCCCCAAGAAGATAAAATACTTAAGAACAAATCTAACCAGAGATGTAAAAGACCTAAACAAAGAAAACTACAAGACACTTTGGCTAGAAACCAAGAGATCTATATAAGTGGAAAAACATACCTTGCTCATGGATAGGAAGACTCAACATTGTGAATATGTCTCTTCTACCCAAAGCGATCTATAAATACAATGCAATCCCAATCCAAATTCCAATGGCATTTTTTTAATGAGATAGAGAAACAAATCACCAACTTCACATGAAAAGAAAAGAGGCCTCAGGTAAGTAAAGCATTACTGAAGAAGAAGAAGAACAAAGTGGGAGGCCTCACACTACCTGATTTTACTTTTTTATACCACCGCAGTAGTCAAAACAGCCTGGTACTGGTACAACAACAGATACATAGACCAATGGAAGAGAATTGGGAATCCAGACATAAATGCATCCACCTATGAGCAGCTCATACTTGACAAAGGCCCAAAGACCATTCAATGGGAAAAAGGCAGTCTCTTTAACAAACGGTGCTGGCATAACTGGATATCCATCTGCAAAAAAAATGAAACAGGACCCATACCTCACACCACACACAAAAACTAACTCAAAACAGATCAAAGACCTAAATATAAAATCTTCAAGGATAAAGATCATGGAAGAAAAAATACAGACAATGCTAGGAGCCCTAATACATGGCATACACAGAATACAAAACATTACTAACAATGCACAAACACCAGAAGAGGAACTAGATAGCTGAGAGCTCCTAAAAATCAAAGACTTATGCTCATCAAAAGACTTCACCAAAAGAGTAAAAAGACAACCTACAGACTGGGGAAAAAAATTTTGGCTATGACATATCCAATCAGGGTCTAATCTCTAAAATCTACAAGATAGTGTAAAACCTCAACAACAAAAAGACAAACAACCCAATTAAAAAATGAGCAAAGAATATGAACAGGCAGTTCATCAAAGAAGACATTCAAGCAGCTACAGACACATGAAGAAATGCTCACGATCATTAGCCATTAGAGAAATGCAAATCAAAGCTACAATGAGATATTATCTCACCCCAACAAGGCTAGCAATTAATCCAAAAACACAAAATAATAAATGTTGGAGAGGTTGTACAGAGACAGGAACACTTTACACTGCTGGTGGGAATGTAAAATGGTACAACCACTTTGGAAATGGATTTGGCATTTCCTTAAAAAGCTAGAAATAGAAATACCACACAATCTGGCAATTCCACTCCTTGGAATATATCCTAGAGAAATAAGAGCCATCACATGAATAGATATACGTACATCCATATTTACTACACCACTGTTCACAATAGCAAAAAGATGGAAACAACCTAGGTGCCCATCAGTGGATGAATGGATAAACAAATTATGGTATATTCACACAATAGAATACTATACAATGATAAATCCACGAAACATAACATGGATGAATCTGGAAGGTATCATGCTGAGTGAAATTAGTCAGTTGCAAAAGGACAAATATTGTATGGGACCACTATTATCAGAACTCAAGAAAAGATTTAAACAGAGAAGAAAACACTCTTTGATGGTTATGAGGGTCAGGAGGGAGGGAGAGGGGTATTCACTAACTAGATAGTAAAAAAAAAAAAAATTATCTTAGGTGAAGGGAAGGACAATACACAATACAGGGGAAGGCAGCACAACTGGACTAAACCAAAAGCTAAGAAGTTTCCTACATACAGCCAAACACTTCAAGGGACAGAGTAGGAGGGGTGGGGGTCTGAGGACCATGGTTTCAGGGGACATCTAGGTCAACTGGCATAACAAAGTTTATTAAGAAAATGTTCTGCATTCCATTTTGGTGAGTGGTGTCTGAGGTCTTAAAAGCTAGCAAGTGGCCATCTAAGATAATATCGATTGGTCCTAAACCACCTGGAACAAATGAGAATGATCACCAAAAACACAAGGAAAATATGAGCCCAAGAGAAAGAAATGCCTCAAACCAGAGACTCCATCAGCCTGAGACCAGAAGAACTAGATGGTGCCTGGCTACCACCAATGACCATCCTGACAGCGAACACAACAGAGATTCCCTGACAGAGTAAGAAAAAAATGGGGTGCAGAACTCAAATTCTAGTCAAAAGACTAGACTTAATGGTCTGACACTGGAGGGACCCTGGAAGACATGGCCCCTGGGCTCTCTGTTAGCCCAGAATTGAATCCATTCCTGAACCCAACTCTTCAGACAAAGATTAGACTGACTCATAGCGACCGTATAGGGACAGAGTAGAACTGCCCCATAGAGTTTCCAAGGAGCACCTGGTGGATTTGAACTGCCGACCCTTTGGTTTGCAGCCATAGCACTTACCCACTACTCCACCAGGGTTTTAGACTAGACTACAAGATATAAATTGATACTTGTAAAGAGAGTGCTTCTTAGCTTAAGTAGATACATGAGACTAAATGGGCAGCTCCTGTCCAGAGGCAAGATGAGAAGGCAAAAAGGGACAGGAGCTGGTTGAACGGGCACGGGAAATCTGAGATGGAAAGGAGGAGTGTGCAGTCACATTACAGGGAGAGCAACTAGGGTCACATAACAATGTGTGTATAAATTTTTGTATGAGAAACTAACTTGAACTGTAAACTTTCACCTAAAGCACAAAAAAAAAAAAAAAAAGAATGGCAGCATAGTATTTCAGTTACCTTGATGCCCCATGTTGTTGTTGTTAGCTGCCTCAGAGGCGATTCCGACCCCATGCACAACAGAAGGAAACACTGCCCGCTCCTGCACCATCCTCACAACCGTTGTTATGTTTGAGCCCATTGTTGCAGCCACTGTGTCAATCCATCTTGTCAAGGGTCTTCCTCTCTTTCGCTGACCCTCTACTTTACCAAGCATGATATTCCTCTCCAATGACTGGTCCCTCCTGATAACATGCCCAAAGTATGTGAGACACAGTCTCACCATCCTCGTTTTCAAGGAGCACTCTGGCTGTATTTCCTCCAAGAGAGACTTGTTCGTTCTTTTGGCAGTCCGTGCTATATTCAATAATCTTCTCCAACACCATAATTCAAAGGCATCAATTCTTCTTTGGTCTTCCTTATTCATTGTCCAGCTTCACATGTGCACACGAGGCAATTGAAAATATCATGGCTTGGGTCAGGCACACCTTAGTCCTCAAAGTGACATCTTTGCTTTTTAACACTTTAAAGAGGTCTTTTCTACAGCAGATCTGTCCCCATGCAGAACGCAGTTTCATTGCGTTGACTGTAGATCCAAGTAAAATGAAATCCTTGACAACGTCAATCTTTTCTCCATTTATCAAGATGTTGCTTATTGGTCCACTTGTGAGGATTTTTGTTTCCTTTATGTTGATGTCTAACCCATACTTTGATCTTCATCAGTAAGTGCTTCAAGTCCTCTTTGCTTTCAGCAAGCAAGGTCGTGTTATCTGCATATCGCAAGCTGTTAATAAGTCTTCCACCAATTCCAATGCCACATTCTCCTTCAAATAGTCCAGCTTCTCAGATTATTTGCTCAGCATACAGATTGAATAAATCTTTGACGAAAGGATCCAACCCTGATGCACACCTTTCTTGATTATAAACCATGCAGTATCCCCTTGCTCTGCTCGAATGACTACCTCTTTCTTAGTCTATGTACAGATTCCCCATGAGCACAATTAAGTGTTCTGGAATTCCCATTCTTCACAACGTTATCCATAATTTGTTACGATCTACACAGTCAAATAACTTCGCATAGTCAATAAAATACAGGTCAACATCTTTCTGGTATTCTCTGCTTTCAGCCAAGATCCATCTGACATCGGTAATGATATTCCTCGTTCCACATCCTCTTCTGAATCTGGCTTCAATTTCTGGCAGTTCCCTGTCGATGCAGTGCTGCAACCACTTTTCAACGATCTTCAGCAAAATTTTACTTTTGTGTGACATTAGTGATATCATTCAATAATTTCCACATTCGGTTGGATCACCTTTCTTGGGAATAGGCACAAATACGGATCTCTTCCAATCGGTTGGCCAGGCAGCTATCTTCCAAATTTCTTGGCATAGATGAGTGAGCACTTCCAGCGCTGCATCCATTTGTTGAAACATCTCAATTGGTATTCTGTCAATTCCTGGAGCCTAGCTGCCAAGGCCTTCCTTGAAACTTGCACTTCTTCCTTTAATACCATCGGTTCTCAATCATAATGCTACTTCCTGAAACGGTTGAACGTCGACCAGTTCTTTTTGGTACAATCACTCTGTGTATTCCTTCCATCTTCTTTTGATGCTTCCTGTGTCATTCAATATTTTGCCCAAAGAATCTCGTAATATATTTAATTAATCTCCTCTTTTTGAAATTATTATAGTTTTCCAATTTCTTTAAAATAAGTCTCATCATTTGAGGCTCATCATTGTTAGAAAGTAGCAGAGCCAAGGCTAGAACTTAGGTCAGTTGGCTAAGTCCAATGCTAGTTATACGACAGCTCCACACTGCCTTTAAATAGCAAATAGGAAGTCCTGCATCACAACATGGAACTCTAACCTCAGTGAATTGTATGGATACTTTACGTGCCTGTTTGAAAACAAAGGCTTGGTGGAATTGTATCTGGAAGCTTAGCCTCTTGTATTAGCAATCTGAAAACATGAAATCAATACTCTGGCCCATTAGTCAACTGACACATCTCCCCTGTGGACGTATCGGATGATTTAACATAGACTGAAATGAGTGAACAGCTGGCCAGTCCCTACTTTTGATCATCTTGACTTCAGACAACTCTCCCAGCTAGCATTGTGCCTTGGAAAAAGAAAATATTCTCCCTTTAGTGTCACTACACTATAAAACGTGGTGTTTCATTATTAACCAAACGTATACACGACTATAAGAAAAACTTACGTAAAAGGAGATCTTTCGCAAACTGACAAGTTCCTTTTGAAGGCTGGATCAATACAAGAGTCAAAATTCCAAGTCTGTTCCCGTTTTGTTTTTAATTTTAAAAGCTGTATAGACTGATAAACACTATATTATATTCTCTTTTTACAAACAAAATAGACTTAGACCTTTATATCTGTGATGTTGCTAAGAAATGAGCTTAAGTCCTGAGTGGCTATAAATTAAAGTAATATTAAAATAAGAGCTCTAGTGGCGCAATGGTTCAGCACTTGGCTGTTAACCAAAAGGTCAGAGGTTCAAATCCGCCAGCGGCTCCATGGGAGAAAAGACTTGGCAATCTGCTCCCGTAAAAGTTACCCACTGACTTTGAGTTGACTTTGACTCATAGCGACGATACAACAGGACAGAGTATGGCTGCCCCATAGGGTTTCTGCTGTGAGTTGGGACTGACTCGACGGCAACAGGTTATAGGGTTTCTGAGGCTATCATCTTTACAGAAGCAGACTGCCACATCTTTCTCCTTGGAGCAGCTGGTGGGTTCAAACCACTGACCTTTCAGGTAGCAGCCAAACACTTAACTGCTATACTACCAGGCTCCTTCTATAAAGATTATAGCTTAGTACTACTCTGTCCTATAAGGCTGCTGTGAGTCAGAATCTCTCAACAGCCAACAACATTTTCATGCTAAGAAATACATTCTAACGCCTCATGAAAATTCAAGCCACATCAAGTATCCATAGCCTATGGGTGAATCACTGGTTTCCTGCACATCTTTCTGTCAGTTCCCATTCTTGTTTATAGATACATTATTTATAGACGCATTCTAAAAACCATGTACAGCTGACATCATTAGCAAAATTCAACTTGTGGCAACCCTATTTTAAACACTCAAGTAAGCAAAATATTTTAATTTTATTTCTCTTAAGAATCTTAAGTACACGCCTTTTTTCTCTTAAACTGTGTAAAGCTGAAAAGGGAGGAATTTAAAGTTATACTACCTCTCTTCTCAACCCACTGACAGGTAGCCAAAACTTTACTCTTTTCTATGAAGTTTTTTTGGTGGCATAACAAGTTCCCACTCACCAAATATTAAATACAGAAGCTTTGTTACTGGTAACACAAACCTCTTACTTGGCGAAATCAAGGAACATTCTTCATCCTGGAAACTCCTTTTTTTTTTTGGCTAAAAGATGGTTTTATGATATATAGTATGACTTTCAAAGTGAGAAAGGATGATAGACAAAGTCTCTGCCAGATTGTACATCCATGCTGCCCTGTCCAATCTCATCTACTGTATTCCAGTAAAGAAACAAACGCAGGAGGATCCACTAGAAGTCCTGAGGACAGCCACACAGTGGGCACAGTATCTTAAAGAATGGAGGGACCTGAGTCTATACACAGGCATCTTCAAAGTATTCTCAGGGAAATTTCCTGTGTTCCGCTTGTCCCTAGAAATATCCTAGCTGTATACATCAGTAAGTCAGTAAATGATAACGTGACATTGGGTATCAGGTGGCCTTATTTCTTGCCCAGCACTGAAAGATCTTAGGAAAATCACTTCTCCTCCATGTGTCTACTTACATCTTAGAAAAAAAGAAAGAGGTAGACCAGAAAAGCGTTTTTGAAACTGCTACAACCCAGTATCAGGTTGTGTGATCAATTTAGCGGATCACAGCAGCCTTAAAAAAAAAGTAACAGAAAAATACAGGAGAGAAAAGAAAACAGAGTGCTCTAGATGTAGTACTATATCTTGAGACTGTATGTATGTGTGATGTAAAACACATTTCTTACTGTGGATTGTGGGCAAAAAAGTTCAGTTACCCCATCAGTCCTCTAAAGAACTTGTCCGATTCAAAAATAAAATGGTTTTAGTATTGATGCTAAACATGCAGACTTAATTCCATGTAGCCTAATGATGACTACTGTATCATAAAGCATGGATGACATTAGCTCTGCTGTAAGTTTTACTTGATACCACACCAAATTGTTCAAGTAAGTTCAATCTTCACACCTTGTCTCTCATGATTTAAAATTACCTGCTCCAATTTTTTTTTTTTTAATTAAGAGAATACATTTGTAGATGGGGAGAAAAAGCAGCAGCAAGTTTAAAAACTTAGGTAATTTGAAGTTTATACTGCACCAGGGCTACCCTGAAAGTGAAGCCCATAAACAGAGCACAGTGTAATGACAACGGCTCTGTGCTAAGAGAAGGCCTGGGCTTGAATCCTACCTTCGTCATCACATCAAATGGGCACTGGACATGATGGTTCTTTGTAAACTATAATGTATCATACAGGTGTAAGTTTCAACAAAAAAGAAATATCCCACAGCTATGAATAAACAGAGAGAGTAGATGAAGAGTCATTAATTCCATTCAACGAAGCACCTCATAGCTGCTTTGGTAAGCTGTGCGACTAAAGCAATACTGAAAATATCTGTCCCCATTCCAGCTCCTATCTTCACAGATTTCAAATAAAAAACCAAGACTAATAACAAACAAATGAACAAAAAGAAAGAAAAATCACGAAATCTCATTTAGTCACCATAGAAGCAGAAAAACAAACCCCAAGAATAATAATCTGATTCACCCTCCTCTGAGGTCCCTCAAAGTCTGCTCTTCACTCAGTACTTATCAGGGCTCTGATTCACCTCAAAGGGCTGTTAGGAGGTTTACAGTGAGTATTTGCAAGCTGTGCATTCCAAAAAGTGCCTGGAACATAGTATTTAGTCAACATTAGTCATCTTAGCAATATGGCCTTGGCTAAATCACTTAACCAATTGAATGCTTCAACAGTAAAACGCAAATAACGAACTATTTTACAAGGATTTGGCGAGAATAGGACTGTGAAAATAAATGATTTACGGTCCAATACAAATGTGAAGTGCTTATCAAAAATACAATAGAAAACAGCTGAATTCTTCAAAAGTATCAATGTCAAAAATTCAAAAGCTGTGGAAATGTTCTAGATGAAAAGAGACTAAAGAGACATGACAACTACATGCAGTACCTCACTCTAGACTGGATCCTATACTACACGGGTAGAAAGGACATCATTAGGTCAACAGACAAAACTGTAACATTGACAGCTGGTTAAGTATTTTATCAATACAAATTTATGAAGTTGATAATTGTAGTGTGGTTATGTAAGAGAATGTTAGGAAATGTACACTGATTTAAAAAATACACCCACTCCTCACTTATCCACATGGTTAGGTTTCAAAGACCAGGCTCTTATGCAAAAATTGGTGTTATGCAAAAATGGAGGGTTTCTTTTTCCGTTTTCAGACCAGCCACTTGTCCAATTTTTTTTTCTTTAGGAAGCATGATCATAGAAATAATAACAGCTTTTTTTTAAGATTTACTGATGTGCTCATCACTGTGATGAGTCCAGTTATGGATTATTTTTCTGTGGAGAAGCAAGCTTGGAGGAGACAAAGCTGGATAAAGCTGGGCTATGTGACTGGAGGGCTCATGGCCTAATCACTTCACCGTCCTCCTGTGCTGGGTCAGATCCTCCCTTGCGAAGCTGCCTTTAGGGCTCCACCCTACCCCTGCAAGCCCTGTGTTCAGGATCCCTGAACCTGGCAAGTCACTGAGGCTCGGGGCTTCCTGTGCAAAATAGTCAGTGGATTTTTTATGGTTGTTGTAAATGCAAAATGTCAGATAACGAGATAGTGGGAAATCCAGGAGTAGGTGTAGTCTCATTTGGGTTGACAAATGTAATATAACCGCCCTATCTCAGAGTGGCTGACAAGAAATTTCTGAATCAACAAAGCTAAGATGAAAGAACAATAAGGGCTATTCCAGAGAAGAAAGCCACTGTAGAAAAGGAATCTAAGCCCATTAGAACTTTCTGAAGTACTGCATTCTGTTGACGCGTTGCTCAAATTATGAAAAATTAAGATACCACAAGAATAAACACACCTTTCAAAAATCTGTGACAATGATTTTTTAGAAAGCAAGGAAATAAGTGATATGATTTCTGACAGCGATAGCTGCTATGAAGAAAATAAAGCAGGGTGTATGTTTCCCACTGCTGCTGTAACAAATTGCCACAAATTTCGTGGCTTAAAACAATACAGATTTATTCTCTTATAGCTCTGGTGGTCAGAAGTCTAAAATCAAGGTGTCAGCAGGGCTGTATTCCTCATGGAGGCTTGGGGGAGAATCTGTTTGTTTTCAGCTTCTAGGAGCCATCTGTATTCCTTGGCTTGTGGCTCCTTCCTCACATCATTTAAACCTCTTGCTTCCATTGTTATATCTACTACTAACTCTGATCCCCTTATAAGGACCCTGTGATTACACTGGGCTCACCTAGATAATCCAGGATAATCTCCCTACCTAAAAATCTTTGACCTAATCACATCTGCAAAGTTCTTTTTGCCATACAAGGTAATATATTCACAGGTTCTGGGGATTAGGGCATGGACATCTTTAGCAACATACCACACAGGTAATATGATAGAATTAGCAAGGCAAAGAGGGGAAGAACATTACATGAATGGTTAGGAAAAACTTACCAAAAAATCAAATCTATGAAAGAAGAAAAGCAATGGAGATTAATTTAACTCAGAGAAGAGACAATAAGTTATTTAGTAATAGCCTTCAAAAGTATGTTTTTTGTAGACAGACCAAAGTAAAAAACAAACAAACCAAACCTGCTGCCGTTGAGTCTACCCTGACTCATAGCAACCCTACAGGACAGAGTAGAACTGCCCCATATGGTTTCCAAGGAACAGCTGGTGGATTCGAACTGCTGACCTTTTGGTTAACAGCCAAACTCTTAACTACTGCGCCACCACTGTACCACTGAATACTAGTAGAAAGCACAGCTTCTCATATAATTATGATTTCCTTAATATCATCCTTCCATTTTGTGCCAGATGACAGTCTAGGGAAGCATTCATATGAGGAAAAACTGGAGAACTAACCTAAGCACAGTGATATCGACACACATTTCCATCTCAACAGACTCACTCAGCAGTCATTGGTTAACGGCTAGACTAATCTGCACGATCACCCCAAAGTTAACCATAAATCACACAGCTGTGTTTTCACACTAACAGGCACAGAGACACTATCTTCTCCCCAAGATGACATCAGCTAACCAACTTCCAACACTGTGATGCACATGACAAGGGCAGCTCTGGTACATCTCTGCTGAGGTTTCTGGTGTTGCTGGTCCCCTCTGTCCTTCCTGAGGATATCTCAGAAACACCAAGGATGCACTAACCACCACAGCACAACCCGGCTTAAGTAGGAATGCCTCTCCCCTCTAAAAAGCTCTACATTACTAGGGTTGAACTGGTCTGAAATTCTCCACTATGCTCCTAGAATATCTCAGTAGAGGTGCTAGAATTCCAAACTGGCTCCAGGACCTGGCACAACCCCCGAACATCTCCAGGGCAGAGGTACCTCTCCTAGAAAGCACCTGGGGCATTAGGGGTCTGTCTCCCTAGAATAAGTCCCCAAACCAAAACCAAACCCAGTGCCCGTCGAGTCGATTCCGACTCATAGCAACCCTAGAGAACGGAGTAGAACTGCCCCATAGAGTTTCCAAGGAGCGCCTGGTGGATTCGAACTGCCCTCCCTGGTTAGCTTCCGTAGCACTTAAAACACTATGCCACCAGGG
The DNA here is from genome assembly GCF_030014295.1 of Loxodonta africana. Taxonomy (NCBI): domain Eukaryota; kingdom Metazoa; phylum Chordata; class Mammalia; order Proboscidea; family Elephantidae; genus Loxodonta; species Loxodonta africana. Next base: position 197,158,537 of record NC_087344.1, on the reverse strand, counting down.
TTTCCAGAATAAGTCCTCAGGGGAAGGGAAATCAGAGAAAGAAAAGGGAAGTGTTTCACCGTTTATTAAAATGTAAATCAGCATCCCTTTAAAATAATTATTTTTTAACCTTCTCAAGATGCCAAACTAAACAATATGGGATGATAAAGGATGCTGAATTTGCCACAACAAAAATCTATCCTAATGCAATACAACCAGAATGCTCCTTAGAAGCAAGGATGGTGAGACTGCGTCTTACATACTTTGGACATGTTGTCAGGAGAGACCAGTCCCTAGAGGAGGACATCATGCTTGGTAGGGGGTCGGCGGAAAAGAGGAAGACCCTCAACAAGATGGACTGACATAATGGCTGCAACAATGGGCTCAGGCATAGTAACGATTGTGAGCATGGAGCAGGACCAGGCAGTGTCTCATCCTGTGGTACAAAGGGTCGCTATGAGTCGGAAGCAACTCGATGGCACCTAACAACAACAACAATGCAACACATCAGGGGGAAAAAAACTTTCTATTTACTTTCCCTTCCAAAGCTACTGTAATCACAAATGAAACTTAACTGCCAAAATCTTTATTCAAGATAAATCTTAGAAGCCCCAAGCCTTCATCTAAAGAGAAACTAGAAATATTTTAGCAAAACATTCTTTGCAAATGGTCCCAAAAAAGTAGCACAGAACTAGTTTTTTACTGAAATCTGGGTAACTTTTCGGATCTCTAAATCCTTCCTGTTGAATTTGTTCTGATGGATTTCTATACTTGAAAAAAAAAAAAAGAAAGAAATATTAGTTACTAAAAAGTGTCTATTCATTGCTTATCTTCTTAGATCTAAGCAGCCACGTAATTTACGGGGATTCAGCATGCACTTTGACCTAACAGAGGACCTAGTCTCAGGTGTTATAGATAAAACAAGCAGCTTAAGTGTCCGCAGAAGTTGGGCTTTTTTTCTGAAACAGAACACAGATATTCTCTATTTTTCTAAGAGTTGCTTTGAATTGCAAACAGATTATTTTAGACTCATACTTTTCTTGAGAGACACTCCTCTAGGGGTTTCTTATAAGCTGCGCTCCTACACGTGTTGCTGGGTATGCCAAGAACGCAATGCCCCGACTGCTCTTTACCCAGGCTATTTCTCAGGGTTGTGTTTGTAGCAGGCAACCACGAGGGATGAGGTAATGTCTCCCTCTGCACAAGGAGGAGGCTTGCTTACTGCTTGTTGTAAAAGTGCTAGATTCTCCAAGCTGCAAGAGTCTTTTTCACTGCAGTAGAGGAACACTTGTGCGTGGCATCTCCCTGGACCCATACAGGATCACCCCCAAGGACCTGAAGGTAAGGGGAACTGACGCAAAGATGCTGATGATCACGCTGTTGGTTGTGCTGTCAGTAATAAAGTCCTCTGTCTCGGACTCAGGAATAACATGTCTTCTGCCAATATCCATGAAATAGTAGCATTCTAACTTATTAGCTTGTTAAGTATAACAAAATCAAATCCTAGACCCAACAGTTTTCTCTCAGGAGTGACTAGTTCAGTCCCCAGAGCAAACCAAAAAAAACCAAACCCACTGCCGTCGAGTCGATTCCGACTCATAGCGACCCTATAGGATAGAGTAGAACTGCCCCATAGTTTCCAAGGAGCGCCTGGCGGATTCAAACTGTTGACCTTTTGGTTAGCAGCTGTAGCACTTAACCACTACACAACCAGGGTTTCCGTCCCCAGGCCTGCCCACAGAAAACCGCTAGCCTATACATTGAGTACAGGAAATATCGATAATGAGATCACTCTAACTTAACTGTATAACATTGTTCCTAAAGAAAAAATACAAAGTTGCAATTTTATATGCCAGAAGGTTCCCTTCACACCATTTCTATTATCTGCAGACTGGTAGAAAGGGAATCCCCTAGCACCTAGATTCTCAGGATGGTTCCAGTGACCCAGGGCAGGGACTCCCAAAGGGCAGAGACAGAGAGGGAAGGGGTCAAGGTTATCAAATAAGTAACTAGGAAGGGGATGCAAGTTGATAAAGGTTTTAGAAGGTGCTCAATGAGGTGAGTGGGCTGGAAGAGCTGGGGTCTCAGTATAGCCTGTACCCCTTAATCAACCTTCTATCTCAGGTTATTTCTATTTCTGAACGCCATCCAATCCTGTTGCTATTGAGTCGATTCCAATTCATAGCAATCCTACAGGACAGAGTAGAACTGCCCCATAGAGTTTCCAAGGAGCACCTGGTCGATTCGAACCGCTGACCTCTTGGTTAGCAGCCGTAGCACTTAACTACTACGCCACCAGGGTCTGCATTTCTGAACTAGTTCCTGATTAGTCTCTTTCCATTGTTCCCACCTACTGATTTCCATCAGGGTGTTTACTCCATCTTGGCCTACTGTGGATGGTACAGAATATAATTTTGCCACTTTTTTCCTAGTCTCTTGTCCCAAAAACCAAAACAATATAACTCCATAACCTTGAAACCAGGGCAACACCATGTATTCATGAACCTTATGGGATGATGATAAGTAAGTGGGAGTAGTGAATGCAATGTAGATTTTAAATGACTCGTTTTCAAGCCATTGGTTTGGTATCCAGCAACATTCAAAAACCTTTAAAAAAAAAAAAAAGATAAGCATGCTTTCTTATGGGCTCGACTTTGTAGATCCAAGATTGCCATTTACCAAGAAATTGCATAAGAGAATTTCTACCCTGAAATGAGAGACTACGCTCATTTTTTCCATCAGGACCAGAGCCAAAAGCAAACCATATTTCTTTTAAACTTAGGTGAGGTTTCTAAGAGTTGACGCTCAAACAGAATAGATTTACCAGCAAAAGGCAGGAAGAGTGAGATTATAATTTGAACCAGGCAAACTGTTCCATAACAGAAAATGTGGTTCTTAATGCAGTTTGCAGAATATGGTATGCTAAAAATGCTATTTATGGCAGTAGCAGATCTCTAGAGGGTGAAACCAGCCAAACAAAAGAACCTAAAAAGGTAGAAAAAAGATGCCATGTCAGCATTACAAACCCACAAAAGACCGATACACTTCTGTTGGCTGAATTACAACCTTTTCACCACACTTTAAAAGAACATAAAGTACATGGGGAAAAAAAATCCTTCCTTTTTGGCCATTTTGAATTAGGAATTTATATTAATTCAAATTTATCCTAATTTAATAGGACTTGAGTCTAACAAACACATGCACTGTTGAGGTCAACTGAGTTACTAACACAGGAGACGACACAAGCAGATCAAAATTCTCTTCTGCAGTTCCTTCTGGAACAGATTTCCTTTTGGGTTCCTGAGTGACTTGGCCAGCTGATACGACACACTGATGCTTCTTTAATTGAAATAAACATTTAGTCAAAACCTGTATCAGAAAACTCATCCTGAAAAGGTTTGGCTCACTTTGTGGAGTGCTGGCCAGGGAAAACTACACACAGGACCCTCAATGCAGGTTGATTATTCTAATCATCTTTAGGTCTCTCCCATCAAATACACAAGACTTGAATCCTTCTTTTATAGTGCTGTCGACTCCAAATTTTGAAAAGTAATGAGAAGGCTAGCCAATAAATATTGCTAAAAAATTAAAAAACAAAAGATAACATTTGTTGGTTCTATACTTTTTCATCTCACACATCCCCAGTTCCTCAGTTGACTTTACACTCAACAAATTTACAGAGCACGCTTAAGGGTAGAAATGCAGAACAGATATGGTCTTTAACACCAAGCAACTAGAAAAGAATGTCTGGCTAACAGACCAACATAAAATAATTAAAATATGTTTAGAGTACAAAATTGGTCAGCTACATAAAATGATGACTGCCAACATTAAGATGCTCATCATTCAGATATTAAGCCTAGAAGAAAAAAAGACAGCCTCCTCTGGTTGTTAAACACAACGAGAATGTCACAAGTTCCTAGGATTAAAAGGTACCTTTCTACACCTTTTATGCACTACTTCTAGAGAAGCCCTCTGGAACAACCCATAACGATTCTCCTATTTTCCATAAGATAACCTTCATTTCCGGAAGATGGCTCAGCTCCCAAGTCTACATTCAGTCCTGTCTCCTCCAGTTTACTGACTCGTTCCAACCCTTACATGGCTCCTCGACCTCTAGCAGGGTTTGGAGATCCTTCTCCCAATTCTAGCTAGGTTCCTCTGGATCTTCCCATGATCTAGATACCATAATTCCGTAAATTCTACATAGACTAAGATTATGTTCATTTTTTGGCAACTATGACACAATGTTTACCTATATTTTTAAAAAGTTCTCATTAGTCTTTAGCTTTTTTACATGGCTAACATATTCCATAATAAACATTTCAAATATTTATTACATACAGACAACTTTCACTTAGGAGTATTACAGAAGAAAATTTAGGTTCATAATTTAGAAAGAATTTAAGGGATCATTTTAAAAAACATTTTTTCATGATTCTTAACATTTCTCAATCTCCTGTGAAAAGCATACTCTTTTTTTTTTTTTATTGGTCATACAACCTTTTAATTGATAATACCCTGTGCTCACTCCTCCCACCCCCAAGAATTTTAAAGCAAATCTCAGCACCCTAATAATTTCATCTGCAACTGAAACACATAATGTGTATTAGTACTTAACATACCATAAGCGAAGAGGCCTGGTGGTGCAATGGTTAACTGCTCAGCTGCTAAACTAAAGGGCGGCACTTTGAACCCACCAGCCACTCCACGAGAGAAAACACCTGGTGATCTGCTCCCATAAAGATTACAGCCTAGGAAACACTATGTGGCAGTTCTACTCTGTCCTATAGGGTCACTGTGAGTTGGAATCAACTGAATGGCACACAGCAACACGCCACAAGCAGTGTGCTTACCTTTTTTACTCCTCAAAATAAACTCACACAATAGTCAAGCTTATTTGTGGTAATACATTCATTATCCTCCTCCATGTCTTGGTATACACTGTTTTCAATGCCTTTAGAAATTATCGGATTCTTATTCTAGACCTTGGATATTCTGCTCTCATGAAATAATATTCCTTTTTTGTGGGTTTTTACAATATCGCTGATGGAGGTTACTTGGCTGTGCTTATGTAACAATGGAACAATTTCACAAATGAATGGGCCGCTGATGTGCTGGTCAGAATTTCTGTTAGATTAGATAGCAGTCTATTAAGCAACTCTGCATAACACACAGGCTTTTAAAAATACTTTGCAATACATGAAGAAAAGGTGAAGTAGCAATATTAACAATCAGTGATATCCAGTTTCAAGGAATTTGTTATTTTATAGGGTTTGTAATCCCAATCAAAAAATTTCGAGGATCCACTGTTACACTCATTATTTGACTTTTACTTCCATTAAACTTTAGACCCATGATGTTCAATTATTGTTTAGTACATACCATGGGACATTTTAAATCACTTTGAAAGGCAGCAAGAGTTAGCTGGCAAGTGCTGTAACTGGTTTGGGGGAGTAACAAACTGAGGAAATGCTCTGTGATTTATCACTTATAAGAAACTTCTACAACATGCTAGAAAATCTGAAGGTTTGCAAAGATAGGAAAGTATCAAATAGTCATTAAGAGAAAGAATTCCTAAGAGGGGCAGGTCATTGTTACGCAATGGTGAAAACCTTTCAGAGTCAAGGGAGATGCTAAATATAAACCCTGCCTAAAAAATAGTCTACAGCCTCTGGGGAGTTGGCAAAAACATTTCAATCAGGAAACATGAAAGAATCCTGTGAAATAGTGGACAATTTTTTTTTCGGGGGGGAGTAAGTTGAAGGGGTGATGAAAGGTTTCTAAAGGATGAATAAAGCTGGAGGTATACATCCTTCACTTTTTGTCAAACCACTTCAGACATTTTAAAACCCTTTTCACTTAGATTCTAATATAAGCCTTTCCCTAATTTTCCACCAAAGGCTGGACGTGCAATTTCAGTACACTCTTTTACTTAATGATATAACAAACTTTAAAAAACAAAAACAAAATCATGAAGTTTTTTTTTTTTTTTAAATCAGACATTTAAAAAGCACTGCGTTTCAAAACTTACATCTGAACCCACACTTCTCATGGTGCTTTGTAGGACAGGTTTAGACACGGAGAGTTTTCCATTCACTGAGGTATTCGCCACAGGGGCCGGGACCACGTTCACCACATGATTAGGTAGCTGTGTGGCTCCCCCGGAGACAGCAAGGACTGGCTGAGGAGGAGGCAGGACTCCAGGTGCCTGGAGCTGTACCACGGTAGGCTGAGAGAGCACAACAGTCTGACCTGCATTAAAGAAACAGAACAGGAATCAGAAGGTGTGTGCCTACTGGGGCAGGGGAAGCAGTTCAATGTTTGTGTGTCTTCTACAGATAGAACAGGTAGGGACGGTCACATTGAGGGATGTGAAAACCAGAAAGCCAAGCCAGCTGCAGTCAAGTCAATTCTGACTCATAACGACCCTAGAGGACAGAATGGAACTGCCCCACTGGGTTTCAAACGAGCAGCTGGTGGATTCAAACTGCCAAACTTTCGGGTAGCAGCCTGAGCTCTTAACCACTGTTTCGCCAGGGCTCTGAGGAATTTGAAACCACCAAATAAAACACGATCAATAGTACCACATATTCATAGTGACTTTTGTTTTTGTTGTGCTTTTAACGCAATCAGTTGGAATCATTCCCTTTGACATTACCATTAACGATATATTTTTCTATTTCTTTTTCTCAACTATACACATTTCAAATTTGCTAAGTTATACATAGATTTGGCTAAGTATTAACCTCTAAAATGTATTAGTGCTAAACAGATTTTTCATATTTTAAATAACAAATCTTTTATGCCGAATACAGAGAACCATGTATTTTAAATAAACAGGGTTTACGACACACACAAAACCAAAAATAAATTTATAATTCTTCTTTAAGAGTAAAAAGGCATTATATTTTCAGGCAATTTAATGTGACCCATGTAAAACTTGGCTCAGTATTTCAAAGTATCAGAGAACACTAAAATCAAAACAACGCTTCAGAACACCTGTTTGTTAGGAACATTTGTCTTAGCTAAAAAAGATCACTTTTACAAAAGCAAATGTTTCAGATTGCCTCAAAAAGCATACTAAGTAACAGTATTTGATTAATACCACTTTATACCAGATAAATTAATAAGAAGAAATACCTAAAAAATAACTTCATACATTTTTCATTCTTACAATTTACTTGGGTATAAATGATCACTAAGCATTTTTATCTTGTCATTTTCCCTTGACTAACTTCTTTTATGAAATAAAAACATAAAATGGGGAAATGACTCATAAGCAGATGTAAATATGCTTTGGACAAACGTGCAAATGAAAAGTAATTAATACATAAAATAAACAGCATATGACCAAGTGTTAGACCTTAACATTTATTTTTAAGTTAAATTAAGAGTAATAACTTAAATAAGTTTAAATGACACTTATTTAGTAACACTTATGTGTTACTTAACACATAGTTATTCTGAACTACAAAAGGCACCCTCATCACAATGTAAACTTAAACCAGGGGTTCTCAGCCCTTTTTAATATAAGGACTTTTCTTTAATATCAAAAAATCTCATGGTCACACAAGATGATCATGGTTGTCCCTTCAGTTTCTGTGAATTAAGAAAATATATGATGAGAAAAGACTATTAAAAATTTAGTAACGATTTAAAACGAATTTTTAGTTGATTAATCAGAAGTGTAGCAACAAAAAACTGAAAAACAGCAGTACGAAGCTATATGAAATAAATTCTTCAGTCTACAGAAAGTGTTGACACAAATACGGATTTGCAGACGCCTTGCAAAACATCACAGTCTACCCCCACTACCCACAGCCCAAGGTCCACAGTCTACAGGCTAAGAACTACTGACTTAAACCAATACTTCAAGAAGAAGTACTATAGGACAGCAGTGCTCCAAAGCCTCTGAGTTTATAAAAAGTATCATAAAGAGACCCCAAAAAACTAAACACTGTTCAATGAACTTTTGGGACTATTAAAAGAACAGAGGAGCTGATCAACATAAAAAATTAAGCCACTTCAAAGAAAGGATTCTACTTCTAGCTCCGGTCACAGATGCAAAGCATTGGCAGATAACACAGAAATCAACATGCAGATGAAAGTTTTGTAATATTTCTCAAAGCTAAGTAAGAAGAGCAATCTAAGTCTGTACTGTCCATTGCCTAACTATTACCATATCCTTGCTGAGAGAACTGCATCACAGAGTGAGGGAGATAAAGGAATACCAAGGTAAGGTCATAAGGTCTATGTACCAAATGTGGCTCCAAGTCCTGCCAGGCCAGTGCTACGTCCTTTTTTTTCTGTAATGCACATCAGGCTCTCTCATCCCAAAGTGCCCAACTATCATGAAACTACCTGGCAACTCTATCAAGGATCCTCTAAATGAAATGCTGCCATTTACATGATGGAAGGGGTCCAATGTAATGAACTTGCCAACAGGTTGCTGGCCAACTGCCCAAAGGAACGGTGTCACATCAGAGACTCAGCATTGGTCTCTGCTGCTGGTAAATTGGGCGCTCAGCAGTGGCTGTAGCCAAGTCAACCTTGGTGAGCGAAAGGCCATATTGCTGAGCCCATGCATAACCTCCATCCCAGCCACTATGGCCATATTGTTCATGAGCCCACTGGGCAATGACAGGATGTGTCATACTATCCACTTGATTATTAAAATCCTCCTCTGTCGAGGTCACCTTTGGTGAGCACTCACATGAGACACAAATATCTTCACTTCTCTGGACCATTCCAACAGGTCTATTATGCCTCTTCCCCATACCACGTTGTCACCAAATTTTCCTTCCAAGTTCCTTCCAAGCCCCTGACCATCTAGACAAACCAGTGGCCACATCCTACAAATGAGTATACAATTGTACATCTGGCCATTTCTCTTTCCAGGCAAAGTAAACAACCAGATGCACTGCTTGAAGTTCTACCCACTGGGAAGATTTCCGTTCACCACTGTCCTTCAGGGAAGTCCCAGAGAGGGGCTGCAGTGTTACTGCTGTCCACTTGCGAGTGGTGCCTGCATATTACACAAAGCCATCTGTAACTCAGCACAAGTCTTCTCTTCCTCAGTCAACTGATTGTAAGAAACTCCCCACGAGGCCATAGGTACAGACTGGGAGAGGAAGGTAATGTGATAGGAGTAAGTCAATAGAATTTAGTGGCTCTATGTCCCCAGGTTCCTGATTATCTGCCCACATTTCCCCATCTCAAGTTTCAGGATCCCATTTCTTCCAAAATCAATGCCCTCACTTTAACTTCTGACACCATTCAAGCTTGGAAATTCAGTTTGTGATATAACTCAATTACTCTTAAGACTCTGGGTTTGGTTTTTGGCAATATCAGCTCTGTTAGAGTGACAGAATAGATTAAAAAAAACAGGATCCATCAATATGCTGTCTACAAGAGACACACCTTAGAAACAAAGACAAAAACATATTAAAGATCAAAGGATGGAAAAAATATACAAACTACAAACAAAAAAGGGCAGGAGTAGCAATACTAATCTCAGATAAAACAGACTTTAAAACAAAATCCATCGTAAAAGACAAGGAAGGACATTACATAATGATTAAAGAGACAATCCACCATGGGGACATAACCGTAATAAATATCTACACAGCCAAGGATGGCTCCAAAATACATAAAACAAACTCTAACCATGCTGAAAAGAGAAACTGACAGTTCCACAATAATAGTAAGAGACTTCAACACACCACTCTCAGTAAAGGACAGAACATCTAGAAAGAAACTCAACAAAGATAGAGGAAATCTAAAGGCCACAATCAACCAACCTGATCTCATAGACATATATAGAACACTCCACCCAACGGCAGCAAAGTACATTCTTTGCCAACACACATGAAACGTTTTCCAGAATAGACCACATCTCAGGCCACAAAGCAACCCTCAACAAAATCCAAAACACTGAGATAATACAAAACACCTTCTCTGATCACAACGCCATAAAAGTAGAAATTAATAACAGGAAGAGCAAGGAAAGAAAATCAATTACATGGAAACTGCATAACACCTTCCTTAAAAACCACGGGGTAACAGAAGAAATCAAAATGGAATCGAAATATTCCTAGAATCAAATGAGAATGAAAACACATCATACCAAAATATCTGGGAAAAAGCAAAGGCCATGCTCAGAGATCAATTTATAACAATAGACACGCACCAAAAAAAGAAAGGGACAAAATCAAAACGTTAGCTATACAACTTGAATAACTTAGAAAGAAACCAGCAAAAGAAGCCCACAGCCACCAGAAGAAAGGAAATAATAAAGATCAGGGCAGAAATAAATGAAATAGGGAATGGAAAAAAATCAACAAAACCAAAAGTTGGTTCTTTGAAAGAATCAACAAAATTGATAAACCACTGGCCAAACTGACAAAAGAAAAATAGGAGCGGACACAAATAACCCAAATAAGAAATTAAATGGGGGACATTACAACAGATTCAACTGAAATAAAAAGGATCGTAACAGTTCTACTCTGTCCTATAGAGTCGCTTTGAGTCGGAATCGACTCGATGGCACTGGGTGGGCTGGGGAACAGAGTACTATGAAAAACTATACTCCAGCAAATTTGAAAACCCAGAGGAAACAGGAGAAATTTCTAGAAACACATTACATACCCTAAACTAACACAAACTGAGGTCGAAAACTTGAACAGATCCTTTTCAAGAGAAGAGGCTGAAAAGATATTCAAAGGTAAGCTGGATCCTCTAAAGAAGTAAAACCAGTCAAGCGTATAAATATATAGAGAGAGATATATCAAGGAAACGGCTCACCCAATTGTAGGGGATGGAACATCCCAAGTCTGTGGATCAGGATAGAGGCGTCTTCTGATTCAAGCACCTGCAGGGGTTTGTGAACCCAAGATTGACAGGTTGGAAAACAGGGCTCTTGTTCACAGGCTGTAAAGATGGACGAATCCCAAGATGGGAAGGCAAGACCTCAAGGCTTCTCCTGATTCACGCAGCTGCAGGGGCTGGTGAACTCAAGATCAGCAGGTCAGAGAGCAGAGCTCTTGCTCACAGGCTGTAAAGATTGACTAATCTCAAGATCGATAGATAAATTGCTAGTTCAAGTTCTAAGAACCAGAGTTCAGATGAAGAGAAGGCAGCTGCAGGATCCTGAGAGGGCAAAAGCCAGAACATCCACTTATATTCGTATGCAGGCCACATGCTCAAGGAAACTCCCTTTCAACTGACTGGCTACTCAGCAGATCCCATCATGGGGGCGATTACATACAAACACTGAGAATCATGGCCCAGCGAAATGGACACACAATCTCAACCATTACAGGTAATAAAAAAAACTCCCAACAAAAAAAAATCCCTGGTCAAGATGGCTTCACTGGAGAATTCTACCAAACATTCAGAGAAGAGCTTGCACCAGTACTACTCAAATTATTTCAGAACACAAAAAAGGAAAGGATACTTCTGAATTCATTCCATGAAGCCAGCATAATCCTGACACCAAAATCAGGCAAAGACACCATAAAAAAAAGAAAATTACAGACCATCATCTCTCATGAATATAGATGAAAAAATTCTCAACAAAATTTAGCCAATAGAATTCAGCATCATATCAAAAAAATAATACACTACAACCATGTGGAATTCATACCAGGTATACAAGTATAGTTCAACATCAGAAAATCAATTGATATGATCCACCACAAATAGAACAAAAGAAAAGAATCACATGATCAACTCAAAATGCAGAAAAGGCATTCACTAGCGTTCAACATCCATTCCTGATAAAAACTCTCAATAACATAGGAACAGAATGGAAATTCCTCATTATAATAAAGGGCATCTATATAAAACCAAAGCCAGCATCACTCTCAATGGAGAGAGACTGAAAGCATTCCCCCCGAGAATGGGAACAAGATAAGTATGCTCTTTATTGCCACTCCTATTTAACACCGTGCTGGAACTCCTCGCTAGAGCAATAAAAAAAAAAATTTTTTTTTTTTTTTTATTGCTCTAGCAAGGAGTTCAGGCAAGAAAACGAAATAAAGGCCATCTAAATTGGTAAGGGAAACCCTGGTGGCATAGTGGTTAAGTGCTACAGCTGCTAACCAAGGGGTCGGCAGTTTGAATCCACCAGGCACTCCTTGGAAACTCTATGCGGGCAGTTCTATTCTGTTCTGTAGGGTTGCTATGAGTCAGAATCGACTCGATGGCAGTGGATTTGGTTTTTGGTTTAAATTGGTAAGGAAGAAGTAAAACTATCCCTATTTGCAGATGATATCATACTATACATAGAGAACCAAAAGGACTCCACGAGAAAACTACTGGAGCTAATAGAAAGAGTCAGCAGAGTGGAAGAATATAAGATAAACATAAAAAAATCAGTTGGATTCCTATACACCAATAAAGAGAACTACAAGCAGGAAATCAGGAAAGCAATACCATTTACAATAGCCCCTAAAAAAAATAAAACAATTAGGAATAAATCTAACCAGGGATATAAAAGACCTGTACAAAGAAAACCACAAAGCACTACTCCAAGAAACCAAACAAGACCTACATAAACTGAAGAACATACCATGCTCACAGATAGGTAGACTCAACATTGTGAAAATGTCAATTCTACCCAAAGCAATCCACAAATACAATGCAACCCTGATCCAAATACCAACAACAATCTTTAACGGGATGGAAAAACTAATCATTAACTTCACATAGAAAGGAAAGAAGCCCTGGATAAGTAAGGCACTACTGAGGAAAAAAAATAAAGTAGGAGGACTTGTACTACCTGACCTCAGAACCTACTATACAGCTATCGTAGTCAAAACAGCTTGGTACTGGTTGGTACAAGGACAGACACATTGACCAATGAACAGAATCAAGAAACCAGATATAAATCCATTCACCTATGTGGTCTTTCACAAAGGACCAAAATCCATTAAATGGGGAAAAGCAAGACTTTTTAACAAATGGTGCTGGCAAAATTGGATGTAAAGCTGCAAAAAAAAATGAAACATGACTCATACCTCACATCATACACAAAAACTAATTTAAAATGAATCAAAGACCTAAATATAAAACCAAAAACTATAAAGATCACAGAAGAAAAAATAGGGTCAATGCTTGAGGCCACATCATACACAAAAACTAATTTAAAATGAATCAAAGACCTAAATATAAAACCAAAAACTATAAAGATCACAGAAGAAAAAATAGGGTCAATGCTTGAGGCCCTAATACACGGCATAAATAGCATACAAACCATAACTAACAATACACAAACACTAGAAGATAAGCTAGATAACTAACTGGGATCTTCTAAAAATTAAACACTTATGCTCATCAAAAGCCTTCACTTTCAAAAAAGTAAAAAAAGGACCTACAGACTGTGGACAAAATTTTGGCTATGACAAATCCGACAAAGGTCTAATCTCTCAAACCTACAGGAAAATCCAACTCCTTTACAACAAAAAAACAAATAATACAATTAAAAAACGGGCAAAGGGTATGTATGAACAGACACTTCACCAAAGAACACATTCAGGCAGCTGACACATGAGGAAATGCTCATGATCACCAGCCATTACAGAAATACAAATCAAAATTACCATGAGATACCATCTCACCCTGACATTACTGGCACAAATCAAAAAAACAGAAAATAACAAATGTTGGAGAGGCTGCAACCATTTGGAAAACAATATAGTGCTTCCTTAAAAAGCTAGAAATAGAAATACCATACAACCCAGCAATTCCCACTCCTAGGAATATATCCTAGAGAATTAAGAGTCATCGCACAAATAGACATAAGCATACCCACGTCCACTACAGCATTATTCACAATAGCAAAAAATGGAGACAACCGAAGTGCCCATGAAAAGATGAACGGATAAACAAACTATGGTACATACTCACGATAGACTACTACGCAATGATAAAGAGCAATGATGAACCTGCAAAACATCTCACAACATGGATGAATCTTGTGGGCATTACGCTGAATGAAATAAGTCAATCAGAAAAGGAGAAATACTATATGAGACCACTATTATAAAAACTCATGAAGAAGTTTACACACAGAAAGAAATAATCTTTGATGGTTAGTAGGGAGGACAGGGTTGCGGAGGGAAAACTACTACTGAGACAATAGATAAGTGGTAGCTTTGGTGACGGGTAAGACAGTACACAATACTGGGGAAGTCAGCACAACTTGATCAAAGCGAGGAAATGGAAGCTTCGTAGACACACCCAAACTCCCTGAGGGACAGAACTACTGGGCTGAGGGCTGGGAACCATGTTCTCGGGGAACATCTAGCTCAATTGGCATAACGCACTGTATAAAGAAAATGTTCTATATCCTACATTGGTGAGTAGCGTCTGGGGTCTTAAAAGCTTGTGAGAGGCCACCTAAGATACTCCGCTGGTCCCACCCTGACTGGAGCAAGGCAAAAATTAAGAAAATCAAAGACACAAGGTATCTTAGCCATTTAATGCTGCTGTAACAGAAACACCACATGTGAATGGCTTTAACGAACAGAAATTTATTTCTTCACAGTAAAGTAGGCTAAAAGTCCAAATTCAGGGCATCAGCTCCAGGGTAAGGCTTTCTCTCTGCCGGCCTCCTCATCGATCTTCCCCCAGACTAGGCGCTTCTCTGCACAGAGACCCCTCGTTCAAAAGATGAGCTCTGCTCCTGGCACTGCTTTTTCAGTGGTATGAGGTCCCCCTTCTCAGCTTGCTTCCCTTTCCTTTTATCTCTTGTAAGATAAAAGATGGTGCAGGCCACACCCCAAGGAAACTCCCTTTACATTGGATCAGGGATATGACCTTAGTAAGGGTGCTACAATCCTACCCTAATCCTCTTTAACATAAAATTACAATTGCAAAATGGAGGACAACCACACAATACTGGGAATTATGGCCTAACCAAGCTGATACATATTTTGGGGGGATCACAATTCAATCCATGACACAAGGGAAAGATTAATCCAAAGGACTAATGGACCACAACTACCACAGCATCCACCAGACTGAGACCAGCACAATTAAGATGGTACCCGGCTACCACCCCTGGCTGCTCTGATAGGGATTACAACAGAGGGTCCAGGCCCATAAAACAAAACGAAACTAAATGGGCACATCAGCCCAGAGGCAAGGTTGAGAAGGCAGGAAGGGACAGGAAAGCTGGTAACAGGAAACCCAAAGTTGAGAAGGGGAGAGTTTTGACATGTTGTGGGGTTGGCAACCAATGTCACATAACAATAATAATTGTTTAATGATAAGCTAATGTGCTCTGTAAGCTTTCATCTAAAGTACAATAAAAAAATCATTAAGAAAAATGCACTCTAATAGAAAAATTAACAAAGACATAGAGAAGAAAAAAAAATCAGCTCTGTTCCTACAAGAAATAAGGCTTTCTTTCAGGGTGCAAGTGGCAACTTCGAGGTATTTTATGTGGCGCTTGAGCTGTGACTCTGAGGCCCTGAGCTCATCTCTTTCTTTCGCCACTTTGTCTAGTGAAAGTAGGACCAATTAATCAGCCTCCCTACACTTCTCATTCTGAAAAAATTATAGAAAAGTATCAAATATGCAATCATCCACAGCCTTGTTTCTCACAAACATCTGATCCATTGGTGGTGATATTTTGAGTATTTCTATTGTCACCTCACACCATGGGTTAGCGGTGCCCTCTTTAGTGCTGCAGGTAGAGTCATCAGTGCATAAGACCAGCGAGACTTGAGAACCAATTCATAAAACTCACCCCCACAATGTTGTTCCCCTAGAATCACTTTGGTACCAAATATTCTAGGCACGTTTAGGTGTAAGACAGTATGAGGGAAAACAACTCAACTTCTATTACAATGGGTTTAAGTAAAGGAACAAAAGGTCTCCTGGTGACCTGCTAAACACTGACCTGCTAGATGCTGACCAGACAACAAACCCGCAGCGTAAAAGACTGTTTGGGTCTTAAACAGTTAACAGCTGAACACAGCTACTACTGTTCTAAGGTGGGAACAGTTGAAAGGAACACACCAAAAGGCTCTTTATCCATGTCAGCATGTTCAAAATCCTCTTTGGCGTTACATGCAAATCCTCCTTAACGGAATACGGCTGGATTCAATGCTGGATGCTCCTGACTATGTATTACTCACTGATTTTGATAGTCAGTCCTTCCTTTTCAACTTCCTTCAAAGATTTCAATCTATGCATCAAACATGTATTGAATGCCTAGTTCATGTAAAGTGGTACAGCTGTGTGACTTTCAGCAAATTATTTCTCTTTGTCTTAGTTTTCTCATATGTAAAAGGGTGATAATAGCATCTCTCCTTGAGACAAGGTTTAAGCAGGATAAAGCACTTAGAACAGTGGCTGGCACACAGTAAACAGCTTAAAGGTTAGCCATTATTATCATTACTACTTATCTCCTTTTCTATAGAGTAATAGCTTTCATAAGGGCATTAAAACCAAAAACACCAAACCCATGGCCATCGAGTCAATTCTGACTCATTGTGACCCTACACGACAAAGCAGAACTGCCCCACAGGGTTTCTAAGGAGCGGCTGGTAGATTCAAACTGCCAGCCTCTTGGTTAGCAGCCTAGCAGCTGGACGCTTAACCACCTCGCCACCACTAAAAGAAAAAACATGTTATTATTTCATTAGTTCTCACAGTTACTGCAATTGAATTATGTCAATCTGTTAACGCCCCAATTAGACTGTGAAGGTCTTGCAGATAAACACATCTCATCTTTTTTTTTAGAAGCAATATACCATAGTGATTCATTATCTAGCCTCTGAGCCACACTGCCTGGGCTCAACTTCTGGCTCCACCTCTTACTAGCAGAGTGACTCGGGGCAAGTCATTTTACCACTATTCCCCGTTTCAATAATCTGCATCATTATCATCCACCCAAAAGCCCATGATAAAAATATGGAAGTCATCCTAGATCCTTTCTCTGTCCCTCATCCCACTTCCACATCATCCAGTTACCAAGGCCCATGATTCTACACTTTTTTAATATCTCCACCCTCCATCTTTCACCGAAATCCCAGGATTTTATCACCTCCTACCTGCACTGGAAACCCTGGTGGTGTAGTGGTTAAGAGCTACAGCTGCTAACCAGAGGGTCGGCAGTTCAAATTCGCCAGGCGCTCCTCGGAAACTCTATGGGCAGTTCTACTCATAGCGTCCTATAGGGTCGCTATGAGTCGGAATTGACTCGACGGCACTAGGTTTGGTTTTGGGTTTACCTGCACTACTCGTAACAGTCTTAAAGAGTATGTAAGATTTAAGTATGCTGTTTTTGCAGTTAGGTGCCGTAGAGTCAATTTTGACTCATAATGAGTCTGTGTGACAGAGCAGAACTGCCCTGCAGGATTTTCTTGGCTGTAATCTTTCCAGAAGTCGACTGCTGAGTTTTTCTCCTGTGGAGCAGTTAGGTGGGTTTGAACTGCCAACCTTTTGGTTAGCTCCTTGGATATAGGTACAGAAGTAAGCAAAAGATGTTCCCAGCAAGCAGAATGATGGGAGTCAAGAAAATAGGAAAAATAAGAGAATTTAAGAAACAATGACCAGATTAGTTAGGTTAGAAAATGGGGTTTATAGAAAGGAGTGATATATAACATAAAATTAGAAACCGAAACTGGAGCCAAACTGTGGTGCGTTTTACATTACAAGCTAGAGAATCTCAACTTAATCTTGTAGGAATTACTTCTTTTTTAATGGCAAAATATGTACTACTGGAACTTGGATCAACAAAATGCCTCTCCTATATTGCCCTTCTTCCTCCCTCTCAGTTCTCAAATAAAAGTACTAATCTAGTGGCGTCAGAAGCTAACACCAGGAGGAAGGATGCTGGTCAAGACCATCAGCACAAAGCTGATTCCTATCAGGTGGAGGTCAGACATACCTCCACTCTCCAGCTTTTTCATTTCCGACACCAGCCATGCTATCCACGGTACTCTCTACTTCTCTGTGGTGTTCAATGATTCGTTATAATGGCCACACACAACTCAGACATACAATTATGTGGCTTACTGGGGAAGTCACAGGCTACAACTCAGGATCAGGATCAACTTGGAAGTAACAGGCCACAACTAGGGTACAACTCAGGAAGCAGGACACAGTTCTTCAGTCAGGACAGCTTCCAAACAAGACAGCTCTCAGCTTCTTCTCGATCATGCCCACAGGCAGGCAGCCCTTCTCTGGGCTTCTCTCAGCTGTGCCCACCGTCAGGCCTTCTTGGCACCTCTGCCCTGCTCGGGCAAGTGTTACAGCTCTCTAGCTTGACCAACAAGTGCCCGGAGGAACCCCACTCCACCAGCAAGCCTCCTGCCAAAAGGCATTCAAGCTCTTTCTCACTCCCTGGGTCAGCAAGCCCACTGCATCTGCCTCGCACCAATCTCCTGGTTCCCGCCACTGCCACTAGTACTACTCCCACCATTTCTCTGCCACTGGGCTCTGCTGTGCTTGTTGCCACTTTTCGCCGTTTCTCACTGTCTTGCGCCATCTTCAGCGTTACAGCTCCCTCTCTCTCCTGTGTCTAGGAGCTTCTCCGTGCAGGGGCCCCAAATGCAAAGGGCGTGCTCTGCTCCAATTCCCTTAGAAAGCCAGTCACTTACTTGCATAGTAGTCAACCAATTCCCGCAAGGTCACATAATCCTATTGGGTGGTTTTACATACCCTACTTGCGTATCAAACTAACCTATCCCTGCAAAATGTGTAAAATAGGCCAATCACAGGGGAGGCTGCAGTCCGGCCAATTACTTTTGGCAAAATTTTAAAACCAAGTATAAAGGCCATATGTAAAGAGAAACCCATCACACCACAAAGACACACACATAAATATGTATGTTATAATAACGTTAACTTCTCTAGATTGTACTATAGAAACAGGCAAGGTATAGTGCCTAGCATCAGCTCACGAAAAAAATAATAATAATAAATACAGTCTTCAGATTATGGGAAAGCACCGAAGTTCTGAGTAATCAATGATTCAGGTTTCTAGAACCTGATATACTAACTGGTCAGAAGAGTTTTCTTCTTGCTACACGCAAGACCTTCCAATGGGTCTGCCATGATCAAATTCTTAGGAACACCCCCTGCTGCTTTGTACACTAGTCACATTAATGCCAGATTTTAGTTTTTATAGACATGCTTTAAGCAATAACTATAATGAGGTTTTTCACAAGCTTAAATTCTTAGCCTTTAAGAAGACACAGACCCTTTTGAGAACCTGATGACAGTTTTGGAGATTCTTCCTAGAAAAATCTACAAATGAACACACACCGAATTTGCATTTCATTTCAAGGAATTCATGAGCCCTCAGCACCCATTCACAGATCACAAGAATCCCTCTTACAAGACTGCTATTTTTCACGTATGAAAGACAGCAGTTTTCATCCTGCAAAGGGGGGTAAGCATTTCAAACTGTTTTGGGTTTTGTGTTGGGGGTTTTTGGTAGGGATTGATGGATTTTCATTTCATTGATCCATCCACTCCCTCACCTAGCTCTTCTTTTTATCAATGTCATATGACCAAGGAACACAGCAAAGGTAACAAAGTATCTGGGAATCAAATTTATGACCTTGCTCTCATTAAAACCATGCTCCAAAGAAAGGAGCTAACTATCAACAGCTGGAAACATAACCATAAAACCAAATGTAACATTGGTATTTAGTTACAACACATAGCCCAATTACACCTAGACCTACCCTGTGTCATCAAGCTAAATCCAGAGAAAAGAATGCTGCACGAGGTCTCTTGTGCTCATGTCTATAGATGACAGTATGAATACAATGATGAACAGTCTGCCTAAGAGATCTCTATATCCAAATGCTTTCCATATCTGAATAGTACCTAATCCTCAAACTTGAACTTCTTGCAGAATTATAGGCATGTGAGGCCACCTGGTGGACAAAATAGAAACACACAACTCTAAACTAGTTCAAGGCAGAGGTCAGGTCACTTTAGAAGGGCCCAGGTCTCCTCTTAATGCCCAAGTTCAATATCCTGTTTACCACACAATGTGGCCTTATCAGAGATTACAAGCCTGATTCTGTTGACAAAACACTCATCTTAGACCCAAAACAGACCCTATTATTTCAAAGATTGATCCCTTCAGTAAAAAAAAAAAAAAAAGAAAGAAACTTCATAGTCACAAAAACCTCATAATAAAACGACACCAAGAAAGTTTCCCAGATTTGCTGTGGGGACTATGGTCTTGGGGAACATCTAGCTCAACTGTCATAACAGTTTATAAAGAAAATGTTCTACATTCTACTTTGGTGAGTAGTGTCTGGGGTCTTAAAAGCTTGTCAACAGCCATCTAAGATACTCCACTGGTCTCACCCCATCAGGAGCAAGGGAGACGGAAGAAAACCAAAGACAAAAGGGAAAAATTAGCCCAAAGGACTAATGGGCCACAACTACCACAGCCTCCACCAGACTGAGTCCAGAACAACTAGATGGTGCCCAGCTACCACCACTGACTGCTCTGACAGGGGTCACAATAGACGGTCCCAGACAGAGCTGGAGAAAAACGTAGGACAAAATTCCAATTCACAAAAAAAAGGCCAGACCTACTGGCCTGACAGTAACTAGAGAAACCCCGAGAGTATGGCCCCCAGACACCCTTTCAGCTCAGTAATGAAGGCCCTCCTGAGGTCCACCATTTAGCCAAAGATTAGAAAGGCCCATAAAACAAAACAAGACTAAAAGGGCACACTAGTCCAGGGGCAAGGATGAGAAGACAGGAGGGGACAGAAAGCTGGTGATTGGGAACCCAAGGTCATAAAGGGAGAGTGTTGCCATGTGGTGGGGTTGACAACCAATGTCACAAAACAATATGTGTACTAATTGTTTAATGAGAAACTAGTTTGCTCTGTAAACCTTCATCTAAAGTACAATTAAAAAAAAAAAAGTTTCGTTGATTTTCTTCTTCATTGTTGTTGTCGTTAGGTGCCGTTGAGTCGGTTCCGACTCATAGCAACCCCATGCACAACAGAACGAAACACTGCCCAGTCCTGAGCCATCCTTACAATCGTTATGTTTAAGCTCCTTGTTGCAGTCACTGTGTCAATCCACGTCGTTGAGGGTCTTCTTCTTTTCCACTGACCCCGTACTCTACCAAGCATGATGTCCTTCTCCAAGGACTGATCCCTCCTGACAACATGTCCAAAGTATGTAAGACGCAGTCTCACCATCCTTGCTTCTAAGGAGCATTCTGGTTGTAACTTCTCCTAAGACAGATTTGTTCATTCTTTTGGCAGTCCATGGTATATTCAATATTCTTCACCAACACCACAATTCAAAGGCATCAATCCTTCTTCAGTCTTCCTTATTCATTGTCCAGCTTTCACATGCAAATGATACAATTAAAAATACCACGGCTTGGGTCTTTAATCTTCAACACCTTAAAGAGGTCCTTTGCAGCAGATTTACCCAATGCAATGCGCCTTTTGATTTCTTGACTGCTGCTTCCATGGCTGTTGATTGTGGATCCAAGTAAAATGAAATCCTTGACAACTTCAGTCTTTTCTCCGTTTATCACGATGTTGCTCATGGGTCCAGTTGTGAGGATTTTTGTTCTCTTTATGTTGAGGTGTAATCCATACTGAAGGCTGTGGTCTGTGATCTTCATTAGTAAGTGTTTCAAGTCCTCTTCACTTTCAGCAAGCAAGGTTGTGTCATCTGCATAATGCAGGTTATTCTTCATTAGCAGTAGTTAAATGAGACCAAAAGCCTTAGAGACATGTGTTCCCATGTTAAAACTCAAGAAAAAAGAAGTATCAGATCTGGATAGCTATCCCCCTTATTAGGATGAACCAACAGTTGCCATTTAGGTCAACTCTGACTCGTGGTGATCCCATATATGTCAGAGTAGAACTGTGATCCATAGGGTTTTATGGCTGATTTTTCAGAAACAGATTGCCAGGCCTTTCTTCCACAGTGCCTCTGAGCAGACTCAAACCCCCAACTTTTTAACTTTTTAGTTAGCAGCCAAGTGCATTAACCATTCACACTACCCAGGGACTCCTTGTTAGGGCAGGAACCACATGTTAGTCGTCTCTGTAACAGCCTCAGAGCCAAGGACAATTTCTGACAGACACCACATGCTCAAAAATGATAATCTGAATTAAAACAAATCATATAACACAAGCCTTACTGCCCTCCAATTTAAAAAAAAAAAAAAAAAAACACTGCTGTCGAGTTGATTCCAACTCATAGCAACCCTACAGGACCAGTTAGAGCTGCCTGCCCCATAGGGTTTCTGAGGCTGTAATCTTCAAGGAAGCAGACTGCCACATCTTTCTCCTGCTGAGCAGCTGGTGGATTCAACCACCTTTCAGTTAGCAGACAAGCACTTTAACCACTGTGGCACTAGGGCTCCTTCCAATTAAATACGCACAGCCTCAAATTCCACTCAGGTACCTTTAGTGGGTGCAGGCTGTATACTGATAATCGGTTGTTGTTTTGCCAGTGGTAGAAGTGTTGGTAGTGTCTGAATAATGATGGCTTTTGCTGGAACGCTGGAGTTGTTGGTTTGAGTCTTGGGTGTTGCTGGAAGCAATAAAGGCTTGGGCTGAATTGAAGGTTTTGAATTCATCTGAATTTTTTTCTTTGGAGTCAATCCATTATCTGGAGAAAAACCAAGCAAGCCACAAATCAATCTGAAGGTAATTAGACAAATCACAGAAAAAGGATTGTATTCACACCTTTCTCTACATATTATCTTGACCTCTGAGTAAATACCTTTAACTTAAACATAGCTACTCTATACCCTACTGGACTAAAGAAAAGCCATGAAATCTGAGGCCTTCCTTTGTAACCAAGCATGAAGCTTTGGGAAGGGAACACATGAACGGGGGTAACATAGCTGAAATTACTAAGTAAAGCCTAGAGGTGAATGAGGTAACAAATGTGACAGCCGAATAACCCTCATACCCAACATCTCTAACTTTAGAATCTCTCCTGAAGGTTATGGGACCTAAGTCTATTTTAAAGTACTTTTCACCTAGAAAAACAGAGACAACCAAAGAAGACTATTTCTTCCCTTTCCTCTCTACACTGAATCATCCATTAAAAAAACATTAGGTCCACTAATTTAAAACCACTAAGCAATTTAATAAACATAATGCTTAATCTAATTACTTTCTTCTAAAAATGGCAAGCAATTTAATAAACATAATGCTTAATCTAACACTTTCTTCTTAACTCAGGTTAAAAAAGTAAAAATAACAGAAGTTAGGAGAAGAAACAATACCAGTTTTGTTCCTAGGACTAATGACGGGCTTATCTTCCTTCAGTAGCTCTGTTGAGGAGGGGCTATTAGAGCTTTCACCATATAAGGAAAGGGGAGACATCTGGGAACTAGAAGACAAATCCAACTCCTCCTGTAGCAAAATAAAACACAAACAATTCATGCATAAGAGTGCCATCCTTGAGTAGCAAAATGCTTAGAGAGGCAAGACACGTATGTAAACAAAGAAACGCTTCAAGGCATCTTCAAGGCAAAGGTGTGATGTGTTAGAGACTACATCTATATATTAAGCACTAAGGCTGAATAAATCAACATTATCCATCACTACTAAAAGAAAAATAACTCAAAATACAGAGTATGTCTATGCCATCATCTTATAGTAAAAATACGAATCACTGATTTGCATCCACATTGCCTCCCACAATCTTTTTATCTTACTTGGTTCCTAGTCATACAAACATTTAGTATCACTACAAAGCTACAGTTAAAATGTCAATATCCTTTTCTCACAATTTCTTTTATTCAGTCTAATAAGAAGCTTAAAGCTCAAAGGAAGACAAACACTGAAAGGAGCATTTTTTTTTTTTACTTAATGAGTGAATTGATAATGTAGAGATATATAAAGATAATGTCAGTATTTTCCAAAAGTCTTCTTAGCATTTTTGGTCGATCTCTTTCATTTTGTTAAAATAAACCTAGCATAGGATAAAAGTAAAACTAAAAAAAAGAAAAAGATGGCATATACAATAACAGAATGGGTATAATCTCTACTTAATACTATTTTTAAAATAACCTACAAAATTATTAGAACATTTGTTTACTCTCAGGATAATGTAAACCAAAAAACCCAGTGCCGTATTGTAGGCCCTCTTAAGTCAAGAACCCGGAAGTCAGAAAGGAAGAAGAGACAGATTTGAACACATAAAAATTAAAACATTTACTAATGGACCACAACTACCGCAGCCTCCATAGGACTGAGTCCAGCATAACTAGATGGTGCCCGGCTACCACCACCGAGTGCTCTGACAGGGATCACAATCGAGGGTCCTACACAGAGTTGGAGAAAAATGTAGAACAAAATTCAGACTCACAAAAAAAGAGACCAGACTTACTGGTCTAACAGAGTGATGCTGTGTTCATCTCACTGTATCATAGTAGATGGTGTACGATTTCATTTGTCCTGTTACTGATGTTCACTTTGATCAGGTGATTAAGGTGGCATCTGCCAATCTACTCCATTGTGAAGCTTCTCTTTTTTCCCTTTGCCATAAATAAATATTTTGTGGGAAGGTACTTTAAAATTAGGTAAAAAATCCTGTTCCTTATCAAACTTTAAATTTATTCATTTATTTGTTTATATCAGTATGGACTCATGATTTCCTATTTTATTCAATAGGGTATAATCCATGACAAACCCAACTGAGGGGCATTTGATAAAATACCTAGCCTCTAATCTCCAGAAGTGACAAGGTCATGAAAGTCAAGGAAGAATAAAGATCTGTTTCAGACTGAAGGAGATTAAAGAGACAAGATAACCAGATACAATGCATGATTCTGAACCGGATCCTTTTTCTAGTCTAAAGGACATCTTTGGGACAAGTGGCACAATCTAAATGGGAGTTAAAGATTAGAGGACAGTAATGTATCAATGTTTATTTCCTGATTTTGATGGTTGTAACGTGGCTATGTAAGATGGTAACAGGATTATGGGGGCCGAAGTGGTGGACCACCCAATAGATAGTAGACATGTACTAACTTTGATGAAGGGAGAGATAATACACAATACGCAGGAAGTCAGCACAACATAATCAAGGTAAAGGAAGACACTGAAAGGTACTCAAGAGCAAACGTCAACAACAGTAAAAACTAATATACATACACAATCCTGCAAAAACAAATAATAATGTACGAGTAGATACACAGGTAGACATATAAGCTGAACAAGGGTGGGAGACCACATACATATATATGTGTACATGCTGCATATACCCATGTGTGCAACAGTGTGACAGGGGACACAGTCATGAAAAGTTCTTAGCCATAACCAAACACCTTCTGGGACTGTGATACTGGGCTTGAGGGCCAAGAACCATAGTCTTGGGGACATCTAGGTCAATTGGCATATCAGAATCCATATAGACAATGCTCTACATCCTACCTTGGTAAGCAGCAAATAGGGTCTTAAAAACTTGTCAGTGGCCATCTAAGACACAATAATTGGTCTCTTCCTGTTTGGAGCAAGGACGAATGAAGAAAACCAAAGACTCAAGGAAACAAGTAATCCAAATGACTAACAAACCACATGAACCATGGCCTCCACTTGTCTAAGACCAGAAGAACTCAATGGTGCCTGGCTACCACTACCAACCACTCTAAACCAGGACCACAATAATAGGTTATGGACAGAGAAGAGAACTGTAAAACAAAATTCAAACTCATAAATAATACTAGACTTACTGGTCTGATAGAGACTGGTGGAACCCCGAAAACTACGGCCCTTAGACACCCTTCAAATCTGGAACTGAAATCACTCCCAGAAGTATGGGAGAGTAGCTTCACAAAGTTCCCAGCAGGAGACAGAGCACCTGCTCCACACATCATAACCTCCTCCCTCCTTCCTGCCTACCTGCACCATATGCTGAACATCACACCCCCGAGCAGCACAGACACAGCCTACCGGAACCTGCCCAGACTGATTCCCAACCCACCCTGCTGGCCCTAGTATGTGCCACAAACAACCCATCCCAGCCCCTGCCCATTAGCTGGACCTGCTCTGCTGCACCATAGCTGAGCAACTGGACCTGCCCACTGGACCAGGAGGTGAAAAGTATGGTGACCACAGAAGAGTAAAAAACAAACAACACACAACCTGCCTGCTCATACATAACCAAAATAAAACAAACAGATCTACAGTCAATAAATGAAGAAAATAATTACTGAATGTCCTAAGGACAGCAGACAATGTCAAAACATATTAAAAAACAGGACGGGATGGTTCCAGTAGGAGTCCAAAATAAAACACCAGATGACTTTCCAGTAGAAGAAAAGCACTAGAACTACCTGATAGGGAATTCAAATCTCTAATATTCGAGCTATCCAAGAGTTGAAGTAAAAACCAGACAAAAATGAGGAAAAAATATACAAATTCATGGAAAAAGCAGACAAAACAACGGAAGAATTCAGGAAAATAATACTGGAACAAAAGGCAAAATAAAATCACAACTACAAATCATACAAAAACAACAATTAGAAATCCAAAAGATAAAAAGATTTCAAAAATGCACAGTGTCATAGAAGGGCTGAGGTTTGAAATGATGAATACAACTCTGTTTGATACTCTGTTGGATACAACTCTGTTTGAGGAAAAATCAGAAAAAAAGAACTAAGAAAAATGAAGAAACCCTGAGAATTATGTGAGATACAATCAAAAGCAAAAATTTACAAGTGATTGGAGTTCCAGAACAGGGGGAGAAAACGAAAAACACAGGGAGGATCGTTGAAGAATTGCTGACAGAAAATTTCCCTAATATCATGAAAGATGAAAAGCTGACCATCCAAGTAGCTCAACGAACTCCATACAGGATAGACCGCAAAAGAAAATCACTAAGGCATGTCATAATCACACTCACTAAAACCAAAGACAAAGAAAAAATCCTGAGAGCAGCTCGAGAAAAACAAAAAGTCACATACAGAGGAGAAACAATAAAACTAAGCTCTGATTATTCAACAGAAACCATGCAGGCAAGGAGGCAATGGGATGACATATATAAAACCTTGAAAGGAAAAAACTGCCAACCAAGAATAACATATCCCGCGAAACTCTTGTTCAAATATGACCGTGAAATTAGGATACTTCCAGATAAACAGGAACTAAGGGAATATATAAAAATCAAACAAACTTAAAAGAATTATTAGAGGGAGTCCTTTGGTCTCAGAACAAACAATGTCAGACCACAGTCTGAATCTAGGACACAAGATTGTATCAGCCAGGACTATCCAAAACCAAAAGAATTACAACAGAGAACCAGAGAGGTTAATCTGTAAATGACAACAACATCAGAACAATAAAAGAGGGAATAAACAGTAAAGATACAGAACTTTCTAACGGAGAGAAAGGCAAGGCGATACCAAGTAATAATAGACTGGTTCAAACCTAGGACAATAAGGGTAAATTTCAAGGCAACCCACAAAGAAAAGTTAACAAACCTACTCAACAAAATAAAGAAGAAAAACATAGTCTCCATAAAAATAAAATCTACAAAAACAAAAGAAATCCATAAACAAAAGGAATTCAGCACAGGAGAGTAAGAAGAACAAAGAAAATGGCAGCACCACAAAAAAAAAAAAAAAACACTACGAAATGACAGCAATAAACTCACACCTATCAATAATTACGCTGAATGTAAATGGCCTAAATGCACCCAAAAAGAGACACAGAGTGACAGAATGGATAAAAAAACAGGATCCATCAATATGCTGTCTACAAGGGACACACCTTAGAAACAAAGACGTTAACTTTATTAAAAAACAAAGGATGGAAAAGAATACATCAAGCAAGTAACTACCAAAAAAGAGCAGGAGTGAAATCACTCCGTGAGATCACACTATAGCCATACAATAGACAGGCCTATAAAATGAACAATAACACCAGTGAGGAATGTACACCTCAGAACAATCAACTATACGAGACCTAAAGGGGAGCATTTGCCCAAAGGCAAAGTTCAGAAGAACAGTAAGGGCAGGAAAGCTGGGCAAATGGAGACAGGAAACCCAAGAAGAAAGGCGGGAGAGTGCCGACACATTCAGTGGTTTGTAATCAACGTTAAGAAACAGGTTGTGTGTAAATTGTTGAATGGGAAATGAATTTGCTCTGTAAACTTTCACCTAAAAAATAAAATGTTCCCGAAAAAACTTAATCTTGCAATTCAAAGGGCGGGGGGGGAGAAATACCCTTTGTAGGAAATAGAATCTATGATATTTGGGGGTGAGAGGGCCATCAGGATGGCAACTTACTCTCAAATGGTTGGGGGGCGTGAGGGGGAAGTTCTTTGCAACTTACTTGCAACATGTCTATAAATTTGAGATTGTTTCAAATTTCCTTCTTTGAAAGGAAAGAAGGAAATATGAGTGAATTCTTTTACAACCTGTGAGTGGGAAAAGCCCTCCTTTTGAGTGAGGAAAAAAAAATAAATAAAAGGGAAGACTGATAATTCAACTATAAGAAAAAATTATGACTGGGAAAAATAACCACTATCAATAAAGCTAAAAGACAAATTGGAAGAAAATATTTATAACTTATTTTACAAACTAAGTACTAATAACCCTAATATTAACCTACAATATTTGAAAAGAAAAAGACCAACACAGCCCAATGGAAAAATTGAGCAAAATATGAAATGACAGTTTACCAAAAAAAAGTCCTTAAACATATGAAACATATGAACAGATGCTCAACTACACTTAAAATAAATACAAAATAAAACATACTGTGTAGTGATGATGGGAAAACAGACCCTCTTACATACCACTTGTGAGAATATAAAATTGCACAACCCCTACAGAGAGAAATTTGGCAATATCTAGCAAAATTACATACGTATTTACCCTGGTCTCAGCAATCCCACTTCTCAGAACATATCCTGACAAAAATATGAAATGAGTCTAGAAAAAACTGAAAACTAACACAAATGTTCATCACTAAAGAAATCATTTAATAAAGTATGATATAACCACACAATGGAACACAAAGCAGCCATAAAAAGGAATGAAGAAGATTCTGTATATTGACATTGGAGTTATCTCCAGGATATAGTGCTAAGTTAAAATACACAAGGAGAAGAACAGGGTATATTACAGTATGCTACCTTTTGTGTAAAAAAAGGGTAGAAAGGACAATGATAGGAATAAGACTTCTCCAAATACACCTTGTTATATACTTTTGTCTTCAAAATTAAACAAAATTTCTAAAATTAATTAATCTGGAGAAACTAGGACCACAGAGAACTTCCAATAGTGGTAATCAGAGAAAAGTTTCAGACAGGAAGTAATTTTTGAACTGGATCTGAAAGGTTGAGTAAGAGTTTTCCAATTAAAGAAAAAATGGGGCTATTGCAGGAATAAAGAAAAGCATGTGCAAAAAATCTAAAAATGTGAACAGTGCCTGGCAGAGTTGTTGAATGAGTGGAGAGCTTAGGAGCTCTCAGGCAGGCACTCTCTCAGGGCTAAAGCTAAGGGAAGTGTGAAGGTAGGAATGGACAGAGAGAAATGAGACTGAAAAGGGAAGCAGAGGCCAGATAGTGAAGGGTCTAGTACACTAGGAATTTGAATTTCATCCTTGTAGAGGTTGGGAAGTCATCAAAAGGTTTTAAGCAAAGGATTGACACTGTCAAATCTGTGATTTTGAAAGGTCTCTCTTTGAAGATCCCTCTGTCAAGAAAGGTTTGGGGAATTGTCATGCAGAAAGAACAGCTAAAACCCTATCGACTTATGGAACAACCAGAACACAATTAAAGAGAATGCTGACACAATGTGGAAAATGTAATTAATGTCATTAATTAATATGTGTGAAAATTTTCAAACAGGAACCTAACTTGCTGTGTAAACTTCCACCAAAAACACAATAAAATATTATTTAAAAAAAAAATACTATCAACTTAATACAGATGAAACAATGATGTCTTCCCATGGAAAAATAAGATGGATCCTAGAAATATTAAGTAGATAATATCACCAGAATTTAGTAAAACCAGATGTAGAGGCTGAAGTAATCAGGGCTTTGAACCAGTTTGAACTGGTTAAGTCATGGCCAACAAAGCAAACTGAAAGAGACCTGATTTTTTAAAATTTGGGTGATCCGGAACCATAACCAGAATGGGAAAAACTATGAGTCGAAACCCTAGAACTGGAGATTCAGAAGAAGTGTATTAAGCCCCTTCAGGAGCCTGATACATAAGACTGGATTACTGCCAGGCTTCTTTTTTTCTCTTTGAAGAGAGCAACACACATTCAAAGCAGTGCAGCTGGCCGCCATCTTTGAGCGGGGCACCACTGTTTCCAACTCTGCAAAATCTCACAGGACAAGAGATTTGGCTGATACGCAATTTATACACTGCCCTTCTTTTCTAAGAGGGAGATTAAGTTTCTAGTAGGGCTTCGACTATAATTTTTCCCGTTCTGGTTATGGTCCCTGTTCACCCAAATTTAAAAAAATTCAGGTCTGTTCCAGTGTCACTTCCTCAGCCATGAGTGAACCAGGAAGAATAGGTTCAAAGCCCTGGAAGTAATGAAGATATCTCAGTCAATAGCAGAATAATGTACTGAAATGTTCTCATATTTTACCTTTCCCCATTTCAAAAACTACCTAAATCCTGCTGAGGTACTGGCCTCGGGGATTTTATCTGGATGGAGAGCAGCAGCTTCTTAAGGAGAGAGCTACTAGACTTGTAAAATCCTTAGCCCATTCAAGAGGTAGCGCTAGGCGTTCCTGAACCGAAGAAACTGTTCTATCTTCTGTGGCTAAGGAGCTACAAAAACAGACCATCTTTCATTCTTCCATATCCTCAATGGGAGGAGGAAGGGTGGCAGGAGAAAAGACAGTAAGTCAATAAATAAGAAAATATTGTATACTGATAAAGTATAATGAAATTATGAAGGCAAGAGAGTAGAGAACAGGAGGCAAACCAACGAGGCTAACAACCTTCTTGTTCCCATAAGGCCCTTCCTTCCTTCTGTTTTCTCAGGATTAAATGAGAAAGTAAGTATAAAGGATCTGGTTCATTGTTGTTGATGCTGTCGAGTCGGTCTCTAACCCACGGCAACCGCACGCACAACAGAAGAAGATCGGTGATCCACAGGGTTTACGTTAACTGCTTGTTCGGAAGAAGATCATCAGGCCTTTCTTCTCAGCCCATCTAAATCCGGAAGCTCCACTGAAGTCTGTTCATCAAAGCAACACGTAAACCTCCACTGACAGCTGGGTGGTGGCTGTGCTGCGTGCTGCAGTGGCTGGGAATCAAACCCGGATCTCCCAAATGGGTGGTGGCTGTATGCGTGCTGCGGTGGCTGGGAATCAAACCCGGGTCTCCCAGATGGGTGGTGGCTGTGCGCGTGCTGCAGCGGCTGGGAATCAAACCCGGGTCGCCCACACCGAAGGCGAGAATTCCACCACTGAACCACCACTGTCCCCTGGCTCACAGTAAACACTTAATAAATATTAACAGCCCCCTCATAGACATATTTTCCAGATAGCATTATAACTAAATTTACTGTAAAAGATTGCCTACTTACAGGAACATGCTGAGTTGAAGAATAAGAGTCCACAGACTGAGGAGATGAGACTGAACAACTTGAAGAAGCTGGAGAAAGTGGCTGAGTTTCCACCTTAATATCTTTAACTGAAAAATAAACAGTAAAAAATTTCCCCACTGGACAATATAAATTCAGAATAAAATAAACAACAAAGGGAAAATCTACTCTTAAAATTCAATCAGATACGGAAGCTAAGGTCACCAAAATATATTATTAAGTGCAAAATGCAAAACAGTGTACCTATAAGCTTGCATTGTGTAATAAATCATGTGTGTGTGTATATATGTATAAATCTGCACTAACACTCTGGAAGAATAAACATAACAAATTGGTAACAGTGAGTGTCTCTGAGGCGCAGAAGCTGGCCGAGGGATAAGAACATAAGAAGTTATTTTTCTATTGTACAGACTTTTGTACCTTTTGAATATCATACCATATGCAAAAATATAGATTAAAAAACAACAATAATAAATTAACAAAAAAATATAAGAAACAGGAAAGAATTCTTTTGGAAAACACATTTGACAATACAATTAAAACTCATTAAAATGTTCCTACCTTTTGAACTATTAATTTATTCAATACAAATGTACTAAGCAACTATGTGCCCAGTACTGTTCCTAGGTGTCAGCGATGTAACAGGGGTAAGGAGTGGGATGACAATCACTCTGCTAACTGTTTATTCCAAAGTTAACCACAAAATATCTACCACCTCAGATGGAGCCCAGAACAACTAGATGATGCCTGGTTACCACCACCAACTGCTCTGGCAAGGATCACAATAGAGGCTCCTGCACAGAGCAGGACAAAAATGTAGGATAAAATTTGAACTCACAAACACACACACACAAAAAAAAAAACCAGGCTTGCCGTCAGAGACTAGAGAAACTCCAAGTGTATGGCCCCCACACACCCTTTTAACTCAGCAATGAAGTCACTCCTGACGCCTACCCTTCAGCCAAAGGTTATACAGATCTAATCTTCCATCAAAGATCATACAATAACGCACATGAGAGATGTGATTCACGGTTCCATCACGTATACGAGACAAACGGGCACATCACCCCAGAAGCAAAGACGAGAAGGTAGGAAGGGACTGGAAAACTGGATGAATGGAAACAGGGAATCTGGGGTGGAGATGGGGAGCATGTTGACGCAATGCGGGGTTGGCAATCAATTTCACGGAACAATTTGTGTAATAACTGTTTAGTGAGAAACTAATGTGCTTCGTAAACTTTCACCTAAATCACAATTTTAAAAAAAAAAAGGAAATGCAAAAAATACATACACACACACACACGCATATATATATCTAGCACCTCTCAGGATCTTCTGCAATGGGATCTTGCTACTCCTCCATCAAGAAGCAGAGACTCTTACCCCTTCCCTTGAATCTGAGTGGGCTTGTGATGCCTCCAATCAAGAGTATGGATGGAAGTGATGTGTGAATTTCGAGGTTGTCACATAAGGCCGTGCTGCTGCTGCCTTATTTGCTGGAATACTTGTGCCTGGAGCCCTTGAAGTCTGACTACCCCGAGACTACCATCCTACGGGGCAGCCAAGCTGCACAGACAGGCCACGTGTAGGCACTAGCTGGCAGTCAGTCTTCCAGTTATTCCAGCTCAGGTGTCAGATATGTGAGTGAAGAAAACTCGAGATGATTCTACCCTTCAAATGGTCCAGTCAACCCTAACCTTCAAATCTTTCCAGTTGAGCCCTTGAAATCATGGAGATAGAAAAGCTATCTCTGCTGCACCCTGTACAAATTTCCTTGTCCACAGATTCCGTGAGCATAAAATGGTTGCTGTTTTAAGCCACAAGTTCGTTACACAACAATAATAACCAGAACACTGACCTGTGTAGCCCATATCCTATAGAAGACAGGAAATGAACAAGGAAAATAAATACTAAAAATGAATGGAAGAGAAAGTGCAGGAATCGGGAGGACTGCAATTTAGGTGGGGGAATGCTCTGGTTAGTCACCCATTGTCTCTTAGCTCTAAGTCCACCTCCCATAGTCTGTATAGAAACTATTAATACCTTTCCCAGCTGGCCTTCTCAGGTTCTGTCAGTCAGGGACACTAGAAGGATGCTAGAAGGTAAGAAAGAAGAGGTTTCTCCAGCCTCCTGTCAGCTTCACCCCAGCAGGGGCGGTTTGCCCCAGGTTCCAGCTTCTTTTAGTACACCCATGCCTCACCTCATCAGGCTCTCTTAAAGAAACTAGCAGCAGGTGGGCAGTGTCCCTTATGGTGAAATGAGTTCCTTTATGTGGCCTTTTGCCTTGGTTCTTTGACAGGAGGGTGGAGGTGCAGCTTGGGAGATTTTTTCCCCTGAGCTCTGAGGAGTTGTTATCTTTGCCCTAGTTCTTTGTGAAGCAAACTTGAGGGACCTCCCAAAGTGCTTTGTACTCCAGAGGGTTTGTTACTTTTCCCTGAGGGAGAAGCCCAGTATCTGCCAGCAGAAAATGTAACTTTTGCACAAGACTGAGTTGACTGACATCTCACGGGTAATAGAGGATTGGCTGAACTCTGGTTTGGTGAGGGAGGCCCCACCTTTTAACTGATGAGAACTGGGATAGAGAGAGAGCTAAATGCAGAGGTTTTAGAAAAGCATATTAGTTGACAGGAGCTGGGCGGAGAGGATGTCCTCTGGGACACAGAGGCCTCTGCAGGCCTGGTAAAAAAGGCTGCAACTGAGAAAGCTCCTGGCTAAGAGCTGGGCCGGTTAGTTTAAATAGCTACAGCTGGGAGAGATGCCAGCTGAGAGCTGGACTGACAGAAGCAGAGCCACATGGGAGCCGAGCAGTCCTCGCTATAAGGTGAGCCAGTTAGCGGGAGAGAGGCCAGCAAAGAGACTGACAGCGAGGAAGTCTGACAGCGGGGAGGCCTGACAGCAGAGAGGCCTGGCAGCAGCAAGCAGCTAAGGTTGCTGAATGAGCTGCTACACTGGCAATGAGCTGGGCCAACTTGCAGTGGAGAGGCCCAGGCAGACAGCAGCTGAGACCACTGTCCTGGTTGGAAGCTGACCTGCACTGAAAGAAGGGAGGGATGTGCTCACCACTTCAGGAGAGCCTTCCAGACCTTGCCTGTGTGCCTCCTGACCCTGATTCCACGTTGCTCCTGTCACTACCAAGTTGATCCTGATCCTGATCCTGATCCTGAGTTGTAGCCTGTTACTTCCCTCATAAACCAGATAACTGTGAATATGGTCTGTGAGTTCTGTGTGGCCACTGCACAGTGATGTGAGGGTAGGATGCGGGGGTGGGACAGCTGGTGTCAGAAATGGAAACGAAAAAGTTGGAAAGCAAAGGTATGTCTGACCTCTGCCTCAGAGGAATAAGTTTTGTGCTGATTTTGATTCTTATCCCTTATGAATTTAGACAATTCATTTCACTACCACACACCCCTCCTCAGAAGTCTGTGCATCAAATACATAGGCCCTCTCCTCCAAGCTCTTAGGTTCTGGTAACCCCTGCCTCTTCCCTCTGATTCCCCAAGCCTATCTGATTCCCAGGTAGGCAAATCTCTTATATATTTGAATTATATTATTTATAATGCAAAATCAATATTTCTATTTGTGATATGAATTTTTATTCATTTATTACACTGCTGAAACATAACTATGAAATTCTTTATGTCCATTTCAGCAAGAAATGTACCTATGCACTGTCATACCAGAAGTGGATTACTTGTCCCTGGAATCTTTTAACCCAGCAAAGTGTAGCCCAATAACCCCTCCTAATTTTGAATATCACTAAACTACAAAATAAAATGGATCCATTTAAAGCTTTTACCAATGAGACACATCATTACCTGTACAATATTGATTGTTGATGTCCCAAGTATCTGAGTCCCAAGGCATCAAATCAAAATCAAAATCAAGATTATCAAAATTGTTCTCCTGTAGGTTTGAAATAAGCAAAAAGAATATTAAAAGACTAAAATAGATACATCTTGAAATCAAGCTATAAGACACAATTTGCCATAAATAATATATGCTATTTTTTTTTTTTTTTATTACCCAACCTAGTAAAAAGAATTTTCTAAGTCAACCCGGTGTGTTAAGAATACATCTTGGATAACCTAGAAATAAACCAGTTATTTGGGGCACAGCAGTAACAACCAGGACGGAGGTAACAGATTCAACAGCTGAAAGATTTAGTTGGCTTCATTCTTTCCTGTGGCATCAGACCATCACAGGAGTCACAAAATTTATGTCTTTCGTGATAAAAGACACCTAGCAAAATAAGTTTCCCCATTATTATTAGGGAAGACAAGTCAAAGTAGATGCTTATTCATAACATCATCTCTATATACAATGGGAGGAATACAGGTATATCCAAAAGACATGCAGGCATCATAAAGAGACTCTGAACTTCAAATTTGCCAAAATATTAAAAATGGTTATAGTGCAAGGAAGAGATCCATGTGAATATGGGTAGTTTTCTTCCTTTTTCTACTCCTCTGTACTTTTCAAATTTCTAAAATAAACAGATTTTACTTTTATTAATAAAATTTTTTTTTAATCTTAGATAAAACTAAGTTTCTCAAGTAGGAGTCAAGAAACTCTTGGGAGGACTCCATTTTCATTGAGGTGACAATTTTTTTAATTTAAATAGAAGCATATCCTGGATCCTCTGGATGACCACTTGACTTTACATACATACGTAAGGAACTGCCACATGATTTCAGAACCCTCATGTGAGTCTGAAGTCAAGATGGTACCCAACAGTTCTATTTTAAAGTGTCTGGGTTACGGAGCAAGAACAGAAATAAATTTAATACGTAAATAAAGCAATAAAATCAAAACACAGTCAATATAAATGTAATGTGACAGATAATAAAACAGCAATAGAACAGAAAATAAGCCACAGGCAAAAAGTAAAGATTAATCTAGTCATTATTAGAAATGATGTTAATAATTTCTAGAACAATATTATCACTTCAAAATGTCTATTATGTGCTTTATTTTTACATATAATGTCACAGAAACAGTTAAGAGTCGAGAAGGGAAACTGTTCTCCTTTCCTATTGCCCTTAACTAAGTAAATGTTGACACATGAGCAGATGTTCACATTAAAAAAAAAAAAAATCATGAAAGAATTACTTTTGAAATCAATTTCCTTTCTTTTTTCTCTTATTTGAATCTACACATCAAAAAATTAAGCAGCCTTACACTTTCAGCAACCAAAAAACCCCTAAGTTTTCTTCATATGAGTAAATTTAGCAATGATGCTTACCTGAGTGCTTAGCAATATCCTGCAACGTGTTCAATAGTGGGCGTGACCTACTTCAAGGAACCTTCTGACTCAGTACTCAGCCGAAAAAAATCAAATACCTTTTACAGCATAAGAATTTCATCTGGTTGTAAATTTAACGGGCCCATTTTACATGAAGTGAAACATACTGGCACTTGAGTACTCCAGCTCTTCAATAACTTATCATGGGAAATTCTACTTCTAAATGAAAGAATGATGATGCAATTTTAAAGCTAAAATGGACCCTGAAAAAT
The DNA here is from genome assembly GCF_030014295.1 of Loxodonta africana. Lineage (NCBI taxonomy): Eukaryota > Metazoa > Chordata > Mammalia > Proboscidea > Elephantidae > Loxodonta > Loxodonta africana. Next base: position 197,121,483 of record NC_087344.1, on the reverse strand, counting down.
CATCTAATCATTTTATAATAGAAAAACTAAGGAAGAGAAAGATTAAAGGACTTGTGTAAGGTAACAATGTTAGTTATCAAATGAGAACCATATTGCCCTCAATCTTTTCAATTCACCACACTGTCTCTTGATGTTTAAGGCTCTGTAGGATACGAAAGAATATCGGTTGCTTAGGCAATCAGTCAATATTAAACACCAATTTAATCAACAGACCACATTCTAAATCATCTCACAGATTAAACAAAACCGTTGAAATTTGATTCACTGATTAAAAAAAAAAAATCTCATGTGCGTCAACTCTTCTATTGATTCACAGTTTTCTGAAGCTAACTAATCAAGCATTACATATTTTTATACTCAGGGTAATAGGAGCTTTAAAAAAATGGTAAAAGTGATAAATATTCAATCATGATTAAGTGCATATAAAATCACTCTGCTCACTTAAATTACTTCCCAATTGAAACAGCACCTCATCCATTAAAGAATAAGACAAAATAAGAGCTCTTTGTAGCCCAAACAGCTTCATGTGTACTAATTCAGGAAAAAAAAAAAAACCTAAGATATTTTTGAGAACTCGAAATGTTGCTATAATAGCTTTTACACTGGCTTCTAACCACCCAAAAACAAAAAGGACAATCTAATTTTCAGAGCTTTCTACACTACGAATACATAGCTTTTAAAAAAGAGGATGGTAAATTCTCCTTGACTGGATCTATGCCTCACCTTCCTCCCTCACATATAGCTCTTAACGCTGTTTCCCTTCAGGAGTAAACTATCTGTAAAACCAAGAAGTAGGGAGTTAAATGACTTTTCCAAGGTCACCCACCTCTGAGGCCAAAGGTGAAATTAGAATACAATCTCCTCATTCCACAACCGACGCAATATCTACAACCCTACATTTACTAACTATAAAACGGCAACTAACTTTCATATTTAGTGGTAAAAGTTGCTTTAACTTAAATAACCTAGCCTAAACCTATTGTCTTGAAACCTATCTGCAATAATTAGAATAAAGACTAAAATCTTATTATCCAGTATTTCTCTGCTGCAGAATACTTACGGAAGTTTCATTTGCTGCATCCAGTTGCAATTCAGCAGTGTCCATGAGATAACCAAGTTCAGCAAACAGGGCAGAATCTTTGGACAAAAGAAAAGAATAGAGATCAATCATCAATTCAATGATTTGACAACCAAATCAATACTGTATCCCTATGTTAGCTCTATGAGGGTCTCTCATTAGCAATTACTATAATTGATAAACTCTTAACAGTGTGGATGATAACCAATTCATAGCTGATTTCTAATTTATGTATTGTTTTCCACATAATTTTTATCTTGTGAACTAAACCTTTCCACCAAGAATTAAAAAACATTTCATGTCATATGCAATCTTTGACTAATTGGTAATGACTTTCTAGAACATTACTAACAAGAATTTTGAGGATATATCTGACCTAAGAAGAAATAACAAAAAATGGCTGATCAGCAATGCTAGTAAGAGGGGACTATAGCAGCACACGTGCTTTGTGATGAATTACTTAATATGACCCTTCTAGCCACAGTCTCCGTGAATCCAACATAAGGACTGGATGGGGCTATACAGATGAGGTGCTTCTGGCCCACCAAGGGGATCAGATAGCTTGCTAATGATGTAAATAAGGTACATGGCACCCTTGTGGGGGTGGAACCATGCAAATAAGGTGTAAGGAACCCTAACGAGGGGATTGGTCAGTTTTGCCATTCCCACTAGGCTTAAAATGAGCCATCCCAAAGGCTCAAAGAGGGGACCTGACCACCATGAAGGAGAGATGAGAGTAGAATGCATCCTTTTGACCCAGGGTTCCTGTGCTGAGAACCTCCTAGACCCAGGAGACAGAGAGCTGTAACAACAGAGATGGCATAAGACGACGAGAAGCAGTGGCAGAAAAATGGCAGCAGAACCAGGAGACCAGTACGAGATGGTGCAGTAGGCTTCCCAGCCCACAGAGCAAGGTAGTTACAGTGGGTGTACCAACCCATGGAACAAGAGAGCTGAGAGCCTTTGGGCAGGAGGCTTGCTGGCAGAGTGGGGTGCCCCTGGGCACTTACTGGCAGAGCTAAAGGGCTTTGTAACACTTGCCAAAGCAGAGCAGAAGCCAGGATGAGGGGCTGAGGGGCTGAGAGGCCGAGGGCCAGAAAGAGGCCTTCCTGTGGGCACGGCTGAGAAGAGGCTATCCTGATTGAAGAACTGTATCCTGGGTCGTTCCTGATCCTGAATTGTAATCTGTTACTTCCCTAATAAACCCCATAACTGTGAGTATGGTCTGCGAGTTCTGTGTGGCCACTGCAGCGAATTATCGAACCCAGCAGAAAAGTAGAGAGTGTCGTGGGAGGGACAACTGGTGTCAGATTGGTAAAAAGGTTGGAGGGTGGAGGAATGTCTCATCTCCACCTCACAGATTAAGAACCAGAGGAAAGAGATGCATGAAAAGCTTCTTTCCCACATCCTGCTGTTCTACAAATGACTCGATGTATGGGTGGGTGAGGATAAGAAGTAGGCACAAATAGTTCTAAGTTTATAAGCATATTAATTAAAAAGTAGAATCTGTAATTGTCATGACTGTGTAAAATCCCCAGCTGTGCTCTCCAAAGACAGAGATGGCAATTTCCATTTTAACCTCTATTTCCTGTTTACTTAGAGGAAATTAAGGCCCTTGTGAATAAATAAGAAGCACTGGTGGCACAGTGGTTAAAGTGCTTGGCAGCCAACTGAAAGGCTGGCAGTTTGAACCCATCGACCACTCCACGGCACAAAGATGTGGCAGTCTGCTCCTGGAAAGATAAGATTACAGCCTTGGAAACCCTAGGAGGCAGTTCTACTCAGTCTTATAGGGTCGCTATGAGTTGGAATCAACTCAATGGCAGTGGATTTGGTTTTTCTGGGTTTGTGGATAAATGCATACCATCAGCCCACAGGTCAATAACGAATATAAACAGGCGAGTGTGAGTGTAGTAAGGTTTTTAGTGTAAGTAATGTTAGTGTGCTGCATGTAATAGTTAAGGCATCGAAAAACAAATTCAATTATTTCCAAAAGTAATTTTTTCACTTAAAATAAAGCTGGATAATGCTCTGCTTTTCACCATTCAATAGTTTAAAAATAACAAGGACGAATAAATAAACGCAAATTGTTCCTTTCAACACAACGTCGGATATTTTAAAAGCTAAGGTGTTAGGGATAAAAGGTAATAAAGAATGGTAGATATGCTCAGAATTTTTCTGTCACTACTTCAAGGGATAACAAGAGCAGTAGTTTTGTACAGATAATATAAAAAGGTACATTTAATAATCTGCTATAGTTTAACGAACTTCTGAAATACCCTTGGTTTTAGAATTAAAATTAAGACATTTTATAAAACGTAAAACAGCATGTTTGACTTAGGCGGCTGATGCTGCTGACAGTGACGCTCCTTCCCCCTCCTTAGAGGAGCTCAGATGCCCCCGCCGTGCCATTTTTACAACATGTGTTGTGTATTTGCCATCCAGGCCTTAAATTAAGGGTACAACCAATTTTCTATCTAAACAGTACAGGACCCACTCACATAAACCATTCTATTTATCATAGCAAATTTAACCATAACCCAGTTTCCTACAGAAGTTTCATTATAAAATATATGGAATCAGAAAACATTCTTCAATAGACTGGATAGAAATTTTTTTTGTAGAAAAGGGTAAAAGTGATGACAAGGACAAAAACTGCTGACTACCGTAAATCTGAAAGTTCTGTTTTTTCTAACACTTTTAGAAACTCAAGCACTTTATCATATCACCGAAACTGTTGTGGTGATTTCCATAGGTCACATGCATGAGAACTATTCTATCAGTCTATTATTAACTTGGCTAAGGCATTTCAAGAGGTGGCATATGATCAGGAACCGATGGTGCTGAAGGAAGAAGTCCAAGCTGCTCTGAAGGCACTGGCAAAAAACAAGGCTCCAGGAATTGAAGGACTATCAATGGAGATGTTTCAACAAACAGATGCAGCGCTGGAGGTGTTCCCTCGTCTATGCCAAGAAATATGGGAGACAGCTTCCTGGCCAACTGAGTGGAAGAGATCCATATTTATGCCTATTCCCAAGAAAGGTGATCCAACCAAATGTGGAAATTATAGAACAATATCATTAATATCACACGCAAGCAATATTCTGCTGAAGATCATTCAAAAACGGCTGCAGCAGTATATCGACAGGGAACTGCCAGAAATTCAGGCCAGTTTCAGAAGAGGACGTGGAACCAGGGATATCATTGCTGATGTCTGATGGATTCTGGCTGAAAGCAGAGAACACCAGAAGGATGTTTACCTGTGTTTTATTGATTATGCAAAGGCATTCAACTGTGTGGATCATAACAAACTATGGATAACACTGTGAAGAATGGGAATTCCAGAACGCTTAATTGTGCTCATGAGGGACCTTTACATAGATCAAGAGGCAGTTGTTCGGACAGAACAAGGGGATACTGATTGGTTTAAAGCCAGGAAAGGTGTGCGTCAGGGTTGTATTCTTTCACCATACCTATTTAATCTGTATGCTGAACAAATAATCCGAGAAGCTGGACTATATGAAGAAGAACAGGGCACCGGGATTGGAGGAAGACTCATTAATAACCTGCGTTACGCAGATGACACAACCTTGCTTGCTGAAAGTGAAAAGGACTTGAAGCACTTACCAATGAAGATCAAAGAACACAGCCTTCGTATGGATTGCACCTCAACATAAAGAAAACAAAAATCCTCATAACTGGACCAATGAGCAACATCATGATAAACAGAGAAAAGACCGAAGTTGTCAAGGATTTCATTTTACTTGGATCCACAATCAACAGCCATGGAAGCAGCAGTCAAGAAATCAAAAGACGCATTGCATTGGGCAAATCTGCTGCAAAGGACCTCTTCAAAGTGTTGAAGAGCAAAGATGTCACCTTGAAGAATAAGGTGCGCCTGACCCAAGCCATGGTATTTTCAATCACATCATATGCATGTGAAAGCTGGACAATGAATAAGAAGACCAAAGAAGAGTTGACGCCTTTGAATTGTGGTGTTGGTGAAGAATATTGAATATACCATGGACTGCCAAAGGAAAGAACAAATCTGTCTTAGAAGAAGTACAATCAGAATGCTCCTTAGAAGCAAGGATGGCGAGACTGCGTCTTACATACTTTGGACATGTTGTCAGGAGGGATCAGTCCCTGGAGAAGGACATCATGCTTGGCAGAGTACAGCGTCAGCGGAAAAGAGGAAGATCCTCAACGAGGTGGATTGACACAGTGGCTGCAACAATGAGCTCAAGCATAACAATGATTGTAAGGATGGCGCAGGACCGGGCAGTGTTTCGTTCTGTTGTGCATGGGGTCGCTATGAGTCGGAACCGACTCAACAAAACCTAACAACAACAACAAGGACAAGTACACCTCCCCAAACTAAAACAAAATAGTCTACAGCAAAAGATTTCATACGCATCAGTAATAACAGGCTATTCATACAATTATCGGAAAATGACTACCTTAAATTCAGCGGCAGAGCTGAAGAACATGCCTATAGATGACTGCGGTTATGCACTTTAGTTACAGGGTGAAAGTCCCTGAAAGAGTGCCCCAGAGCTCTCTATCTGCCATCTCCCACTTCTTTCCTCCCATTCTTTCTTGAACCTGCTTCATCAAGCTCCCCCATACAGCACTATTACCAATGTCACCAATGATCTCCCCATTGCTAAATTCAATGGTATGTTTCAGTCTCATCTTATTTGACCTGTCAGCAGCATTTGACACAGTTGATCAGTTGAGCCTCTCATACTAATTGAATCATTTTCTTCACTTGGCTACAAATACCATACTCACTCAGTTTTCCTCCTACCTCATTCTTTGACTTAACAACTCCACATCAAGAAATTTACCATGCAGATACACCTTCACAAATTGAAACAAGATATAGACAAAGTTATTCACTCAAGTTTTATTATTTATAATAGCAAAATGTTGAAAACAACCTCAGTGCCCACCCACAGGGCACATGCAAACACTGGAGTTCTATGCAGCTGTTAAAAAGAAGAATGAGAAAGATCTCTATGAACTGATATGGAATGATTTACAAGTTATAATGTTAAATAAAAAAATGAAGATAAAAACAGTATATATTATAATGCATATATTACAGTACATTATATGCTACATTTTGCATAAGAAAATAAAAATAAGAATTTTTTTTTGTTTTTTGCAAAAAGAAACATAGGAAACATAAGCCAGAAATTAATAAATGGATACCTAAAGCGGATGGGATGGGGGGTGTATGCTGGATGGAGGGTCAGGGATAAAGTGAGACTCCTAAGTGTATCTTTTTAGATTTTTTTTTCCTTTAACTTTCAAGTCATGTAAATGCTTTACATATGAAAAAAATAAAATTATATAAAAAATAATTTAAACAGCAAGTGCTGAAATTGAATACAAACAGAAACAAATGATACTAACTTTGCATCAAATTGATAATATAACAACACTGAAAAAAAGAGTTAATTTAAGAAATACAGTACCCTACAGTAAAATATAGGGGCAAAAAGAACTGTAAAGAAGTTCTAGGTAGGTTGTTATTGTTAGTAATATTAGTGTAACCCATTGCCATCAAGTTGATTTCGACTCATAGTGACCCTATAGGACAGAGTAGAACTGCCCCATAGGGTTTCCAAGGAGTTGTTGGTGGATTTGAACTGCTGACCTTTTGGTTAGCAGCCAAGCTCTTAACCCACTCTGCCACCAGAGCTCCAAAATTAGTGCAGTAATTCTGAAATTATTTGGAAGTGTACTATATATATAAGATACAAAATAAGTAAATACACTGATATGATTGTTGCTGCTAGGTGCCAGCGAGTCGATTCTGACTCATAGCGACCCTATGTACAGGAGAATGAAACGCTGACCGGTCCTGTGCCGTCCTCACAATTGTTGTTATGCTTGAGCCCACTGTTGCGGCCATCGTGTCGACTCATCTCATTGAGTCTCTGACCCTACACTTTACAAGATTTTCACACAGGGAGAAGAAAGGCTGTCAGTCTTTATGGGACCAGACTGCCATATCTTTCTCCTGTGGAGGAGATGGTGTGTTAGAACCACCGACCTTTCAGTTAGCAACCGAGTGCTTTAGCCAGTGTGCCACCAGGGCTCTTCAGGAGAGGAGATACAAGTATATAATAGAAGGAAATGAAGTAGAACCATGTGGTATTGCCTTTGAACTGTATTAATATGAATTCGTGCTTTTAAAAATATATCTAGCACTGGCAATACAGGGAACCAAAGAAACCCCTGTGGCGTAGTGCCTAAGAGCCATAGCTGCTAACCAAAAGGTCAGCAGTTCAAATCCACCACGCGCTCCTTGGAAACTCTGTGGGGCAGTTGTACTCTGTCCTATAGAGTTGCTATGAGTCAGAATCGACTCCACCGCAACAGGTTTTTTTTTTTTATTAAGGCCAGGAGGGAAAGGGAAAGGTGGAGTCATTGTTTAGGACTCACTGAGTTTCTGTTTATGGTGATGGTAAGAGCCCTCGTGGGGTAGTGGTTAAGAGCTATGGCCGCTAACCAGGAGATGGGCAGTTCAAATCCACCAGCCCCTCCTTGGAAACCCTATGGGGTAGTTGTACTCTGTCCTATAGGGTCACTATGAGGTGGAAACAACTCAACCGCAACGGGTTTGGGTTTTTTGGGTTTTATCAGTGATGGCTGTACAACATGGTTAATGTAACTGATGTCACTAAATTGTACACCTAAAAAATGTTACGTTGGCAAATGCTGTGTTACATATTTTTTACAATTAAAATTTCCTTGTTCTTCGAAGATACATGTTGAAGTATTTAGGAGCGAAGTATCATAAAACATCTGCAGCCTGCTTACAGATGGTGGAGGAGGGAAGTGTGGTTAATACCGAGAGACAAAATGAGTATGGCAGGATATCAGCAGTTGGTAAATCTAGATGAGGCAAATACAGGTTATCACTGTACTGATCTTTCACCTTTTCTGTGGTTTTGAACACTTAAAAAACTGAAGGTGGGTAGATAAATACACTAGTATACTTACAGAACATCCCAGAAAAATCCATGTTACAGATTGAATTGCATCCACCAAAAATATGTGCTATAACTCCTAACCCTGTGGATGTAATCTCATTTGGGAATAGGGTCTTTTCTTCATTATGCTAACGAGACCGTATCAGTGCAGAGCCTCTTTTAAACCAATCACTTTTGAGATATAAGAGAGCAGATTAGGCACAGAAGGAAGTAAGCACAGATGGGGTAAAACAGATGCCACGACACCTGGGTATCACTAAAGAACCCAGGAACAGACGCTGAAAAGAGACCTTCCTCCAGAGCCAAGAGGGCCAGCAGAGAGAGAAAGCCTTCCTGAACCCAGACTGCTAGCCTCCTAAACTGTAAGAAAATTAATTTCTGTCCATTAAAGCCACCCACGTGTGGTATTTCTATCACAACAGCACTGTTGCTGTTGCTAGGTGACATCGAGTCGGTTCCGACTCATAATGACCCTATGTACAACTGTACAAAACACAGCCCAATTCTGTGCCATCCTCACGATCGGTGTTATGCTTGAGCCCATGATTGCAGGCACTGTGTCAGTCCATCTTGTTGAGGGTCTTCCTCTTTTTCACTGACCCTCTACTTCACCACGCATGATGTCCTTCTCCAGGGACTGGTCCCTCCTGATAACATGTCCAAAGTATGTGAGACGAAGTCTTGCCATCCTCACTTCTAAGAAGCATTCTGGCTATATTTCTTCCAAGACAGATTTGTTCATTTGTCTTCTTCGTTGCGCTAAGAAACTAAAACGATCCATGAGAAACTGGCTCTAAAGTATCCCTAAACCTATTTCCTTCCCCTATATCCTTTTTGCCAATCTCAGACAATTAATATTTAGAGTTTCCTTAACAGTGGTTGGTTAAGTGCTCAGCTGCTAACTGAAAGGTCGGTGGTTCGAACCCACAGCTGTTCTGTGGGAGAAAGGTGTAGCAGTCTGCTTCCGTAAAGATCACAGCCTTGGAAACCCTGTGGGGCAAATCTACTCTGTTCTGTAGGGTCACTGTGAGTCGGAATCAACTTGATGCCAATGGATTTTGGTTTTTTATTTTGTTTTGCTTTTTATGGTTTAACAGTGGTAAACTATAGTAATTACTGATTTTAGTCTGCTCAGCAAGCTTTCTCACTGCCCCCTACCCTTGGCCATTTATGTATTCATTTATTCCTTACGGGTTTGGTAAGATGAGAACCGGCCTCTGGATTTTAGCAAAGTGCAAGTCAATGGTAACCTTAAAAAGAGAAGTTTCAGCGGAGTAGTCAAGCAAAGGAGAGAAGGGAAACTGGGGTCGGTAGGTATGGGCAATTATTTGAAGGAGTTCTGCCATAAAATAAGAGAAATGCAAAGGCAACTAGAGGGGAAGTAACTTCTAAAGAGAGCTGTCCCCACCCCCGCCCCCACACACACATCCTCCCATATAAGACAAGTAACTACATATTCTTTGCTAATAGGGATGAACTAGTAAAAAGAGGGGAAAATGATGACACAGGAAACAGAAGGAAGAATAGCTTAAGAAATATTCTTGAATAAGGGATGAGGGATCTAAAGCACAAGTGGAAGAGGCTGACTCTAGCTAGGAGCAAAGGGCCATCCACTCAGAGCAACGGAAGGGAAAGCAACTAAGCAAGTGAGTGGATAGATGAGGCAGTAGGACCTTCCTTGTGATAGATCTCTTTAGTTGGAAGGGAGTTGGAGGTTTGTAGAAAGATATTTTATAAAATAATCATTAAAGTTAGAGGACCAGGGAAATGTGAACGGCCAGGTAACACTTAAAGGCCTATTTCAGGTTAGCATCATGAATTTAAAGTAGACCAGTCAACATGGTTGAGTTGTTTTGTTTTGTTTTTCCAGCCACATTTAGCTACACAAGTACAGATGGAATTGGATTTAACCAGGACCGTAGTTCATTCCTGGTGGCTCAACGGTTAAGAGCTCAGCTGCTAACCAAAAGGTCGGCAGTTTGAATCCACAGCCGCTCCTTGGAAACCCTATGGGGCTGTTCTACTCAGTTCTATAGGGTCACTAGAAGTCGGAATCGACTCTACAGCTCTAGAGCAATGGGTTTGGGTTTTTTGTAGTTCATCAAAAGAGAACTACAAAGCAAGAGAGGGACAAGGCTATTGCGGGTGTGAGCAAGGGAATGATTAGGATGATTGCCTGTGGAATTTAAACTGGTTAAGGGGGAAGTGATAACACAAAGGAATAAAGGACAGTGAAAAGGTGGTAGAATCTCAGTAGGGTTGAAGAACTGTTGGAATTGGAACACTAAAGAGTAAGAACTGGTAAGACAGGAGGTAGTAATAGTCAGAGCGGGGTGTTTGAAACTGAAATTAACTCAGGACAAGGCTCGGAGTCATTACCAGAAGAGGAAATGGCTGAGACAGGGTGGAAGGCAAGATCACTGGTGGAGAGGATCAAGAAATATGATATCAGGGTATTAGAGGGTTCCTCTCTGAGGAACTGAAATCATGCAAGAATCATGACAGAAGTAGTATTGGAGAATGTGACACTGAGCTAGGAGCTAAAATTTTTCAAAAAGTGAGGAGGGGGTGATCCAGGAATCAGTAGATGACTGCAACAGGGAGAAGGAAAAGGTGGTAGATTCTGACAATGTGAGATTTCAACCGGGATGTTTTTAGGGAGCAGTAAAGGAGAATAAGGTGCCCTGGTGGTACAGTGGTTAAAGCACTGGGCTGCTAACCAAAAAGTCTGCGGTTTGAACTCACCAGCCCCTTCTCAGGAGAAAGATGTGGCAGTCTGCTTCTGCATGGATTTCAGCCTTGGAAGCCTATTGGGGCAGTTCTACTCTGTCCTATGGGGTCACTGTAAAAATGACTTGGCGGAGTCATCTGACGTCCCCCAAATTCAGAAAACAGAAGGAGAAATCAAGATCAGCAGCCCAAGGCTGATTCCTATGAGGCAGAGGTCAGACATGTCTCCTCTCTCTGCTTATCTTTATCTGACATCAACCGTCCTTCCCACAGCACTTTCTGCTTCTCTGCTGGGTTCGATAATTCACTGCAAGGGCTATACAGAACTCACCAACAATACTCACGATTACGGGTTTTATTAGGGAAGCATCAGGTTACAACTCATGATGTCTCTCTCTCTCTCCCTGAACAGTAGCAGTGAAGACCAAGGAAGACACCAACCCCACCTTTGGGGTCCTAAGGTAAAAAGCTTTAAGAATGAAAATAGCCACCACTCACCAGGGCTTTAGGGAAAGTAGTGTCACCAGAGGAAGGCCAACTTTCAAGAGGGTGAAGGGAACTTTCACAGAAGAGACTGAAGATATAAAAGAAACCACAGGGGCAGATGGAAGCTTCTGATCTTGGCACATACACCTTATGTGTGGCAAAGAAGTGGTTTTTGCACAAATGCAAGCAAGCTAGCAAGCAAGCAAACGAGAGAGCAAGAGTGAGAAAAATAAAAAAAAAAAAAAACTAGAGAAATGTACATAGAGCAGTTCCCATTAGCTTTTAAAATATTTCATCAAGGAATCAGAAGATGACTACAATGGGGAGAAGGAGAAGGTGGTAAATTCTGACAATGTGAGATTTAAACCTGGATGTTGAAATCTCAAGGCCCATCTTTTATTATTATCATTTTGAAGTGATATCTAGATAATACTGTATAGTCTTTCCATGAATTGTTTTCTATACAAAACAGTAACACTTTCTAGGTACCAAAGGCCATCACAGTACACCTAAGTATTATATTCCCAATAATATGCCTATGTGATATACACTAGAATTCTGTACTCATGACTTTGCCAAATGCCTGAAAATTTGCTATTTTATAAAAGGAGAGGGAAATGATCTCATGATGAAAACAAAACAAACAAAAAAACTTTCTGCCACAATTTAAAACAAAATCCCTTACTTTGAATTTACTTGTCTTAACTCTTTCATTTCTCTAAACACTTGTTTTTGTACATCCCCAGGGCTAAGAATGGCTTTTACATTTTTAATGGCTGGAAAAAAAAAAATCAAAAGAAGAACACAAGAGAAAAGATACAAAATTCAAACTTCGTTGTTCCTAAATATGGTTTTGTTGGATTGGAACACAGCCATGCTCATTTGTTTGCATTGTCTCCATCTGCTTTTGCACTACAACAGAAACCACGTGACCCCCTTTACAGAAAAAGTTTACAGGTCCCTGCTCTGAATGATTCAGATTTCATCACCCAATTTCAAGGGAAAAAGAAAAGCTCACCCTAACACAGGCTGTCCAGAGCAAATCACTTTATTTAAATTATATAAAGTTGTTAGTCACAGGAACTACGTGATCTTATTTTTAAATTTTAGCTGGCTAGCTTCTAATAAAAAAAGAAAAAAATAACTTCTAATATTTAAAGAAAAAAAAATTTTTTTAATGAATCAGTGAAGGCCTTAAACCCTCAAAACAGATACTCCCAGAGAACAAATTGATATTTACTGAGAAACACTAACAGATAGTAGTATTTCACTTTAATGCCTGCGAAATCTGTCCTATTTACTTAACACCTAAGAAAACAGAATTAAAGTGTTCAACTAAGAAGTAACTGTTTTAACAGTCTGGAAAAGAAAGCCTGGAGAACTCTGGGAAATGAGCACATTCAGGGAGGGGCAGGATACCTGAGAGAGTTGAGTCAGTGAACCAACTACAAAGAACTGAATGCTCTCTGTTAAAGATCAAGTTGTTTTCATTAAGATTTGGAATAATTGACCAGATTAGTCAGGAAAATGCCTGTGTATCAGAACACAAAATATAATAAGAAACATAATGAAAATACAATAAGTTAACAAACCGAGAGAAGAAATCATAACTATGAAATGCAGTAATACAGATTTGTTCATAACTGGGGGGGGCGGTTCTCAGGAAAAATCAAATCTATAAAGATAATTTAGAAAAACCATTATAGAATAGTGACTAGGGGCAGAGGCTCTGGAGGCAGACAAACCTAGCTCTGATCCTGCCTCTGCCACTCATTAGCTCTGAGATCCTGGGCATTTGCATTCATCCTCTCTCAGCCTCAGTTTCATCAACTGTAATATAATAATACCTACCTCACTGAACTGTTGTGAGGATTAAATAAATAATGCACATAAAGGGCACAGCATGGTGCCTGGTATAAATAAAATGCTAAACAAATGGTAACTATTATTATGACTACTATATTTGGCTTGAGAAAATGCACAGGCAATAGTCTAAATTTTTTTCCAGCAACTCTAGAAAACTGACCCAAGGATTGAAGTAAATCTCTAACAGAATATAATTTTAGAGAAGTTCTGCCTTGGAAAATCAAAAGAGGGCTTTAGTTCAAATAAATAGAATTAAGATCCCACTGGCCACTAAGAACGCCAAGGGGGAAAGCTGAAGATCAGTCTGGGATCCCCCCAAATTCCAATGAATCGTGGAGGCTTACTACAGGGCGACGTACACAATCCCAAATTCACACTGGAACCCAAATACAGTGTTAGTATTGTGTCTTGAAATCAAGAGAAGAAAAAAAAATCCTCTAAACACTTGGATGACAAATAAAGCTTCTCCATTCTCATTCCAACTACATCATATCCCATTCGCTGTCCCCGGCCACCAAAACCAACCAAACAAAACATGCGTAACAAGAGAATTCAAAACTGTATCTGTACAGCTGCCAGGATCTTATCAGCTTACAACTGTTAGTTAGGTCAAGGGACTCGAGGTCAGGTGCCTGGGTGTTTTGCTACTCGGCCAAGATGGACAACAGCCTAGACCAACAATGGAAGTTGTGAGATGAGGATTTCCTATATACATTCACATTCTGTCTCACACCACACACACGTACAAACACACTCCACAGCGATCACCGCCCACATCCCCCACTCTGTGAAAATAGTTTGCAGCCTTTTTGGTGGTCGCAGACATCCTGCCCAACGTTTCCTCGCAACGTCAAGTTTTCGCCCCACAAAATGATCACCCGGTACTTTCCCCAACGGGAAATCTGGTACTTTTCCCAACGGGAAACCAACGTTGGAAAACGGTAATAATTCCAACTAGGCAACACTTTACTGTCGCTGTGTCCAGGACCGAAACCGACCGATTCTACTAGACTCTTCCACTACCAAGGACGGGAGGGAAGAGTGGCCCGTGCTCCCCAGGCAGGGTTAGTCCACACCTGTCACCACGAATGGGCGGAAGTAGGGAGGAAAAACCCCGGAGAAGTGGACCCAAGCCACCCCTGGTACATCCTCAGATCCCACTCACCCCAATCTTCCTCCGGCCTGTGAGAGAGGTGATGTCCCGGGCTAAAAGGCGACTCCATGGTGCCGGCAACGCCAGCCGGCTTCACTAAAACACACGTTCCCTTAGCCTGGAACTCGGTGACTAATATCTAGGACGGCGGCGGTAGGCGGACAAAATACTCCGTAACGCTGACGAGACGGTGGCCGAAAGAAGACAGTTTCTACTGCACTTGAGGCTTGTGTAAACCAGAAAAGGGAACGTCCGGAGCTAAGCTAATATAAACCAGTCTCTGGGTGAACATTTCCCTTTTGGAGTTTTCAGTACTTTTCTATCCCGTCCTTTTAAGGGGAGACACTGAACGCACAGCTTTAGTTAAACAAAATGTATTGATAATATTTGAAAATGAAAAGTAAATCCCTTTGCTGAACAAATTGGCTTGTTCCAGGGACATGTTTCTTAATGCCACCGACTAGATATCTCCTAAGTAACAAAATTCGGGACTAACAGGGTACATTTGATTTAATTTTTACTAATAATTCGCTATCAATGTAAAATTCTCCATATACATAAGTCTGTGTAAAAGAAAAACACGAACTGTTTTTCCACAATCGTTAGTTGGAAATGGCCCTTACTGGTACAGTGTCTGAAGTAAAAAAAAAAAAAAAAAAGTAAGCAGTGCTATAAATGATATTTCTAGAAAGCCTACTTAAAACATTTTAAACAAAGCTAACATAAAATATAACAAACTCCCCGTGACCAAATATTTCCTTAGGATGCATTTCTAAAGCATAACATTGAGTAGTGAACGCTCGAGAGCCTACACGAAACCCTACAATAAATTCCCAATCCTTTTGTTACTAAAATTTAAGATTACAATTTTGACTTGCCCAGGAAACAAAGCAGTTTACTGAGAAATTCACACCCATCCAAGTGAAAATACTATATAGTATTTCTTTTTAAAGCATTTCAGCGGCCAGTGAATATTTAAAATACTCTGCCCTACCAGGAAAAAACACGTATCCCTCTAAGACCAAGTGGGTATCTCTCCCATGGTTACTAACACAACAGAAGTGCTTCCCAGAATTCTCCAAACTCCTCGTGGCTAGATGATTACACCAAGTTACATAATCCACAGCGTACAAATAGCCCTGGGACCCAAGTCCAGGAAAATGTCAGGAAACCGCCTTACATTAAAGTAATTCCTTCTGTCATCAGATAACTAGTTTTCATTTAAGATGAATTTTGTAAGGCTTTCTCACACAATGACAAATTCAAAACTTGAGAGAAAAATAAAATCAGCTACTTTTTTATTCTGCATCCACCACACACCTGAAAACCAGAAAACCAAACCCAGTGCCATCGAGTCGATTCCGACTCATAGCGACCCTACTGGACAGAGTAAAACTACCCCATAGAGTTTCCAAGGAGCGCCTGGCGGATTCGAACTGCTGACCCTTATGGTTACCAGCCGTAGCACTTAACCACTACGCCACCAGGGTTTCCCCACACACCTTAATCAACTAAAAAAAAAAAAAATCGCCATGACTGAACTCCAGCAAGTTTTCCTTATTTTTTAAGATTTTAATTTTTATTCGGAAAACCAAAAACCAAACCCGTTGCCGTCGAGTCGATTCCGACTCATAGCTACCCTATAGAACAGAGTAGAACTGCCTGTGGGTATCGTTAAAGTCCGTTTTTATTTTTGCTTTTACCGTGTTTAAATACATGTTTACAGATACATACATTTAGTGTTGTTTTAGGTTTCAAATGTACAGCAATGTACCATACTCAATAATGTTCTCCAAATCACTTTTCTCATTCATTACTTTTTTAGGTTCTGTGTTTTTTGTGTTTTAAAGAGCCCTAGTAACTCAACGGTTAAGGCTCGACTACTAACCAAAAGGTTGGTGATGGGGTCAACAGCCACCCAGTGCAGTAGCCCCCTGTGTCACCACCACTCCCCGCCAGGGGTGGGACGGACCGGCCCGCGAACCCTCCCCGCCGCGTGCCGAGCCATCCTGCCACGCCCCACCCCCGCGCCGAGCCGAGCGCCGCGCGGTGATGTTCCCTCCTCCCGGCCCCGCCCCCCGCGGCCCCTCCACGCTCCCATTGGCCGAGACGGAGACGCTCTCCGCCCCGTGGCTGGCGCTGGAGCCCGGCGGCTCGCACCCTGACTGGCCGCTGATCAGGCGGTACGAGCTACCGCACGGGGTGGCGGGTGGCCCCTCCCCCGGCGGCTCCGGCCCGGTAGCGGTCACCACAGACCCTGGGGTTATTTTGGTGTCACCCCCTCTGATTGTCAGGGAGTGCAATCCGCATCCCCTGTCCCCTAGTGACGCTACGTATGGGACCCACCATCGGGTTCCTACGGAGACAGATTTGGAAATCTGCTGCCGTAAAGACTGTAGCCAAGAAAACCCTATAGGGCAATTCTGCTGTCACATGGGGTCCCTATGATTATAGGCTAGAAAACCGGATGGGGCAGTTCTACTCCGTATAGGAGTCGGAATCCACTCTGCATCTAACATCTGCGTTTTAACTGTTATATGGTATTTCCTCGAAGGATATATCACAATTTCTTTTTCCATTTCCCTACTGATAGACAGTGGATTATTCCCGATTTTTTACTGTTACATAAAATATATCTTTGAATGAGTCTCCTTGTGCATGTATGCAAAAATGTCTTTAAGATATATGCTAAGATACATGCTGGGTCATAGAGTAGGCAAATTTTCAATGTTAATACTGGCCAAGTTATACCAGTTTACCCTGTAATAGTGATTTGAGTTCTCTTTGCTCAACATTCACAAAAACATTAGATATGGTCTGACATTATAAATATTTGCCTTAGTGAAGGGTGTGACCATAATTTACATTTCCCTAACAATTCCCTAGCAGCTATGGCTGCTAACCAAAAAGTTGGCAGTTCGAATCCACCAGGCTCTCTTTGGAAACCCTATGGGGCAGTTCTACCCTGTGTTGTTATAGGGTTGCTATGAGTCATAATCGACTCCACCGCAACGGATTTTTTTTTTTTTTTTTTTTTTTACAATTAAAGAGTGGTGCATTTTTTCATGTTTATTAAACCAGGTGATTTCCTCTTCTGTGAAATGCCATTCTTACCTTTTCTAAAGTTCGCTATTGGTTTTCTTTCTCTCAATGATCTGTAGATCTTCAGATAAAACCCAAACCCACTGCCATCGAGTCGATTCCTACTCATAGTGACCTTATTTATTTAACCATTGCAAATATCTTCTCCCAGGTGACACTTGTCTTCAACTTTTTGTCCTCTAGGTTTACAGATTTTGTCCTCTTTTTGTAGGTTTTAGTTTCAATGTAGCCAAATTTATCATTTTATTATTTATTATTTTGATTATGATCTCTGCTCTTTTGCGTCTTGCTTAAGAAATCCTCCCCATCCTGAAGTCATTAAGTTTATTTTCTATTCTCTTTTCCTAGTTTTATAGTTTTGTTTTTTACACTCCCCCCTCCCGGCCCCCCCACAATTTGGTTAATCCTGGGATATTGTAACACTGTTGATATAGAACACTAATCTTGTCCAAAAATCTTGCTAAATTCTGTTATTCCAATATTTTCTCTGTATGTCCTCTAAGATTTATCCTTAAATTTTATTTAACATTTTTATATTTTTAAAAAATAAAGTTTAACATGGAAATTTTTAAACAAACACGAGAAACAATACGACTCCCTTTCTTCCTAGCACCCAGCCTCAACAATTTGTCATTTTATCTATTCCTTCTCCCCCAGACATTATTCACCCAAAAATACTTCAATATGTATTTCTAACAGATAAGCCATGTTCTTTGCCTTTTTTTAACATAAATACATCATTATATAATCAATAAATTTAATAAGTCCTTAATATTATCTAATACCTATTACATGTTCAATTTTCTATCTCAGAAGTGCCTTTCTATAGTTGGTTTATTCAAATCAAGATTCAAATATGATTGTCACGTTGCATTTGTTTCATATGACAAGTCTTTCCCCATGCCATCTGAAGAGTCTAAATCATCTGTCCTATACAATTTCCCACTTTGTGATTGTTGTTGTTAGGTGCCATAGAGTTGGTTCCGACTCATAGCTACCCTACGTACAACAGAACGAAGCACTGCCTGGTCCTTTGCCATCCTCATCATCATTGCCATGCTTAAGCCTATTGTTGCAGCCACTGTGTCAATCAATCTCATTGAGAGTCTTCCTCTTTTTCCACGACCCTCTACTAAGCATGATGTACTTCTCCAGGGACTGATCCTTCCTGATAACATGTCCAAAGTATGTGAGACAAAGTGTCACCATCCTCACTTCTAAGGTACATTTTGGCTGTACCTCTTCCAAGACAGATTTGTTCTTTTGGCAGTGCACGGTGTATTCATTATTCTTCCCCAACTTTGTGATTAGGCTGATTTTATCTTCATGGTGAATGCTGTTAACAAATTACAGGCTGGTAAATCTAGAGGCTTTACTGAGTTGGTATTTCATTTGTTTTTGTTTGCTTGCCTGTTCTTGCAAGAATAATTCAGAGGTGGTATATACATCAGGAAGCACATAACTCCAGTCCCACTTCTAAAGATCTCAAGATTTATCAGTTGAGTTCAGGTTTTTTTCTAAGTCTTATACCTTATTTCCGCTCCCCCTTGTTTTATAACGAATAGGGCCTGTAGTACAACATTGAAGACAGGGACAAGAGTCGGCATCTTTAACTTGTTCTCAACTTTAACAGGAATGTTTTTAAAGTTTTACCATTAAATAAGATCTTTTTTTCCCCTGTAGATTTTTCATATACTCTGAAAGACCAGTCTGTCAGGAGGCTTGTGTGTTGCTATGATGCTGAACAGGTTTCCACAGAGCTTCCAGACTAAGACAGACTAGGAAGAAAGACCTAGCAATCCACTTCCAAAAATCAGCCAATGAAAACCCTGTGAATCACAACAGTCCTATCTACAATCAGTCATGGGGATGGTATTAGACTGGGCAACATTTGGGTCTGTTGTGCATGGGGCTGCCATGAGTCAGGGGCCAACTTGAGGGCAGCTAACAACTACTTCCGGTTCTAGTCACCAGCGTGTTGTTTTTTTAATAAAAAATCGTGTTGATGTTATTCAATCCTTTTTCTTGAATCTATTCCTTATTCACTTTCAATTTATACTGTTGGAAGAAAAATGAAATTTGAAAGAGAACTTTACATATAGAGGCAATACAGTTCTCTCTAGGCCAGAGCCCCTGCCCTGGGCCCACACTTTGGAGGACTCTACTCTGGCCTTCTACTGGCTGTCTCTCCCCATAGAGTAAGAATCCCTGATGCCAAGACAATGCGCCCAACCGGAGCCCATGCCCCCTTCTAGACATGCTTCTGATGCCAAAATAGCCCAAATTGCTCCGAGTCTAATTCTAGGGCTTGCTCAGGACTCTGATCTCACACAGGTGAACTGCACAACAGTGTATGCCAGGGGTAGACAGAGCTTCAGCATGTGAGGTAGGGAGCCCACACATATGTTTGGTGCAGAACAAATTCAGGGGTGGGGACAGAAAGGGGGCAACATGGAGGTCAGGGGCCAACTCTTCCTGCATTGCCATGTTTTGTCATGGAACTCCATAGAGTCAGAGAATTCTGAACACAGAGCGGGCCTTCCAGGTTGTTATGAAGATATATTTGTCAAGATAAGAGAATAAAATATTTAAGTTACACAGCTTCATTTATAATTTTAAGAGACAAATACTATGTGGTCCTCAATTTATACTCTTGTTCAGAATCATGCAAATGTTGATGGGGGACCTGACTAGTGAA
This sequence comes from Loxodonta africana, assembly GCF_030014295.1. Classification (NCBI taxonomy): domain Eukaryota; kingdom Metazoa; phylum Chordata; class Mammalia; order Proboscidea; family Elephantidae; genus Loxodonta; species Loxodonta africana. The sequence goes on along the minus strand of NC_087344.1, from coordinate 197,101,363 downwards.
TTTACAACTCAGTTAAAAATTGCATTTCATCAATACTATTAGATTTTATAATTTGATCAACATTTTCAATATATTTTGAGACCATATATATCACCTTGAACAGTAAACCCAAACATTAGAATACAGAGATCAAAAACTCAGATTGCGCTCAACGATTTAATAGCAACGTAACTTTGAGGAACTGCTTTAATCTTCTAAGCCTCATTTTCATCTGTAAAATGGGTATAATAAGAGAACCTATTTCATAAGGTTGTTGTAAGGCCTAAATTAGAAAATACATATAATGTGCTTAGCACAGTGACTGGCACATGGTGAGTGCTCAATAAACAGCAGTATTTATTGAGGAAAACTGTTGAATGCTCTTAGCTGGACGCTATTCTAAGTTCTTTACCTACACAACACATAAAATTCTCATAAAACCCAGATCTGGATACTACTGTTATCTCCATTTTATGTAAGAAGGAATTAAAGTTAATGTAAATGATCTTTAAAACAACCCTGTTGGGGGGTAGAACACATATTAAGCCCATTTCCCAAAGAAAACTGACTCTCAATTTTCAAAAGACCTGCTCACTTTCAGAAAGATGGTGATCAGCAGAGCCAGGATGAGAGCACATTCTTCGGAGTGCTACTTTATTACTGTTTTCATGGCACCACATTGCTGTTGAGATAATATTGCTATTTTCAATAAATGTATACATCTAAATTGTTAAAGTTGATATCCCTAAATGGATTATTAAAAAGAAAGGGCTCTATTTTTTATTTTTTAAAAAAGAACAAAAGCACAGATTTTTTTTTTTTTTTTTTTTAATCTCATCTCCCAAAACCAAACCATTAGAGGACTTTAAATCTGAAACTTTTGCACAGTGGATGTTTCACAGAACTTCCAAATCTACGCAGAGAAAAGTGAGATTTTCCAAAATCATTCCTCACTGGCAAATACCAGTGATCTTTTTAAACAGGTTATTGTCTTGTCTCGCTCTCCTGGCTAGAACATAAGCTATAAAAAGGCAGAGGCTTTATCTGGTTTATTCACCACCGTATCACCTACAGTAGTGCACATAATAGATGCCCAGTAAATACTGACTTTACAACTGTAAATTCAAATGAGATCTACATAATTCTCTGTGCTAGGTGCTACGGTGTGCTATGGGCAAGCATTAACTGGAGCCATATGAAATGGCTGCTATTCAATTATTTTTCACCTACAAAAACAGCAGTTTTATGTAGTTCAATCTCATTTTTTTTAAATGCTTTCTGAAGGATAATATAGCAAAGAGTTGAACAGATTTTGTGAAAGGTAAGATAGAAATGGAGGAAGATTTCAAGTTCAGATTATACTACATTTACTAGCAGTAGTTTTAGAAAAGTATTCCTTTCTTAATACACTATGTGGTTTTCTGAGCAGAATATCAGACCCAACAGGTATTTTGTTCCTGTCATAGTTGACCAGCTCGTAATTTCCTTTCAGTGCCAGTCCTGGGCCGCGGAGCTGGCACTACTCTACCGTCTAGTGGGAATGGACGACAGAGGCGTGCCTCGTGTCTACAGCAGGCCCCTCTAGCGAGTCTCCAGGTTACTTTTGGAGGGGAAGGGTTCAATTTTTCTTAAAATCTCTACCCACAGTGTGTTCCCATTAGATCCATGCCCAAAGTCAGACCCTTTTGTTCTTGGCCCACAGTAAATCCTTTTGCTTTATTTGTGAGACAAAGGACTCAGCAGATGATGAGAAAAAAACACAATAAAAAAGCAGAGGATTTTTATGTATCATTTATTCTGGGAGAGGCTGGAAGGACACAGCAACCTTGGCTGACAAAACTAACCTAAGGACAACTGTCAGCTTTTAATAGTAATAACTTATATTCTCACAAGAAAAGATTATCATATGGAAGTTGCTAAAGATTTCGGGTCCTATGTTGAGATTTTCTCAAGAATTGTGCATAAAACTCCTACACACTTCAAAAATTAAGCCAGGCATTTCTTTTTCAAACAGGATCATTATTCATTTTTTTCTTTTACATTTAAAAGTACTCCTATTTTTTGTTTTACGAATTTGTTTTCTTTATCATCATTAGAAACACACCTCACATTAATACATTTCTTTATGTAGGTTACCTCAAGAGGTATCTCAAACATACTTTTCCAAGCAATTTATATGACTGAAATTCTTAAACAGTAACAGAAAAACCACATTTTTATCAGTGGCTTTCGGTATAACTATCCAAGAAAAATTCAGACCTCCTTAAGATTTTCTAATATCTCTTAAAAAAATAAATTTCAAAATATGGCCAAATAACTCAGCTTTACATTTCTGGAAGTAAAAGAATATCTATTTAAACATGACTTTCTAATTTTTGTACATAGTTCAGTCCATCCAGATCTTAAGATCACAAAACTAACATTCAAAAATCAGAACTTTTTAAAATATAGGAAACAACATATCTAGGGGTAATGCAAATTCTAATGCCAAATGAAATACAATGTACATGATTAAAAAGCTTCCATTTCTATACATTCTACCTGTACAATAAACTAAGAAAGCACAGTTTCCAAGTCACATCAAGTGATTTTATCTCCTCACATTTCAAATGAAATGTTGATGACCTAAAAGCTAGAAAATCTGTCATGAAGGACAATATGCAATGGAAGCACATATCAATCATCAGCAAGTTTCTTTTGAAGCTATCAAATGTCACAAGTCTACATTTTTCTTGTTTGTGATCCCAAAACAGGCAGCATTTTTATTTCATCCACTCTATTCTTGTGTACTTGAAAAGCAGGTGTTATCCATCTACCACAAGAGCACTGTTCGCCATACCAGTTGAAGGAACCCAACTTGGCACTGCATTTTGGGCAAAGAAGCTAAAATAAAGCAAATGTGTTACATCATTCAGCCACATTTGTACAAAACAGATGACTACCTTTGGCACTATGTAGCATAGAAAAACAGGGAACAAGTGGCTTCTGTCTTCAAGGAGTTTACAATCTAATCGCTGACAAAAAAAATGGCAGACTACAATAACTGTGTAAGAGGCATGTTGCACACAATTAATTCCAGCTTGAGGGCAGAAAGGTAAAGCTTGAGAGATGATCAAGAAAGGTTTCCTGGATGTGGCATATATGTATAGCTTTTAAATCAGTCTGCAATTTAAGATTTCAAACTAGAATCATCCTGGCTAAACGATACAAAAGCATGTTAGGATTTGTTCAGATTCTCATGTTCTATTACTAACTGATATTGATAGCATATAAATTAGTCCATCTCAGATTCCCAGCTATTTAAAAACAAACAAACAAGCTGATACCCCAGTAAATCAGAAAAATCTAAAAAACCTCAATAAGTCTGTCGCCTTCTAATGTATTTACAGCATTGTTTTTTACATTCAGTTCTTTAATTTGTACATGGTATGAGATGGAAATTTTTATTTTTAATCTTAGGCCATAGAAAGCCTGGACATAAAACTCAGAAACCATAAAGGAAAAAAACTGACAGATTTGATTATATAAATATCTTAAATTTTAATATGACAAAATATACCCCAAAGTGGAGATACACAACAGACTACAGAGAATATTTACGATGCATTAGATGAAGCATTACTATCTAGAACATATAAAGAGCTCCTACAAATGGATTAAAAAATGACAAATCCCACAGGAAAATGGACCAAGACTGTCAAGGCAGTTCACAGCAAAGAAGGTATAAATGGCTGATAAATATATAGATGTTAGATCTCAGTAATAATCACGAAAATTCAACTTAAAGCATTTCAGGATTAATATTTTTCACCTTACAGATGGACAAAACTCGCTAAGTTTTATAATATGCATTAAGCCAAGTGTATGAGGAAAATGGGTACATGCAGTCAAACTGTTGGTGAAAGGCAAACTGGTATGGGCTTTTTGAATGTAAGCCTGAAATGGTACTAAAACTTAAAATGTACACTCTTCAAGCCAGGAATTCTACTTCTAGGTACACAGTCTACAGAATAATTCAAATATGTGTACAAAGAAAAAAACAAACCAAGCAAATTGCCACTGAGTCAATTTCGACTCAAAGCAACCCTATAGGACAGAGCAGAACTGTCCCATAGGGTTTCCAAGGAGCGCCAGGGAGATTCGAACTGCCAACATTTTGGTTAACAGCCGTAGCTCTTAACCACTACACCACCAAGGTTTCCAAGAAGCATGCACAACTGTGATCTAGAATCTTTCACAAAATAATGTTTTTATATCATGCGTGTATGTGGGTGTGTGACTGTGTGTGTTCTCCAGGTTAAATAAAAACAGCAAGCCAAAAATGTACAAACAACAAAAGATAAAGGTAGATACAGGACTCCATCAAAATTCAAAGCTCTAATCCTACAAACAATACCATCAAGATACTAACAAAAAGTGAAAAGATAACCCGTAGAATGGGAAAAAAATCTTTGTCTGTAAGAGACCTATTTGCAGAATATATAAAAAATATGTAGTTAACAATAAAACGTTATATAACCCAATTAAAAAATGACCAGTGAATCTGAACAGACATTTCTCCAAAGAAGGCATATAACTGGCCAATAACCACATGGATCCCTGGTGGCGCAGTGATTAAGAGCTTGGCTGCTAACCAAAACGTCAGCAGTTTCAATTCACCAGCCGCTCCTTGGAAACCCTCTGGGGGCAGTTCTACCCTGTCCTATACAGTCGCTACATAAAAACATCTCAACATCATTAGCCATTAGGAAAATACAAGTCAAAACTACACTGAGATACACTTCATACCAACTACGAAGGCAAGAATCAAAAAGACAGATAAAAAGGTATTGACGAGGATATGGAAATTGGAACCCTGATACATTGCTAGTAGGAATGTAAAATGATACAGCCGCTTTGGAAAACACATTGGCAGTTCTACAAATTGTTAAACATTGGGTTACCATATAACCCAGCAATTCCATTCCTAGGTATTCACCCAAGTGTTATGGATTGAACTGTGTCCCCCAAAAAGATATACTGAAGTCCTAACCCATATATTTGTGAAAGTGACTTTGTTTGGAAATAGGGTCTTTGAAGATCTACTTTATCAGTTAACATGAGGTCATACTTGAGTAGGATGGATTCTAATCCAATCTAAGTCGTGTACTTCTAAAAGAAAAGAGACACAAAAAGACAGAAAGAGGAAGGACAGTCATGTGAAGATGCATCTGTAAGACAAGGAAGGCCTGGGGTTACCAGAAGGTGGTAGAGACAAGAAAGGATCTTCCGCCAGGGAATTTGGAGGAAGCATGGACCACCTGACCCACTGATCTGGACTTCTGGCTTCCACAACTGTGAGACAAAACATTTCGAATTAAGCTCCAAGTATGTGGTCCTTTTTTACAGCAGCCCTAAGAAAACAATACACCAAGAAAGATGGAAACATACATCTACCCAAAAACCTGTGCATGAATGTTCGTAGCAGATTATTTATAATAGCTAGAAAGTGGAAACAACCCAAATGTCCATCAACAGATGAAGAGATAAAGAAAATGTGGTATAACCATACAATGAAATATTATTCAGCAACAACAACAAAAAAAAGGAATGAAGTACTGAAACATGCTACAACATAGATGAACCTCAAAAACATTAACCCATTGCCGTTGAGTCAATTCTGACTCATAGCGACCCTTAGATCGAGTAGAACTGCTCCATAGGGTTTCCGAGGCGAGGCTGGTGGATTCAAACTGTCAGTCTTTTGGTTTGTGGCAGTAGCATGCCATAGCCCTTAACCACTGAGCCAGCAGGGCCTCAAAATTATTAGGCTAAGCGAAATAAGGTAGTCACAAAAGACTATATACTGTATGATTCCATTTATATGAAATGCCAGAATAGCCAAATTTATAGATACAGAAAGTAGATTAAGTTGCCTGGGGCTGAGGTGGGGGGAGAAGAAGAGGGGTTGGAAGAAATGAGAAGTGACTGCTAATAGGTATGGGATTTATTTTTGGGATGATGAAAATATTCTAAAATTGACAAAATTCTGTGGATATACTAAAAACTACTGAATTGTATACTTTAAACGAGTGAATTGTACAGTATGTGAATTATATCTCAATAAAGCTGGTTTTCAAAGAGCAGCATGGTCTAAAACCTTGGGTTTAAATACAGAGCACCATTTTCTAGTCAAGATACTAAATAATGTAACTTTCCTCATTTATAAAATCTGAATAGCTAATTAATATTATTTGTATCCAAATAGGGTCATTTATATTCCAATAAGGTAACATAGTGAAAGGTTTCATCAAATATAAAACACTATACAAACATCTAAGATTATTATTATAGAATGCCTTCAAATTACTATCAAAGAAACCTAAAGGAGAAATGTAGCTGCCACATGGCCTTCATATAAAATGAGCTGCGTTTTTTAGAATAAGAAATGAAAAAGAACCTCATAGCAAACATACTAGAGTCAAAGATCAGGGCAAAAAAAGAGAGACAGAGATACATGACACCAAAAAAGAAAAAGGGATGAAAAGGAAGAAATTTTAACATCCTTGATTCGACCTACTTGCTACAAAGTTCAAGTTTTGTTAAATACACTCTAATTAGCTTAAAAATAAATGATGTTATTTAGTCTTGGGGAAAAAAAAAAACCCATTGCCATCGAGCTGATTCCGACTCATAGTGACCCTTTAGGATTGAGTATAACTGCCCCATACCGTTTCTAAGGAGCACCTGGTGAATTCAAAAGGCAGAACTTCTGAATAGCAGACCACTATGCCACCAGGGTTTTCTCTTTAGTCTTCTATTTGGAAAAACATAAGTAGCCTCAAAAAGAATTTATTAACTTAGGCCAATGGCTCTCAACCAAAAGTTGTTCACTATTTTTGGTCAGTTGCTTTTTGGAATTAATTTATTCTCTATAGGTTCTTACCCACAATAGAGAGAAATATAATTTTCAGAAGGAATGGAGTAAAGCAGTGGTTAAAACTGGCTTAAAATAAAAAAGGGAACAAAAGATAGTTGATAAAATAAAATTATAGAAAATAAAATGTGTTCTCACCTGCCCATCCATCACTCCCAACAAAATGGATTCCATCCACTGTACAGGTTCAATGAAATAAGATGTACATTGAGCCTGACTCCCTGTTGTAAGCATGAAAGATGGTGTCATTCTCTTGTGAGCAAAGGCTATGGGACCACTTCCTTCATTATGATCCAAAATGCTAGAACTTCGAAATAAGGATCGCCTGTAACCTCCAAACAAACACAGAACATTAATTACTAGTTCCCAAAAGGATGAAATGTGCAGTGTTTCTTGGTAGACAAAATCATATAACATTGATTATGCTACTGTTATTCTCAACAATCCCTACAGTCTGTACTCTTCCTTTAAAAGCTTACTTTTTTTTTTTGGTATATATTTTTTGATTGTCCTTTAAGTGAAAGTTTACAAATCAAGTCAGTCTCTCATAAAAAAATTTATATACACCTTGCTATATACTCCTAGTTGCTCTCCCCCTAATGAGACAGCACACTTCTTCTCTCCACCCTGTATTCCCTGTGTCCATTCAGCCAGCTTCTGTCCCCCTCAGCCTTCTCATCTCCCCTCCAGACAGGAGCTGCCCACCTAGTCTCCTGCGTCTACTTGAGGCAAGAAGCTCACTCCTCTCCAGTATTATTTTCTATCTTATAGTCCAGTCCAATTTCTGTCTAAAGAGTTGGCTTTGGGAATGGTTCCAGTCTTGGGCTAATAGAAGGTCTGGGGACCATGACCTCCGGGGTCCTTCCAGTCTCAGTCAGACCATTAAGTCTGGTCTTTTTTTACGAGAATATGAGGTCTGCATCCCACTGCTCTCCTGCTTCATCAGGGATTCTCTGTTGTGTTCCCTGTCAGGGCAGTCATCGGTTGTAAAAAACATACTCTTCTTAAAAGCAGATTCAAATTTCTGTATTATTCAATTAAACAAATTCTTCCTAGAGAGATAAAAGAAACTGAAACTTTCATTGCATTTTAGCTACTAAGGCAAGATGAAATCTGCAGAGGCTACAAAAAATTTTACCTGCACTTTCTACATTTGTAGAGAACCTCATCTTTCAATCCTTGTGAAATGGTGGTTGGGTCAACAGCAAAGAGTTCCTGAGGTAAATTCTGCAATTCTACATGACAAAATTACAACATATTCATTTGTCAAAATCAACTCTCTGCATTTCCAAACAAAATTCAGTTAATGTTGAGAAATCAGCATGATGTAGGACACAGTAATGAAGTCCTTGGGTTCTGGGCACAGAATGCCTGATTTCAAATCCAAGCCCTGCCATTTATAAGACATATGACCTTGAACAAATTATTTCTCTCTAAACCACAGTTTCAAAAGGAAAACAACAGTGCCTGTCTTGAGGGTTTGCCGGTGATTTAGAAAATAATATTGGAATCATTATTCTCAGTCCTTCAGCATAGAGAATGTGACCCAGCTAAAACTGGGCTCACAAAGACTCAAGCACTCACAAGGACACATCAACTGGGCCCTGAAGTATAAAGACAACAAAACCAAAAACCAAACCCACTGCCGTCGAGTCTATTCCAGCTCATAGCAACTGTATAGGACAGGGTAGAACTGCCCAATAGAGTTTCCAAGGAGTGCCTGGAGGATTGGAACTGCTGACCTCTTGCTTAGCAGCCATAGCACTTAACCACTACACCACCAGGGTTTCCTATAAAGACAACAGCTAGGATAATCTTGGAAAATATCTTTTAGGGAACCTTTCACATAAGCCAATCAGAGAGAATACAAAAGACTCTCCACTCTTATCTTTTTCTATTAGCATCTAGTGAGTAGAAAATTGTTGGACCAATGAAGACTCTCCTGACTGTTATTAATGCAACCTGTGCCAACAACTGTTAAGACAATTCAAAATGCAGACTCACAGTTTCTAGCCAATCTGTAAAAAGATGAAGCTTTCAACGGTTTTGCCCATTTATAACATTAATATATACTGATGGCTCTGTAACATTCCTTGGACTCAGAAAGACATGGCTGTGGCATGCTTGTCCATTTTCCCACTTTCGCTTACTGTCTGCTGTTCTCTGGATTCGGGCAGATATGGCTGTGACAACATGCTTGTCCGTTTTCCCATTCTTGCCTCTTCTCTAATATTCCTTGGACTCCGGCACACATGGCTATCGCAAGCATCCTTGTCTGTTTTCCCGCTTTTGTCTATTCTGTAATATTTCCTTGGATTCAGGCAGACATTAACTTTGGAAGCATGCTTGTCCAATTTCCCACTTTTGCATCTTTGAATATATGCCAAATAAAACTTTCTTTTTGCTTTACTAAACTTTGTGATTTTTTTTTTCCCTACAACAATGGAAAGGTTTAGTGAGGTAATGTACCTGAAGTGTTTAGTTCCAGAGTAAATGGCATACAGAAGGGACTCAATACATATTAGCAATTATTATTACATACCTGGATACTTCTCTGAAACCTTTTGTAAACGATATTGCTTATAAATTGCACTAGAGGTATCCACTTCATATCCCATTACTTGGTATAATTTCAGTTGCCACTCGAACCCCTCATTCATCCTATAATGACAAATATAAAGTTCATTTTTCTTGAAATGAACTCACATCACAAAAGCAGAAGTACTAACATGACGAATAACTCACTTCGCCTCTGGACTGACAGTCCTGAGGTCTTCATATGCCTGTTCAAAAGTAAGTTGCTCAGTCTTCATCATGAAAGCAGTCGCTACAGCAACACTTCGACTGACTCCTGAATGACTGAAAAAAGAGACTTTCAAAAGAAAATAGCAGTAATTAAAAAACAACCCAGTGCCCTATTAATACAAAACTAGGTCCACTTCCTGTTTGCTTCTGCTTCTACTCAATAAACCTCTTATCTCCGAAATACTACCAACGTATAAGAGAACAAAGGTTGAATTAAGAAGGTACACATATGTGATTTAGCCCTGGCTGCATGACGGTTAAGAGCTCGGCTGCTGACTAAAAGGTCAGCAGTTCAAATCCACGAGCCGCTCCTTGGAAACCCTATGGGGCAGTTCTACTCTGTCCTACAGGGTCGCTATGAACCAGAATCGACTTGATGGCAACAGGTTTGGGTTTTTTCAAATAATCTTAGACTCAGCAACTACTGTGTATGAGGCAGGCACTGTGCTAGGCACTGGAGAAAGAAAGGATAGAAACAACGTTAGATGTGAAGCAGTCAGTTAAGTCATTCATTCATTCAGTATCTACTGAGCTCTTATTACACACCTAGCACAGTTGTAGAGCTAGGAACACAACAGTGAACAAAACACATAAAACTCCTGCTCTCATGGAGCTTATTTACTAATGGGAAGGGAATGAAAATAAATACAATATTTGATATACTCTGATTATCAGAGTATGCAACCTTAATATAATAGGATAAGTAATACAAAGGATTTCTATGTCTTCATATAAAGGACTGTTAACATCTCCCTAAAATTTCTAAATAGTTTTTTAAAAAAGAAAAAAAATTCCTACTGTGACCTTAATATTGCCCAACATGTTTTCTCCTTTTCAGAATGGGCAAGCTTGACATAACTAATGCCATGATGAACCTTTACGTTTTTTTTTCCTGCCTGCCTTCTCCTTTCCACATATTTTTGTTAATGACTTTGTTTTGTTCTGTCCTTCCACCTGTGTGTGACTTACGACCCACCTCCCCCAACATGAGATCAGAGCCCAGATGTCTGGCATGTATCTCTTTAGTCTGATAAGGAGTCTTTTATAATTACCTTGTAATGAATAACTCATCCAGCTATGCCATCTGCCAGCTATGTACCATAAGATACTCCACAACCCTTTCAACAGCAATATATAAACTCTAATGTGAAACTGCCTTTCAGGGCTCCATAAAGACAGCCTGCACTGCAGCCAGACTGCCCGTTGAACTCCTAAACAAACTTTCTCTTTCTGACTTGGAGTACGTTTCATTGGCTCCACTGCTCTAGGGCATGGACCCTAATCAGGCAACACTAACCTTATAAAAATTCCCTATAGTAAGGCAAATTTCCATTTGAACTTTCCTAGGATCTAAAATTTGGGGACATCTATTACATTAAAAAACAGGATTTGCCAATAGGTAGTAAACCTAAACCTAAATCTGGTCCTATTCCTAAATATACCATTTATACCTAGATACACCATTAAAATGGTATGATGCCTATTCCCAAGAGCTTAAGTTTTATGTTACCAAAATGGAGGCTATCTTTCATTTCCTAATAAGTTTTGAATGCTAAAACACTGCCTAGCAGATAGTCGTTGCTGTTGTTAGGTGCCGTCGAGTCGGTTCCGACTCATAGCGACCCCATGCACAACAGAACGAAACACCGCCCAGTCCTGCGCCATCCTTACAATCATTGTTTTGCTTGAGCTCACCGTTGCAGCCACTGTGACAATCCACCTCATTGAGGATCTTCCTCTTTTCCGCTGACCCTGTACTCTGCCAAGCACGATGTCCTTCTCCAGGGACTCATCCCTCCTGACTACACGTCCGAAGTATGTAAGACGCAGTCTCGCCATCCTTGCTTCTAAGGAGCATTCTGGTTGTACTTCTTCTAAGACAGATTTGTTCATTCTTTTGGCAGTCCATGGTTAATTCAATATTCTTCACCAACACCACAATTCAAAGGCGTCAACTCTTCTTTGGTCTTCCTTATTCATTGTCCAGCTTTCACATGCATATGATGTGATTGAAAATACCATGGTTTGGGTCAGGCGCACCTTATTCTTCAAGGTGACATCTTTGCTCTTCAACACTTTGAAGAGGTCCTTTGCAGCAGATTTGCCCAATGCAATGCGTCTTTTGCTTCCTTGACTGCTGCTTCCATGGCTGTTGATTGTGGATCCAAGTAAAATGAAATCCTTGACAACTTCAATCTTTTCTCCATTTATCATGATGTTGCTTGTTGGTCCAGTTGTGAGGATTTTTGTTTTCTTTATGTTGAGGTGCAATCCATACTGAAGGCTGTGGTCTTTGAACTTCATTAGTAAGTGCTTCAAGTCCTTTTCACTTTCAGCAAGCAAGGTTGTGTCATCTGCATAACTCGGGTTGTTGATGAGTCTTCCTCCAATCTTGATGCCCCGTTCTTCTTCATATAGTCCAGCTTCTCGGATTATTTGTTCAGCATACAGATTAAATAGGTATGGTGAAAGAATGTAACCCTGACGCACACCTTTCCTGACTTTAAACCAATCAGTATCCCCTTGTTCTGTCCGAACTACCGCCTCTTGACCTATGTAAAGGTTCCTCATGAGCACAATTAAGTTTTCTGGAATTCCCTTTCTTCACAGTGTTATCCATAGTTTGTTATGAGCCACACAGTCAAATGTCTTTGCATAATCGATAAAACACAGGTAAACATCCTTCTGGTATTCTTTGCTTTCAGCCAGAATCCATCTGACATCAGCAATGATATCCCTGGTTCCACGTCCTCTTCTGAAACCAGCCTGAATTTCTGGCAGTTCCCCGTCGATATACTGCTGCAGCCGTTTTTGAATGATCGTCAGCAAAATTTTGCTTGTGTGTGATATTAATGATATTGTTCTATAATTTCCACATTCGGTTGGATCACCTTTCTTGGGAATAGGCATAAATATGGATCTCTTCCAGTCAGTTGGCCAGGAAGCTGTCTTCCATATTTCTTGGCATAGATGAGTGAGCACCTCCAGTGCTGCATCTGTTTGTTGAAACATCTCAATTGATACTCCATCAATTCCTGGAGTCTTGTTTTTCGCCAGTGCCTTCAGAGCAGCTTGGACTTCTTCCTTCAGCACCATCGGTTCCTGATCATATGCCACCTCTTGAAATGGTCGAATATCGACTAATTCTTTTTGGTATAATGACTCTGTGTGTTCCTTCCATCTTATTTTGATGCTTCCTGCATCATTTAATATTTTCCCTATGGAATCCTTCACTATTACCACTCGAGGCTCGAATTTTTTCTTCAGTTCTTTCAGCTTGAGAAGCACCAAGCGTGTTCTTCCCTTTTGGTTTTCCATCTCCAGCTCTTTGCACATGTCATTATAATACTTTATTTTGTCTTCTCGAGAGGCCCTTTAAAATCTTCTGTTCAGTTCTTTCACTTCATGAATTCTTCCTTTTGCTTTACCTGCTTGACGCTCATGAGCAAGTTTCAGAGTCTCCTCTGACATCCACCTTGGTCTTTTCTTTCTTTCCTGACTTTTCAGTGACCTCTTGCTTCCTTCATGGATGATGTCCTTGATGCCATTCCACAACTCAACTGGTCTTCGGTCACTAGTGTTCAATGTGTCAAATCTATTCTTGAGATGGTCTCTAAATTCCAGTGGGATATACTCAAGGTCATATTTTGGCTCTCGTGGACTTGTTCTGATTTTCTTCAGTTTCAGCTTAAACTTGCATATGAGCAATTGATGGTCTGTTCCACGGTCGGCCCCTGGCCTTGTTCTGACTGATGATATTGAGCTTTTCCATCGTCTCTTTCCTGATTTCTGTGTGCTCCATCTGGCAAGGTCCATGTGTATTAAAAAAAAAAAAAAAAAAAACCAGTGCATGTGTATAGTCGCCGTTTCTGTTGGTGAAAGCAGGTATTTGCAATCAAGAAGTCCTTGGTCTTGCAAAATTCTATCATTCGATCGCCGGCATTGTTTCTATCACCAAGGTCATATTTTCCAACTACTGATCCTTCTTTGTTTCCAACTTTCGCATTCCAAATGCCAGCAATTATCAATGCATCTTGACTGCCTGTTCAATCAATTTCAGACTGCAGCAGCTGATAAAAATCTTCTATTTCTTCATCTTTGGCCCCAGTGGTTGGTGCGTAAATTTGAATAACAGTCATATTAACTGGTCTTCCTTGTAGGCATATGGATATTATCCTATCACTGACAGCGTTGCACTTCAGGATAGATCTTGAAACATTGTTTTTGATGATGAATGCAACACCATTCCTCTTCGAGTTGTCATTCCCAGCATAGTAGACTATGTGATTGTCCAATTCAAAATGGCCAGTACCAGTCCATTTCAGCTCACTAATGCCTAGGATATCCATGTTTATGCGTTCCATTTCATTTTTGACGATTTCCAGTTTTCCTAGATTCATACTTCGTACATTCCAGGTTTCAATTATTAATGGATGTTTGCAGCTGTTTCTTCTCATTTTGAGTCGTGCCACACCAGCAAATGAAGGTCCCGAAAGCTTTACTCCACCCACATCATTAAGGTCGACTCTACTTGAGGAGGCAGCTCTTCCCTAGTCATCTTTTGAGTGCCTTCCAACCTGGGGGGCTCATCTTCCAGCACTATATCAGGCAATGTTCCGCTGCTATTCATAAGGTTTTCACTGGCTAATGCTTTTCAGAAGTAGACTGCCGAGTCCTTCTTCCTAGTCTGTCTTAGTCTGGAAGCTCAGCTGAAACCTGTCCTCCATGGGTGACCCTGCTGGTATCTGGTGGCATAGCTTCCAGCATCACAGCAACACACAAGCCCCCATAGTACAACAAACTGACAGACACGTGGGGGTAGCAGATAGTAGTTGCTCAATAAAATAATCCAGGGAAGAGCAACACTATTTGTTAGTATATTCACTACAGATATCCTAGGTGAAGATTTAAAATAAAATGTTTCAATGCAGTTTAAAGGAACGACACTTACTTAAGTATAAAATATAGTACTACTGTTTTGTATCAAGCAGGGAAATTCACATTTATTCGTTCAACAATAGCTTAATGAAAAAGAGGGTGAGTTCTGGAATCAGGAAGTATGGTGGTGCTAATATGTCTGAAATCCTTTGGCATTTCTCCCTTCAAAAGATGGGGTCTAATTTCTCTCCCCTAAATGTGGGCCAGACTTAGTGATCCCTTCTAATGAACCGATTGAGGCAGAAGTGATGTTATTTGACTTCTGAGGGAAGTTCAATAAAAGGATAGCTTCTGCCTGGTATGCACTATCTCATCACTCTCTGTGAAAAGCTCACCACCTTGTCAGGAGGACACTTAAACAGCCTATACAAAAAATAATAGTCGCCATCACGTCAATTCTGACTCGTTGACCCCATGTGTGCAGAGTAGAACTGCTCCAGATGGTTTTCAAGGCTGTGACCTTTCAGAAGCAGATCGCCAGACCTTTTCTTCAGAGACACTTCTGAGTAGGTTCAAAATGCCAACCTTTTGGTTAGTAGTCTAGCACGTAAATGTGCTGAGACTCCTTAAGCAGCCTATAGAGAGGCCATTTGGGAAGGCCCTCCAAGCCAATAACCAACATTAACTTGCCAGCCATATAACTGAGCCACATTGGAAGCAGACCCTTCAGTCTAGGCAAGCCTTCAGATGACTGCTGCCTTATGCAAAACCCTGAACCAGAAATACCTAGTTAGGCCATTCCCAAATTCCTGGTCCACAAAAACCGAGATAATAAATGTTTATTAAACCACTCAGTTTTGGGGTGTTTTGTTATGTAGCAAGAGAGAACTAATACAGGATGCCTGGGTACAAATTCCGTCTCTGGCACATAGTAGCTACGTGGCAGTTACATAACTTCTCAATAGCTTAGTTTTCTCATTTGTAAAATGAAGAATACATACCTCATTAGGTTGAGGTTTAAGTAAGTGTAAAGCATGTACCAAACCAAACCCAGGGCCATCGAGTCAATTCCCACTCATAGCGACCCTATAGGACAGAGTAGAACTGCCCCATGGAGTTTCCAAGGAGCGCCTGGTAGATTCGAACTGCCAGCTCTTTGGTTAGCACCTGTAGCACTTAACCACTACGCCACCAGGGTTTCCTGTAAAGCATTTAATAAACCATAAATACAAGCTATTAATATTTATTGAGCACCTACCATGTGTTAGGCACTGGAGACACAGGGATGAGAGTCAAGGCCTTAGCGTTCATGCTTGCCCTGACTACTACAAAATTTAGAATTAGAAATAAGGTGCAAGGCAACTGATTTCTCTTTATATATGGCCTTTCTGGAGCCCTGGTGGCACAGTGGTTAAGAGCTCAGTTGCTAACCAAATGTCGGCAGTTTGAATCTACCAGCTCCTCCTTGGAAACCCCATGGGGCAGCTCTACTTTGCTCTATAGGGTGGCTATGAGTCAGAATCAGCTCGATGGCAACGGGTTTGGTTTTTCTGGTTTGGCCATATGTATGTAGTTCTATGTGTAGTTCTGCTAAGATGATTTCCTAGGCCACAACCTTGCAAAAGGATTAGTTAGTCTACTATACAAATAAGGTATATAAAATGCCTGCAATTATCATGCAAAGTAGGTGACTGCGGGCTACTGAGATGATTGGTCAGTTTTGCCGTCCTGCTAGGCTTAAAAGAACCAATCCCACAGAGGCTGGTGGGGACCTCACTACCATCAAGAAGAGGAGTTGGGAGCAGAGTTTGTTTTTTGGATCCAGGGTCCCTGCGTTGGGAACCTCCTAGACCCAGGAGACAGAGAGAGCTGTAACACTAAAGACAGCACGAGACAGCTGCAGCAGTACAAGTGGTGGGAACCAGGAGACCAGTGCGAGACAGCTGTGGTGAGCTGCCCGCCCCACAGGGTGAGGCAGCTGCAGTGGGCTTGCTGACCAATGGAGTGAGAGAGCTGAATACCTTCAGACAGAAGGCTTGCTGGCAGAGTGGAGTGCCTGTGGGTACTATGTTGGCAGAGCTAAAGAGCTATACCACTTGCCCGAGCAGGGGAGACCAGGCCCAAGCAGCCCTGCAGCAGAGGCTGAGAGAGAGGTCTGGCTGTGGGTATGGCTAAGATGCAGCTAAGAGCTGCCTTGGTTGGAAGCTGTCCTGATTGAAGAACTGTAAAATGGTATGGCAAGGGCAGCACCTGACCTCCTCTCTTCATAAGGGGGAAGGAGAATCAAAATCAACAGCCCAAGGCTGATTTCTATGACGCGGCGGTCTGACATGCCTCCTGCCTCTCCGCTCTTTACCAATTCTGACACCAACTGTCTCTCCCACAAC
Organism: Loxodonta africana; assembly: GCF_030014295.1. Classification (NCBI taxonomy): domain Eukaryota; kingdom Metazoa; phylum Chordata; class Mammalia; order Proboscidea; family Elephantidae; genus Loxodonta; species Loxodonta africana. The sequence goes on along the minus strand of NC_087344.1, from coordinate 197,084,398 downwards.
ACTCTCTACTTCTCTGCTGGGTTCAATAATTCATTGCTATGGACACACAGAACTCACAGACCACATTCACAATTATGGAGTTTATTAGGAAAATAACAAGTTACATACAATTTAGCTTCAGAAATGCTCAGGATACAGTTCTTCCATCAGGACGGCCTCTTCTCAGCCATGCCTGCAGGCAGGCCTCTCTCTGGCCCCTCAGCCTCTGAGCCTCTCGGCTCACCCTCTGCCTTGCTCAGGCAAGTGTTACAAAGCTCTCTGAGCTCTGCTGGTAAGTGCCTGGAGGCACCCCACTCTGCTAGTAAGCCTCAGCCCAAAGGCACTCAGCTTGCTCACTCTGTGGGCTGGGAAGCCCCATCGCAGCCATATCGTGCCAGTCTGATTCCTCCCATCTCATGCCACCACCTCTTGCTGTCTTCTGTGTTACAGCTCCTTTCTGTCTCCTGGATCTAGGATGTTCTCGGCACAGGGATCCTGGGTCCAAAGGACGTGCTCCACTCCTGGCTCTTCGTTTTTGGTGGCATTAAGATCCTCCCTTCTCCAACTAAGTCAACTAACATAATAAAATCTATTAACAAGATATTCTGCATCTCACCTTGGAGAGAGGCGTCTGGGGTCTTAAACACTAGCAAGCAGCCATCTAAGACGCATCAATTGGTCTCAACCCACCCAGATCAAAGGAGAATGAAGAACACCAAGGACACAAGGCAATTACAAGCCCAAGAGACAGAAAGGGCCAAATAAACCAGAGACTACATCAGTCTGAGACCAGAAGAGCTAGATGGTGCCCAGCTACAACCGATGACCGCCCTGACATGCAATACAACAGAGAACCCCTGGGGGAGCAGGAGAGCAGTGGGATGCAGGCCCCATATTCTCATAAAAAGACCAGACTTAATGGTCTGACTGAGACTGGAAGGACCCCGGTGGCCATGGCCCCCAGACCTTCTGTTGCCCCAGGACAGGAACCATTCCCAAAGCCAACTCTTCAGACAGGGATTGGACCGGACAATGGGTTGGAGAGGGATGCTGGTAAAGAGTGAGCTTCTTGGATCAGGTGGACGCTTGAGACTATGTTGGCATCTCCTGCCTGGAGGGAAGACGAGAAGGTGGAGGGGGTTAGAAGCTGAAGAAATGGACACAAAAAGAGAGAGTGGAAGGAGGGAGCAGGCTGTCTCATTAGGGGGAGAGCAACTGGGAGTATGTAGCAAGGTGTATATAAGTTTTTGTGTGAGAGACTGACTTGATTTGTAAACTTTCATTTAAAGCACAATAAAAATTAAAAAAAAAAAAAAGGTCCTCCCTTCTCACCTATGGAATGGCTCATTTTAAGCCTAGTGAGATGGCAAAACTGGCCAATCCCTTCATTAGGGTTCCAAACACCTTATTTGCATAGTCCCACCCCCCACAAGGGTGCCAAGTACCTTATTTACACTATTAGCAAACTATCCAAATCTCTGGGTAGGCCACAAGCACCTCATTTGCATAGTCCCACCCAATCTTTCGGTGGGAATTATAAAAACTACAGCTAGAAGGGTCATATTAAGTAATTCACTACACCATAAGGTCTGTATCCTGTTACCTCCAAGTTGATCCCGATCCTGAATTGTAACCTGTTACTTCCCTAATAGACCCCATAATCATGAGTATGCTCTGTGAGTTCTGTGTGGCCACTGCAACAAACTGTCAAACCCAGCAGAGAAGTAGAGAGTGCCATGGGAGGACGGCTGCTGTCAGAATTGATAAGAAGGTTGGAAAATGGAAGTATGTCTGACCTCTACCTCATAGGAATCAGCTTTGTGCTGGTCTTGAATGTCCTTTCTCCCCCTGAAGTTGGAGGATGAAGACTTCAGGCACTACCACATTACATAAGGTAAACACTACGTTTATCCACTACTGTACATAAGCTATGAGTTGGACTCGACTCAATGGCATTGGGTTTGGTTTTGGTTTTGGTACATAAGGTAGGAGCCCTGGCAGCACAGTAGTTAAACGTTTGGCTGCTAACAGAAAGGTCGGCGGTTTGAACCCACCAGCCGCTCCAAGGGACAAAGATGTGGCAGTCTGCTTCCATAAAGATTTACAGCCTTGGAAACCCTGTGGGGCAGTTCTATTCTCTCCTGTAGGGTCACTAGGAGTGAGGATTGACTTGACGGCAATAGGAGAGAGTACATAAGGTGCAGATTTATACATTCATTCATTTAACCATTCATTAAGCAACCATTTACCAAGTGACCACTGCATTAAGGGCTCTAAGGAAACAAAGGCAGTAGAAAAGTCACTGACTTTACAGCATTTATTTTCTTGTTGAAGACAGGAACACATAATGTTGAAAGATTGATAAATAATACAGGAATTGGGGGTAAAAAAGAAATTAAAGTCACAAATGAATATTTAAAAAAAAAAATACAAATTTATTTTGAATGAGCCAGCCAGGAAATTTAACTACTAATTACTGCATGTAATTAATCAGATTTTAATTACACCACCTTACAGTCATATCAAGGAGCCCTAGCAGCACAAAGGTTAAGTGCTCAGCTGCTAACTGAAAGGTCAGTGGTTAGAACCTACCAGCAGCCCTGTGGGAGAAAAGGCCTGGCGATCCACTCCCATAAAGATTACAGCCTAGGAAAGCCTATGGGGCAGTTCTACTCCGTCCTACAGGGTCGCCAGGAGTCAGAATCAACTCAGTAGCATACAACACAACACAGTCATCACAATATGAGGTAATGGCCTAGTTTTACCTTAAGTAAGGTGGCCTTTGTTCTTGGCTCCAGGAAAATAAGCCTCAGAGAATTGGGGTGCCTTGGTCTGGGACTTCTAGGCCACACCTGAGAATCTGTGCTGGCAAGTTGGGGCTGGACAGACCAGATAAGACTCATCTGGGAAGCCAATATCAACCAGCCTCAGGAGGCATGATTTAGCCTATTATGCAGGACTGGCCAATAAAAACCCTGAACACAAAGGTTTAAAGGGCTTCCACTCTCAGGAGGATAGCACCTGTCACTTGGGACATGGAAGCTCCATGTTGGGAACCCTCCCAGACCCTGCCCTATGTGTCTCCTCATTTGTATCTTTTTTGGCTATACTAAATCTGTAGGCATAAGTATTGTAGTCTCCATGAATTCTGCAAATTATCCAGTGAATTCTGAACCAAAAGGGGCAGTGGGGACCAGTAGGTCAGAAGGTCGGGGTGTTGGGTGGACTCCCAAGCTGGTGGCTAGCGTTCTGAAGGGGTAGTGGGAAGGCAGTCCTGAATTTGTGGCCAGCAGGTCAGAAGGTTGGTGCATTGTGTGGACTCCCCGAACTTGCAGCTGGAGTCTGGCATCTGCCTATTTGGCAGTGTGAAGAATGGTTTCTTTTTAACTTGTGAGTTCTAACCTGGCTCCAGGTGACTAGGGTCAGAGAATGCCGTGGGGCAGCTAGCAACGAGGATGGAGAAGTGGGAACATGAGGATTTGGGGGATTAAATTCATCCTGATCCTTACCACGCATTCATTTAACAAAACTTAGGTCCTTTCACATATGCCGTATGATGCTTCAGCGACTCAGGACAGCACTGCATCTTATTTTAGAGATGAAGAATCTGGGGATCAAAGAAATTATGTGACCTGTCTAGAGTTACACAACTTGTAAGTGATGACATTGTTAAGAGTTCGGTATCTAGTTAGCGTACAGAGAGAGAAATAACCATCTCTCCTACATTTTAGGAGTCCCTGGGTGGCACAAACGGCTAAGTGCTAGACTACTAACCTAGTGGTTGGAAGTTTAAACCCACCCAAACACACCTCAGAAGGCCTGACATTATGCTGCCAAAGTGTCACAGTCTTGAAACCCTATGAATTGCAGTTGTACTCTGCACACACAGGGTTGCCATGAGTCAGAATCAACTCAACAGCAGCTAACAACAACCACCTCCCACGTTTTAACCACACTGATCGTGCCCCATCACATCAACCTTTGGGGTAGAGAGCAAAATCATTTGTCGGAATATGTTTCAACCACTGTATCTCTTCCCTGGGGCCCCTTCTCTCCATCGTCACTGCAATTGCAAAAGGCCAGAGCTGCATCACATCATGTCTTGATGACCGTGTTACATCGATTCTAAGATGCACATTTTCTATATTCCCAAATCTCTGAAACTGTGTCTTACAACTGATGTGGCCCGACAACAACTGTGACAGAGCGGTCACTGCTGTGCACAGAGAATCTTTAAGAAAAGATGCAAAAGATTTAGACTCTGAATGTGAAGAAGTTTTAGGAATATCTTAACTAATTTGTGTTGCTTCTACAGTATTTTCCTTTTTATGTGTGCTTCAGAGCGATCCATGGCTTCAGAATGTCAAATTGTGTCTAAAAGAACTGCAATATTGAGTATAAAATTATCATTCCCAGTAAGAAGACATATAAGTCTCTCAGACTCATCTCCCCTCCCATGAATCGATTCTACTACGTAAAACTTCCTTTACAACAACCTCCAAGAGAAATGTACTTTTTACCTATCAGATGGGCAAAGGTAAAAAGATTTGATAATTCATTTACTGGAAAGGATATGAGGAAACACAGACTTTCTGCGTTGCTGGTGGAAGTGTAAAATGTCAGGGGTGTCACTAGGGTTGGTGTCACCCAGTGCAGTAACTCATGGTGTCACACCCCCACGGACAGGGCTGGCCACCTAACTACCACCACCCCCCACCACCGCGCCCCTCCAGCCCAGGGTGGTGAGGCCCAACCTCCTCCTACCCCTAGGCAGGGCCAAGGGCTATGTGTTGTGCTGCCCGGCCCCCCCTGGCTCCTACCCCAGCAGGTCCCCGCAGCTCCTCGCCTCTCCTGTTGGCCAAAGCCAAGACCCTAGCACAGCCTGGCTGCCCGCACCCTGACTGGTGTGTGACTGGGGGCGAAGGGGGTCGGGGGGGTGTGATGAGTTACCACACTGGATGACAGGTAACACAAACCCTATGATGCCACTGCCGGCGGCCCCTCCTCGGCAGTGCTGGCTCACCTGCCACCTCTGCTGAGGACCCTGGGGTTATTTGGGTGTCACCCCCTCTGACACTGTAACACTGTAAAATGTTAAAGCCTTTACAGAAAGCAATTTGGCAACACCTATCAAAACTTACAAATGTACATACCCTTTAATGCGACTATTCTAATTCTGAGAATTTCCCCTGTAAGTATACCCATAGATGGATAAAGTGAGTAAGATAAGGTTGTGCCTCTTTGTAGAATATTGGAATTAATTTAAATGCCCACTAAGTAAGATAAACAGGCGTAATTATGATAATTCATAAAATTGAATAAATAACTGTAAAAAATGAAGTTCTTTGTGTACTGATATGTGACAATCCTTAATATGTTTTAGTGAAAAAAAATGTGGAGAACACTGTGATGACATAATGACATCTGAATAAAACAAAGAGAAGAGAGCACACACAAGTGCTTGCTTTAGCATGCATAAAGCATGTCTGGAAGGCTAAAAACTGTTAACGTTCATTGCTTCCAGGGAAGGGACTAGGTGCTCAGGTAGCAAAGGGGAGAGAATTTTCATTGAATATTCTTTTACTCCTTTTGAATTCTGAACTATATTACCTATTCGAAAAGAATTAGATTACTTTTTAAAAAATGTAAAATGACTTTAGAACAAATCCAAATTCCTTTGCTCTTGGCATTCAGGGCCCTTGAGATCTGGTCACAGACTTCTTTCAATTTTATCCATCGCTATCTTCTTTCCTTTAAATAAACGATTAGAACAAGTGCTGGCACACAGTAAACCAAAACCAAACAAGTGGAATCTGACTGATAGTGCCCTACAGGACAGAGTAGAACTGCCCCATAGGGTTTCCAAGGAGCAGCTTGTGGATTCAAACTGCTGACCTTTTAGTTAGCAGTCCAGCCCTTAACCACTCCACCACCAGGGCACACAGTAAGTGTTCAATAAATTTAAACTACTGTCATCATGCTTCAATCCAGTCAAAACAAGATTACCTAGGGATTCCCAAATACCCAGCAAGATTCTCTATCTTTTTGCCTTTACTGCAACCTACTCCACTCTTCCCCTGGCTCTGACGAGGGATTCATTAAATACTAACCCAATTCTTCTCTCCCCAGTTCTCCCCTTCATCAACCACCCGCAGTTTCAGGAAAAACACTGAAAATCTCCTCTTCCTCTGAAGTCTGAATAATCTTAAAAAATAACTCATTGCCATCGAGTCAATTTCGACTCATAGGGACCCCACAGGACAGAGCAGAACTGCCCCATCGGGTTTCCAAGGAACTGGTGGTGGATTCGAACTGCCGACGTTTTGGTTAGCAGCCAAGTTCTTAACCACTCTAAGTACACAAGTAGCATCCTAGTCTGCCTTTCGTTCATCGTGGTGGGTATCTGGGTTTTCCTAGAGAGCTATAAACTCCTTAGGGACAGGGCCTTTGCAATTTATTGAACACAACAAGGAGATACTGCTGGTTTAAAATCAGAAAAGGTATGCATCAGGGTTGAATCCTTTTACCATATTTATTCAATCTGTATGCTGAGCAAATAATCTGAGAGGCTGGACTGTATGAAGGAGAACCAAACATCAGGATTGGAGGAAGACTCATTAACACCCTGTGAAATGCAGAAGACATAACCTTGCTTGCTGAAAGTGAAAAGGACTTGAAGCACTTACTGATGAAGATCAAAGACTACAGCGTTCAGTATGGATTACACCTGAACATAAAGAAAACAAAAATCCTTACAACTGGACCAATAAACAACATCATAATAAATGGAGAAAAAATAGAAGTCGTCAAGGATTTCATTTTACTTGGATCCACAATCAAAGTCCAAGGAAGCAGCAGCCAAGAAAATAAAGACCCATCACATTGGGCAAATCTGCTGCAAAAGCTTAAAAGTGTTAAAAAGCAAAGATGTCACTTTGAGGGCTAAGGTGCGCCTGACCCAAGCCAGGGTGTTTTCACACGCATGCAAAAGCTGGACAACGAATAAGGAAGGCTGAAGAATTGATGCCTTTCAATTATGGTGTTGGCGAAGAATACTGAATATACTATGGACTGCCAGAAAGATTTTGTCCCGCTTACTTTGGACATGTTATCAGGATGGACCAATCCCTAGAGAAGGACATCGTGGTTGGTAAAGTAGAGGGTCAGGGAAAAAGAGAAAGACCCTCACTGAGATGGACTGATACAGTGGCTGCACCAATGGGCAGGACAGGGCAGTGTTTCGTTCTGTTGTACATGAGGTCGCTATGAGTTAGACCGACTGAATGGAGGGCACCTAACAACAACATACAAAAACAAAACAAAACCACAGTGCCTGCTGAATGAACCAATACATGAATGAATGACAGCATGCACACCGTCAGGGGCTCGCCTCCTGCCCCTCCCCCATCCGGACCCACATCTCCCACGGGAGGGCGTGGGAGGAGGTTCCCGAGGTCTGACCGCCTCTGGCCTCCCCAGGGGGCCTCAGCGGAAAGGGGTATCGGGGGAAGGCCGGAGCAGGGTAAAGGGATGCTCTCCCGGCAAACCTAGCCACTCACCAGTGCACCAACACTGCGCGGCCCTCGACACGGGCCTGGCCGATGAAAGCCACGCACCGGTCTAAGTGACTGAGCAGATCGGTCTCGGGCTTGTCCAGCGCTGGCACAAAGAGGCGCCGTAGACCCTCGATCCCGGCCTCTGTCTTGAAGCTCGGTTCCTCCGAGTCCACCGTCAATACGGCCGTGATGCCCGCCTCCCTCAGCCGGTCCGGCTCCGCGACGGCCGCAGCCCCACCCAAGTAAAGTCCTGGCCGCACTTCCAGCACCTGCCGAGCGGAGCAGGCCCCGCTCGTGCTCTGGCTCCCGGGCTCGGAGCCATTGCTCCGGCCCTGAGTCTCCAACATGGCAGCGCCCAGAAGCCAGGCAGCCGTGGGCCTTACCATCGAGTAGGGCGGGTGGCTAGAACGTTCTTCCTTTGGAGTCCGCCAACGTGAGCGGCGCAACAGCTCCCTCGGAGGACCAAGTGGACCCTGGGAATGTGGACTTACTGGGGAAAGTGGTAATAACCATTGCAGGGGCAGAGCTCAGCCTCTTTCAGTGTGGTGCTCAGAATCGCCCACCCTCAGCTTGGTCGAGGATAAAGTTCTCCATTACAGGGTTTATCAGGCTTTTAGTGTTGAGATTTTCAGGAAAGAGACAACAGGACTCAGTTTTGAAATGGTCTCACCAACAGAATCGGCAGCATTATTTAATACATTTGAAGTCAAGCTTTCTTTTCAGGGCTTATGAAGCCATTTATTATATTTCTTGTCTTGTATTCCCACCCCCCCTCTTTTTTTTTTTTTTTTTTTTGGCCCAGTTTTATATTGGGCTGTTAATCCTTTTCTTGTTGATGTTTACAATTTTTATATTTTGGCGATATTAATTCCATCTTTCGTATGGCAGTGTCTTCCAGGAAAAGACCGACCACCAGGAACCCACCTTAAACAAGTTGAATTTCTCACTCAACCACGAATGTGGAGAACCTGTTACAGGGCTTGCGCTTCTGATAGGTGATTTTGAGAGGATTTAAGGTAGCAGGCTGTGCTCTGTATTGGATGCTGTCAGGAAAGGGAAGTGACTAGAAACAGGCTAAAGCTGTAATTAACTGGTCAAGAAGTAGCAGTCATTCATTTTTGCCAGAATAGTAGTTATGTTTGGTGTTTTGTGGCTTGGACAGTGTTCATGTTTTACCTGAGTTCAGCCATGATTACAGAGTGCTCTTGTTTTTGTCTTGCTCCATCGTGGTCACAGAGGCCTTGTCCGATGTTGATGTTCTGTGAAACTGTTCAGCAGGAAAACACCAATACCTAGCTCTGCGTGCCTGGCCAGATGTAGTAACACCAAGGAAAACCTAGCTGATAGTACCAGGACAGCTCTTGGATGTCGGGGATGGCTTTTCTCTTTCTCATTTTTAACTTTGTAATTGTCAGAGTATCCCTGGGATGGAAAAGACAGTCTTTTTAACAAATGGTGCTGGCAAAGCTGGATGTCCACCTGCAAAAAAAAGAAACAGAACCCATGCCTCGCACCATACACGAAAACTAATTCAAAATGGATCAAAGATCTCAGTATAAAACCAAAAACTATAAAGATCATAGAAGAAAAAATAGAATCAATACTAGATGCCCTAATACACAGCATTAACACGATACAAACTACACTGCGCGACCCTCGACACGGGCCTGGCCGATGACAGCCACGTACCGGTCTAAGTGACACACAAACTCCAGAAGATAAGCTAGATAACTGGAATCTTCTAAAAATTAAACACTTATGCTCATCAGAAGACTTCACCAGAAGAGTGAAAAGGGAACCTACAGACTGGGAAAAAATTTTGGCTATTACAGATCAGACAAAGGTCTAATCTCTAAAATCTACAAGAAAATCCAGCACCTCTACAATAAAAAGAAAATCCAGTTAAAAAATGGGCAAAGGAAATGAACAAACACGTCCCCAAAGAAGACATTCAAGTGGCTAACAGACCCATGAGGAAATGCTCAAGATCACTAGCCATTAAAACCAAAAATCCCATAGCCAATGAGTCCAGCTCATAGTGACCCTATAGGACAGAGTAGAACTGCCCCCACAGAGTCTCCAAGGAGCTCCTGGTGGATTCAGACTGCCAACCTTTTGGTTAGTAGCCATAGCACTTAACCACTGTGCCACCAGGCTTTCCCACTAGCTGTTAGAGAAATTCAAATCAAAACCTCAGTGAGATACCATCTCACCTCCAGCATTTACTGGCACAAATAAAAAAAAGAAAATAACAAATGTTGGAGAGGCTGTGGGGAGATTGGAACTCTTATGCACTGCTGGTGGAAATGCAAAATGATACAACCATTTTGGAAAACAATACGGTGTTTCCCTAGAAAGCTAGAAATAGAAATACCATATGATCCAGCAATCCCACTCCTAGGAATATATCCTAGAGAAATAAGAGCTTTCACATGAATAGACATATGCACACCCATGTTCGTTGCAGCATTGTTCACAATCGCTAAAAGATGGAAACAACCTAGATGCCCATCAACAGATGAATGGATAAACTATTGTACATACAATGGAGTATTACTCAATGATAAAGAACGATGATGAATCCGTGAAGCATCTCACAACATGGATGAATCTGGAGGACATTATGCTGAATGAAACCAGTCAATCACAAAAGGACAAATATTGACCACTACTATAAAAACTCATGAAAATGTTTACACACAAAAAGAAACAACCTTTGATGGGCAGAGTCTAGTTTAGAGATGGGAGACAATTATTGAGTCAAGGGATGCCAAGAGCCTCAGGTACTGGCAGAGAGGGTGAAGAGGAAGGGAATGTGTTTACAAGCTATTATGAAGGTGGAGGAGAGAAGGCTTTAAGACCAAATGCATATGAGAAATTAAAGGAAGGAATCAAAGACGACTAGTTTTCTGGTTTGAGTAATTGAGTGGAATGATGGTGTCCTTTACCAACATAGGGAGTAAAGGAGGAGGATCCACTGGGGAGAAAGTAGATCTAGCTTGGAAAATGTTGAATTTGAGGTGCCTCCATGAGACTCCAAACTAAAGATGACTGTGGCGTGACACACTCAGAAAACAGGTCTGATCATCAGCATATGAGTGGATTAGAATTGATCAGATTGCCTAGGATAACAGTATAAGGTAAAGATGAGAAAAGAACTGAGAGAAAATGCTGGAGAACATTAAGGTTTAAGGGACATTAAGAAAGAAGCCCACAAAGGAAAAGAGAAGTTGTAGCCAAATAAATAATAAAGATAAATACAAAAAACATAAAACTGAAGCCAAGGCTAAGTGGTACCACAAAGAAGTCAAGTGCCATGTGGACTAAAAAGGTCCCATTGGATTTAACAATCACGAGGTCTTAGCATCCTTAGTGAGGGTAGTTTCAGTGAGGTTGTTGGGAGTGGGGTTGGGAAAAGGGAGCCCAACTGCAGGTGGGTAAAGAGGGAGTAGGAAGTGGGAAAATGGAGGCAGTGAAAGATGGTACCACAGCTAAAGGGAGATGTGAAGTTGAAGGAAGTTTTGTTTTGTTTTTTAATAGGGAAGACTTGAACTTTTTTAAAGGTGTGGGGAACTAGCAGAAGATAGGGATAAGTTAAAGATACAGGAGAAAGAGGAGTCTTTGAATGAATTGGGTGGAGGATGGGATGGAATCCAGAGCCAGGAGGATTAACCTCCACGGTAACCAGAGGAAAGGGGGAAAGAATGAGTGAGATTGTCAGGAGGTTCAGTGGTTTGGTGGCAGAAGTTCTCTTCTGACAATTTCTGTTTTCTGGGTTAAGGAAGAATCTAGTCGATATGCTGGGAGTGAGGATAGGGGTTTGAGAAAAATAGCCAGTTTGAGGAAAATCTGCCTGAAGAGAGTGGAAAAAACGGGAATATTCTCTGAGGAGAATATATGCCAGAAGTGACTGGAGGGCCTGGGCAGATGAGGGCCCAGTCAGTGTTCAGACCACAAATGTAAAAGGTATCTGTACAGTAAAGGGTTAAGTCATCAGGCCAGGGTCCCTCAAGCTCTGCACGTGACAAAGAAAGCCCTGTCTTCAGGAGGACTGACACCTCACTGAGATCTGGGAGATAAGCTCTGAGCCCTTGGAAAGTCCTGCCTGATAAGAGTGTTTTTGTATGCCTGAGGCTGTGGGCCACCCTGCATCAGTTTGGCCAGGAGGTGACCTAAGGTGAATGCCTGTGTTTGTGGGCCCACAGCAGCCATCAGTTTGACCTTGGTCTTCCTTATTCATTGCCCAGCTTTTGCATGTATATGAAGTGATTGAAAATACCATGGCTGGGAATTGCAACCAATGTCACAGAGTAATATGTGTATAAATTTTTGCAAGAGAATTAACTTGAGGTGTAAACTTTCACCTAGAGCACAATTTTAAAAAAAAAAAAAAAGGAAGAAGAAGAAAGAAAGAAAATACCCTGGCTTGGGTCAGGCACTCCTTAGTCCTCAAAGTGACATCTTTGCCTTTCAACACTTTGGAGAGGTCTTTTGCAGCAGACTTGCCCAATGCACTATGTCCTTTGATTTCTTGACTGCAGCCTCCATGGGCATTGATTGTGGATCCAAGTAAAATAAAATTCTTGACAACTTCGATATTTTCGCCATTTATCATGGTGTTGCTTATTGGTCCAGTTGTGAGGATTTTTGTTTTCATTTATTTCAAAAACGTTTATGTATAATTGAAAGATATATACCGAACTGTTACTAGTGCTTATTTCTGAAAGCTCACACACATATTATGAGGGGGACTTGCGTGCTAAGCGTTATATACTTGTTTCTTGTAGATTTTATTTATTTTAACCAGTACGTATTAAAGTTAATCACTATTAGCAATTACAGATATTTACACTCTGGAAAAAAGGGGGGAAAAAAGAAGCTATTAAGGGTACATCCCCTGGACATTTTATTAAGGTATTCTCATCATTCTTTCAGCTTTATTAGTTGTCTATTGGAAGTGAGATTTTTCCCCCTCAGCTTCCCAAAATGACTGTAAGCTCCTTGACTAGCGGGAGGTGCGGGACACGTCTGAATTGTTCTTGAATACCCACAAAGCCTGGCTTGGTGCCTGTCTGCGTAAAAGCCAGCGACTGTGTGGACAAAAATGCCTCAGTGAATTCCTGCCACGAAGGCAGTTTACCAGTTTCTGTATTTGTGTTCTTAGGCACTGGGTGGCACTATTTGCCTGTTGAAAGGCATTTTAAAAAGAAAAATGCTGTCTTTAGAAGTTTTTCTCCGTCACGAGAGGTAAGAGGCTTTTTGTCAAAAGAAATAAAAATTTCTAACTTTATAACCAGCGAACCTGCAGTCTTGATAAATAAAAATGATAAATACTAAGCAAAAAATTGTTACACGGTAAAACCTGTGAAAGCGGGAACCTGTGTAAGGCAGAAACCTGTCAAAGAAGGAAAATTCAAATGTTGTCCACTAATAGTGAGCCATAGAAAAGTGGTATGACTCCACCTGTCAAAGGTGGAAAACTTGCAAGACCCGGGAAAACGAGGCCGTCCGATTGAGTTCTGGCTTTCACAGGTTTCACTGTAATTGCTAAGAAATCATCAAGAATGTGGTGGCTTGCATCTTGAGACACCCGTCTCAGTAGCATGGCCTGATCACGAGAGAATACATTTCACCCAGCCTTCTCACTCTTAGATTTTTTTCTCAAAAAATTTTGGCTTCTAGAGCATAGTCAGAGTCCCTGGGTGTTGCAAACAGTTAAACACATTACAACAAACTGAAATGTTGGTGCCTTGGAAGAAAGGCCTGGCAATCTGCTTTCAAAAGGTCACAGCCTTGAAAACTCTATGGGGTAGTTCTACTCTGCACCCACGGGCTCACCATGAGTTAGCATCAACTCGAAGGCAGCTGACTACAACAGAGTATAGTCACATATATGATTTATCATCATTGTCAAGGATATTCGCAGTAAGCACATATCTGTGCTGAGCAATTAGCAGGGAATTTCCCTTCTTCTGCTCCTTCACTGTCCCCATCACAGTTCAAAGACAAGTTCCTCTTTCTATTCCCAGCATGTTGCCAGTGCCCTCCTACACCCAATGGGCTATCAGTAAATGTTTGCAGGTTTTGACAAGTTGCTGGTGTATCTGACCTCCTCTAACTTCACAAAAAAAAAGTGAGAAAATCATCAGCAGCATCAACAGCCCAAGGTTGATTCCTGTGAGGTGGAGGTCAAATATACCTCCACCCTCCAACGTTTTTACCAGTTCTGACACCAGCCATCTCTCCCACAGCACTCTCTACTTCTCTGCTAGATTCAATAATTTGTTGCAATGGCCACAGACCATACTCACAGTTACAGGGATTATTAGGAAAAATGACATGTTACAATTCAAGATACCGTTCCTCCATCAGGACAGCCTCTTCTCAGCCATGCCCACAGGCACCTTGGCCTCTCGACCTGACCTCTGCCCTGCTTAGGAGGGTGTTATAAAACTCTTTAGCTCCACCAGCAAGTACCCAGAGGCACCCCACTCTGCCAGTAAGCCTCGGCCTGAAGACACTCAGCTCTCTCGCCCTGTGAGTCAGCAAGGCTAGCTCCATGAACAAGTGCCCATGGGCACACCACTCTGCCAGGAAGCCTCCTGCCCACAGGCCCTCAGCTCTCTCTCTTCATGTGGCAGCACACCCACTATAACCACCTTGCTTCATGGGTCGGCAAGCCTGCGCCGCCATCTCACACTAGCCTCCTGGTTCTGCTGCTGCCATTTCTCTGCCGCCGCTTCTCATCATCTTGCAGCATCTCCACCGTTATAGCTCTCTCTGTTTCCTGGGTCTAGGAGGTTCTCGGCGCAAGGACCCAGGGACCAAAGAACATGCCCTGCTCCCATCTCTGCTTCTTGGTGGTAGTTGGGTCCCCCCTTTTCACCTCTGGGATGGCTCATTTTAAACCTAGAGGAAATGGTGAAACTGACCAATCCCCTCATTAGGGTTCCATATACCTTATTTGCACTGTCCCACTCCACAAGGGTACGGTGCATCTTATTTGCATTATTGGCAAGATGTCTAATCCCCTTGGTGGGCCACAAGCGCCTTATTTGCATAGTTCCACCCAGTCATTTGGTGGAAGTTACAAAACTATAGTGAGAAAGACTATATAAAAGCAATTCACCACACTGCAACAATTATGTTCTTAATGAGACACAAGACCTGCAATGGTTAAGAAGATACACATGAAATGTACTTTGAGGCCCCTAAATAAAAATATCAAATGAAAATATAATGGGCGATAATAACATGACTCTACTCTGAGTGTGTTTGTGAGTAGAAGTTGGGTACCTAGATAGTGATAATTTCAGACTTGGCAAAGGGAAAAGGACACAGTCTTTGGAACCAGAGAAAATCTGGTTCTGAATCCTGAGCTGCCTCCAGCCTTGCTACTTACCAATGTGTGATTATGTGCCACTAGAATGTAATTTGATTTTTTCAAGTCTCAGTTTCTTCTTCTGCCAAACTGGAATGATTATCGCCACATTGCAGAGTTGTAATGAGAACTAATCTGTCAGCATGTCTTATTAGCGGGAGAAAGAAATTCCAAGCTCAACGACTATACCAACGGCTGCTCAGAGAGCATGCAGAGCAGGAGAGCCTGGTGGGGGAGTAGCCTGGAGAAATGGCTGCCAACAACCATGATGAGGAAGCTGTTGAGCAGAGATGGAGCTCAGCGGTCATGACAGTTGGGGTAAAATGGATTCTAACTACTTGCTCTGTCACAGCCACATCCCTAAGTCCACTTATTACTTTAGGGGTCTGCGACTTCGTAAAGATGTGTCCTCCTTTCCTAAAAAGGCACCTATTTTCAAGGTTCTTAGGAGGTAATTTTAGCTCCACAGAATCCTGGGACCAGAGATGATGGAGAGGAGTTGAAACACCCTCATTGCATAGCAACAACTTGGCCAACTTACTCAGCAACTCTCCCTGCCTTACCCACAATGTCTCACCACCCAACATTTTTGTCACCTCAGCACATTGTGCTGCTGTCCTTCCGGGAAACTCGGGGACAGGAACTGCAACTGGTTGATGACATTTGGGTATTGCTTTTGGTTCCTTTTTTAGCCCAAGGAGAAACTGGTAAACAGAAGATCAAATGGATGGAAACAGGGAAACCACAGATGTTCCCTATTCTGTCTCAGGGGTTTGTTGGGTTATATTTTGTACAACCTCATTCCTCCCCAAGCAAACAAAATGCAGGGAATGACCACAGGTCCCCTTCCCAGTGTGTAAACCTTTGGGGCTCTTTTGCCCCAAAGCTTAGTCCACCTCTGTAGCAGTGTATTTTTAGTGGAAAGAGCTCTGGACTTGTTTGCGTAGTTTCTAGATTTAAGTTTTGATTCTGTCAAGTTTTAGCTGAATGACCTTGGCCAACCAGTGAAACCCTCTGAACTTCAGTGTCTGCACCTAAAAAAGACAAAGCCATTAATTCCTGCTCTAAATATTTCCTAAAGAATTTTAAACTATTAAAATCAGAAATCCTGTAATCTTTTGGTTAGCACACAGAAGTCCACGTGTTGTTTCTAAATCGTTCAAAATGCCACTCCTCGCCCCTTCCTGACCATCACATATATCCCTCTTGATCCTCCAAGTGTGTTTTACATTCTCTAACTCATCTCTTCCAAAAAGCATTTCTTTACCTACTCCATCTGACTCCTTTCCTACCAAGTGTTCCTTACTGACCCCCAGCCATGAGAACTGAAAATAAATATTGCGCCATTTTAAAGCGTTCAAGTTGGCAGGAAGCTCCTGCCCAAGCAAAGAGGGAAAAACTAGACTCCAGTTTTCAACAGAAGCACCTTTATGTGGTCCCAAAGCGATGAATTTTTTAAAAACTGCTTAAAGAACCCCTTGATTTTATTTTAGTTCATTCGTTCTTTTTTCTTTTTTACCCTCTATTTTTTTATTACAAGAATGAATATTCTTTTGCTACTTAAAGTCTTTCATCTAGAACATTATGCTTTTCAAGTTGTTGGCTTTGATTTTGTGTGTGTGTGTGTGTGTTTTAGTTATTTTACTTTCACTTCTCTTTTTTTTCTCCTCTTTTTTTTTTTTTTAGGTAAAGGTTTACAGAGCAAATTAGTTTCTCGTTAAACAATTAATACAAATATTGGTTTGTGACATTGGTTGCCAATCCTGCAACGGTCAACACTCCTCCCTTCTTGACCTTGGTTTCCCCGTTTCCATTCATCCAGCTTTCCTGATCCTTCCCGCCTTCTCATCCTTGCCCCTGGGCTGGTATGCCCATTTAGTCTTCAATACGTGGTTGACATATATGTATGATTGTTTGATTTACAGGCATGTCTGATCTTTGGCTAAAGGGTGAACCTCAGGAGTGAGTTCGGTACTGATTTAAAAGGGCATCTGGGAGCCATACTCTCAGGGTTTCTCCAGACTCTGTCAGACCAGTAAGTCTGGTCTTTTTCTGTGAGTTTGAATCTTGTTCTACATTTTCTCCTGCTCTGTCTGGGACCTTCTATTGTGATCCCCGTCAGAGCAGTCAGTGGTGGCAGCTGGCACCATCTAGTTGTGCTGGACTCAGTCTGGTGTAGGTTGTGGTAGTTGTGGTCCATTAGCCCTTTGGATTAATCTTCCCCTTGTGTCTTTGGTTTTCTTCATTCTTTCCTGCTTCCAACAGGGTGGCAGTTTATTCATTCTTGCTCAGGACTGGGGACATAGCACTGAATAAGACAGGAAAGTTAGCCACAAGTTTCCACTATATAAACAGGGATATAGGCACCCAAACCATGTGCTACATTGACAGTATGGACAAAATGCTTTAGGGGGGGTTCAGGCAAATAAATAATTCATTTTCCCTGGAGTAAATGGGGAAGAATTCTCAGAGGAGATGGCATTTGAGTTGGGTGTTTCCCACAGGTAAAGGAGATGAGAGATTAAGGGGCTGGGGAGGATGATGGGAAGATAGAGAGCCCCAAGGACAAAATCAGAGACGTGAATTCAAAGACACTGATTGCTCAGTTTGCTAATTTGTTAATATATTTCTGCAAAAAGGGGGATTTGTTTTGAGACTTCACAAGCTACCCTGGGATATGTATTCAGTCACGTTGGCCACATCTAGCCTTTAAAGGGGTCATGCAGAGTCCCAGCCCTGTCCAAGGAAAGGGCTCCTACGTGTCCCTCACAGACTTTATGTCACCATAGCTCTTTGACAGAGGGGCCAGACCCAAACCCACTGCTCTAGAGTCAATTCCAACTCATAGCCATCCTATAGGACAGAGTAGAACTGCCCCATAGGGTTTCCAAGACTGTAAATCCTTACAGAAGCAGACTACATCTTTCTCCTGTGGAGTGGCTGGTGGGTTCAAACCACTGACCTTTTAGCCCCACCTGCTTCTGTGCCTTCAAGGTATCATTTCTGTAAAGTTGCCTTCAGTTCAAAACAATGTTCTAAGGCAGAATACTGCAGGAACGGCTTGTGAACCCTTATAAAAAGCAATGCCCACTAGATGTCAGCATGAGTTTACCAAGAATAATAATGCCTTGATAGCCTGTTCCCTTTTTGACGGGGTGACTAGGCTGGTTTCAATCTGAATGCTCAAAGACTGAATTGTACTTACCTCAGGCTTTTGGACAGATCTTGTGGCCCCAATACTCCCCAGCATGTTTTCTCCTTTTTCAAAATGGGTGACTTAGAGCTTGACATGACTAACGCCATGATGAACCTGTAAATTTTTCTCCTTCCTCTGCCTGCCTCGTCCTTCAAGTACCTCTGTTAATGACTTTGTTTTCACCTAATGTTAATGACTTTGTTCTTTGTTTTAAACTGATGCAAATAACCTTTTGTTCTGTCAGACCACCTGTGACTTACGACCCCCACAGGAAAATCAGAATCCAGGTATCTGATATGTATTTCTGATAAAGAGTCTTTTGTCACTATCTTGTAATGAATCACTCCTCAGGCCAGGCCGTCCGGGGACTACAAAGACACTTCTGGCCTTCATAAGATTCTGCATAAGCTGTAATGTAAAACTGCTCTTTGGGACTCCATAGAGACAGCCTGTGTTGCTACCGGGACCCCAGTGGTATACACATATCTCCTTAATAAACTTTCTCACTCTTTCTGACTTGGAGTCTGTTTCATTAGCTTGACTGTTCCAGGGCACAGACCCTAATCTGGTAAGAATCTCCTTATGGACAGGGGAGTTTATCTTGAAGAAAACCTGGGCATGAGATAAGCAATGACAAAAGAAACAGGAATTAGATTTGTTCTGGGCAACAAAATGCGTACAACAAAATCACTTTGCCAATGATTTATAAAGAAATTTCTAGTTGCCAGGGCTGTCCAAAGATAGAGCAGGCTGCTCTGGGAAGGTAATGAAGGCCTCATCCTCAGGCCATATGTCAGAAGTTTAGAAGGGTCTCAAGACTAAATAAGCTTTAAGTTTTCTTCAGATTTTTCGGAACCTCCAAGTCATCTTGGGAAATGTAAGCCTTTAGTCTCAGAGCACACGTAGGATCAAACATAACAATTTTTCTAGGTATTTTTTAGTTTACTTTCCTAGAGTTCAGGACGTATTTTATATCATATCAATCCTAACACATAACTTTTTAACCACATCAGTGAAATCAGAATGCATCTTGTAGTTGCCATTTTGTTGAAACAGGCCACTCAGCCATATCTTGAACAGTACCTGAGCCAATTTTTTTTTCTTTTCTTCTTTCTCTTCTTGCCCTCCCCTAGCCCATCCCTGCCTCCAAGTAAGATCCTGATATTAGCTCCCCAAATGGTTAAGTGTTAACTAATGTTTCCTCTAAGACTGTGGAAAACAAGTGATATTGATCTAAGCCTGTCAAATAAGAAGAAGGATGGCGCCAGCCACCCCCTGAGCCAATGGGATAATGGCAGGAAAAGATCAACATGTGTGAGATAGACCAACCACCAAAACCAAACAGAAGAAAAGGAATGCACATTCCACAAGTTCCTAAAACCCATATCCCCTTTTCCCTATAAAACGCCAGCTGGATGACAGTTGCTCGAGACAGACGGCTTTAAGAGGAGATCGTTCCCTCTGTCTCCATACACCGGTATATCTAATAAAGCTCTTGCTACACACCTCACCCCGTCTCTAGAATTGGCCATTTGCGGTAGGCGGCTCTAACTCACGATATTGCGGTAACATTGTCCTAGTTTTCATCACTTACATAATAAATACGAACATTAAAGTGCCAACCTGAAAAGTTACAGAATGAGTGTGAGCAACTTGAAAGAAACTTCTAGAGACAACAGCGAAAAAATCTGTTAGTTGTGGGTGTGGTGAGGTGGATGGTGAATCAGACCTGTTCAGCAGCATTCCTAAGGCAGGAATGAAAAGTAAGTTCACTCTAGGTCATTGTAAAGCCAGCATAGCAACAATGCCTGTTACTTCTTCTCCTTCTTTTTTTTTAATTTTATTTATTTTGTTGTTGTTGAGAATATGCACAGCAAAACATACACCAATTCAAAAGTTTCTACATGTACATAAAATTCAGTGGCATTGGTTGCATTCTTTGAGTTGTGCAACCATTCTCACCCTTCTTTGAGTTGTTCCTCCTCCATCAACATAAACTTACTGCCCCCTAAGGTTCCTCTCTGTTGTCAATTTGATCTTATATATACAGTTCTTAAAAGAGGATAATGTTCAAGGCAGACATTCTTTACCAATTAAACTAAACTACCGTTTAATTTTAGAAAGTCGTCAGGGAATATTTTTGGTTTAGGGTTTAAGATTATCTCCAGGCAATAGTTTCGGGGTATCTGTTACTTCTTTAACAGTTTCTTTGAAGAAATGTTGCATTACGAATGCTTTTCATAGCAAAGAAGATGATACAGGAGTGAGAAAACTTGGACATTGATAAATACAAGACAAAAAGTAATTCAGTAAAGTCAGGCTCTGAATGTGAAAAAGTTTTAGGAATACGTTAATCAATTTATTTCACTTGTATTTTCCTCTTTATGTACATGTAAGAATGATATATGATTTAAAAATCTATTTCTAATTAAGTCTAAAAGACATTGTGTGGTGATTTGGGCGTGTTTTTCCTTCTTTAGTGTATCCTACGGATCAATGGCATTTTAGATTCGGTGGATCAATGGCATTTTAGATTCAGTGAATTATAGTCGTAATGTTACCAATTGCCAACCTGACACAAAGGGTTCTTGTCTTTTCCCGAGTAAGAATATACACGAAAGACAAACTTTATCTTCAGCAAGCTTTATTTTGCTTGAGTCAAGCAAAAGGAGTTGGCGGGGATCTAAGCCTCTTCAAACGACTGACTCAAAAAGGGAAGCAAGGCTAGGGCTTGTATGGGTTTGGTAGAGACAATAAAGTAATGAATATTTAGTGGGCTCCTTACAAGGGGCGGGTACTTCTCAGAATGGCAGTGTACGTTTATTAGGTTGTACGTGCATCTGGAATCTAACATGGAACCCGCTATACTCAGGATGGAGTCCTCTCGGCAGCCCTTGGCATCACTTATTACGGGATACAGCGCAAGCGCACTTCATCTTCGGCACTACATCGTCATCTTTGGAGGGCTAAAGAAGGTCAAACAGTAGTCACACTCTGCTCCTCTGGGCATATGGAGCCTGCAAAGGAGGAGAAGACTAGCAAGACACTAAGAAGGAGATAGTAATTCACCAGCTGCCCCAATCCTATCTCATGTTGACAGGGTGGGTTCCTGTTTACCCAACTTCTAGATGGTAATCTTTTTAAAAGCTCTTTTGTTTCACCAGCACAGTTAACCCTATCTGTCTCAGTAATAACAATTTTCTGCTTTTTATGTGTCAGTCTCATTACTTATATAATCTCATTTAATCCTTCTAGCAATTCTGTAAGGCAGATGCTATGCTGTTCTGTTTTACAGATGAAGAAACAGAAGTTTCTGGTAAGTAGTGTTGTAGGGGAAAAAAAATCTCAAAGTTTAGTAAAGCAAAAAGAAAGTTTTATTCAGCATATATTCAAAAAGACAAAAGTTGAGAAGCGGACGAGCATGCTGCTAGAGCCATGTCTGCCCAAGTCCAAAGAAATATTAACAGAATAGACAGAAGTGGGAAAACGGACAAGCATGCTGCCAGAGACATGTCTGCCCGAGTCCAAGGAGGGCTACAGAGTCATCAGTATATATTAACATTACAAATGCGCAAACCATTGAAAGCTTCATCTTTGCACAGATTGGCTAGAAACTGTGATCTTACATTTTGAATGCCTTTCTTAACAATCATTGGTACAGGTTTCAGTAATGACAGTCAGGAGGGTCTTCATTGGTCCAACAAATTTCTATTCACTAATAGAAAAAGATAAGAGTGGAAAGTCTTTTTTGTTTTGGCTTATGTGAAAGTTTCCCTATAAGACATTTTCCAAGATTATTCTATCTATTGTCTTTATACCTCGGGGCCCAGTTGATGTGTCCTTGTTGAGTCCTTGTGAGCCCAGCTCCAGCTGGGTCACATTCTCTATGCTCAAGGACAATATTATTTCCTAAATCAGTAATGATAGTGACATTTGAATCCCAGTCTACTGACTCCTAAACCAGGATTTTTAACCTCTATAATCTGTCAATAAATACACGGGAGTTCATGGAGCGAGGATCTGTCTTGTTGGTAACATTGCTGGCCATGGTGTCTGATGAGGTTTGTCACACAGCTGAAAAACATCACCCAGGAAGGGTGTGCATCTGTTCCGAAGGCCCCCCTGGCTCCAGGTCATCCTGGCTGCTGCTGCTCCAGGCTGGGCAACCATGTTGCTGCAGCTTGTGGTCTGCGAGGGGCAGTGTACAGGAAAAGCAGGATGGGACTTTAAGGGAAACAGGACGGAGATGGCTTTCTGGGAAAATGCCATCACAGTCATAGGTGCTAAGTAGTACCACACACATTTTATTGCAGCACAGTTTAAAAATTTAACAAATGAAAGAGTAAAAATAAAAAAATTAAAAATACAGACTCCAGAGATGCTCTAAAACAGGTAAGTTAAAGATCAGGAAAAATAAGGTCACAGACTTAAACAGCCAGCAAACTTCTTGAGTGTGGGGAAGGGAGGAGGGCAGGGGTGGGGTTGGGAGAGAAAAGGTTTATGTGACCAATCCACTTAAAAATGCTAATGCCATTGCTTCCTCTCCCAAGATGCAAAACTCCAAAGTCAATCAGGAGGCCGGAGAAATTCTTATGAACATTCAGAAAAACTTGTATTTTAATCTGGTTAACAATAATCAGTGTCATTATCATCATCATCATCATCACCATCATAAGTATAATAG
Source organism: Loxodonta africana (assembly GCF_030014295.1). Classification (NCBI taxonomy): domain Eukaryota; kingdom Metazoa; phylum Chordata; class Mammalia; order Proboscidea; family Elephantidae; genus Loxodonta; species Loxodonta africana. The sequence goes on along the minus strand of NC_087344.1, from coordinate 197,061,602 downwards.
TAAATAATAATAACTAGTAACAACAATAAAAAGGAAATCAGTGGAAAGTCAGGAAAAATGTAAAAAAAGAAAAATTGGAATAACTTACTGTAGCTGAAGACCAAAAAAAACTCACTGTAAAAAAACAAAAATAAAAATAGCCCAGATCAGAAAAATGGGATGTGCAAAAATGTCAAATCAGTAAATTTCATTTCTTTTCTCTTTCCAAAAGTAGCTTCAACGAAAACCGCAAGGGTAAAGTTCTCAGTAGCAAACAAGCAAAGCCCTTTTCACATTATCATGCAATCTTAAAAATATAGGAGGAAGTAAAGAGGTCAGTTTATGAGAGGCTAAAGGCTCCTTCCTCCTCTTAACCCAACTGCTGCAGAAAAAACAGAAATAAATTTTAAAAATTACATCTTAAATCCAGGTCCCATTTTTTGAAACAATTAAAAAAAAAAACTTGCAAATTTGCTGTAGTGCACACCAAGTTGCATCATTATGTTTAAAATGTCTTTATAAAATCAATTTTGGAATGGGAATGTGTGTGTTCTGGAAGGGTGGGGAAGGAAGGTTAAAAATCAAAGCTGAGCTCTAGTGAGTAGGGATGGGGTTCGCCTTGCTGCCCTCAAGCAAAGTTCCACGAATTTATGTATTTCAAGTTAATTGTAACCAGGAGGGGGTTGGGAGAAGAGATTCCATTATCAGTCTCCTACTCCCAGGTTCTAGGTGAAGAAGGCGACTGCTGCTCGAGGTCGGCAACAGGCCGCAACCGCTCTGTCTTCGCCTCTTCACAAAACTGAGTGGAAGAGATCCATATTTATGCTTATTCCCAAGAAAGGTGATCCAACCAAATGTGGAAATTATAGAACAATATCATTAATATCATACTCAAGCAAAATTTTGCTGAAGATCATTCAAAAACGGCTGCAGCAATATATCGACAGGGAACTGCCAGAAATTCAGGCCGGTTTCAGAAGAGGACATGAAACCAGGAATATCATTGCTGATGTCAGATGGATCCTGGCTGAAAGCAGAGAATACCAGAAGGAATGTTTACCTGTGTTTTATTGCCTATGCAAAGGCATTCAATTGTGTGGATCATAACAAACTATGGATAACACTGCGAAGAATGGGAATTCCAGAACACTTAATTGTGCTCATGAGGAACCTTTACATATATGGATCAAGAGGCAGTTGTTCGGACAGAACAAGGGGATACTGATTGGTTTAAAGTCAAGAAAGGTGTGCATCAGGGTTGTATTCTTTCACCAAACCTATTTAATCTGTATGCTGAGGAAATAATACAAGAAGCTGGACTATATGAAGAAGAACAGGGCATCAGGATTGGAGGAAGACTCATTAACAACCTGTGTTATGCAGATAACACAACCTTGCTTGCTGAAAGTGAAGAGGACTTGAAACACTTACTGATGAAGATCAAAGACCATAGCCTTTAGTATGGATTACACCTCAACATAAAGAAAACAAAAATCCTCACAACTGGACCAACAAGCAACATCATGATAAATGGAGAAAAGATTGAAGTTGTCAAGGATTTCATTTTACTTGGATCCACAATCAACAGCCATGGAAGCAGCAGTCAAGAAATCAAAAGACGCATTGCATTGGGCAAATCTGCTGCAAAGGACCTCTTCAAAGTGTTGAAGAGCAAAGATGTCGCCCTGAAGACTAAGGTGCACCTGACCAAAGCCATGGTATTTTCAATCAAATCATATGCATGTGAAAGCTGGACAATGAATAAGGAAGACTGAAGAAGAGTTGACGCCTTTGAATTGTGGTGTTGGCGAAGAATATTGAATATACCGTGGACTGCCAAAAGAATGAACAAATCTGTCTTGGAAGAAGTGTGGTCTGAATGCTCCTTAGAGGCAAGGATGGCGAGACTGCATCTTACATACTTTGGACATGTTGTCAGGAGGGATCAGTCCCTGGAGAAGGACATCATGCTTGGCAGAGTACAGGGTCAGCGGAAAAGAGGAAGACCCTCAATGAGGTGGATTGACTCAGTGGCTGCAACAATGAGCTCAAGCATAACAACGATCGTGAGGATGGCCCAGGACCGGGCAGTGTTTCATTCTGTTGTGCATGGGGTCGCTATGAGTCGGAACCGACTCGACGGCACCTAACAACACAACAACAACATACTCTGCCACGTGTAGGTCCAAAGCTCCAGTAATTAACTTGGCTATTACAATTTAACACAACACACTACAGTAATATTTACTATTAAAAGATGGGAGAATGATCACCTACTATATCACTCTAATGAGACTTGGCACTTTTGAACTGAAAAAGGCTGAAGTATGTTATGCCAAATGTTTAGTCTCAAATGTTAACTGTATCAGGGATGTATATTTATATGAGGCCTCTTATGAATAAGATGTCAAACACTGAAACCAACTATTTTTACAGGTGTCATAGCTGGGGAATAAACTAAACCATATGGGCTAACTGTAGTACATGTTGGAAATTTGGTGAAGGGCTGTGATGGCTTGGAATACAAGTTCTAACGGGCAGAAAATCTGTGTTTAATAAGAAAGTATTCTCAAGGGTAAGAGTCCCTGGGTGGTGCAAACTTAAGTACTTGACTACTAGCCTCGGAAGACAGGCTAACGATCTGTTTCCAAAAAGCCACAGCCTTGAAAGCCCTATGGAGCAGCTGTATTCTGCATACATGGAGTTGCCATGAGTCAGAATCAATGTGACAGCAACTAACAAAAACAACATGGTCAGAAGTGTATTTCCCTGGGTTAGTAGTGGCCAGCTAGCAAGGAATTCAGAAGCTAGGTTAGCATTACAAATAGGGACATTGACTCTGGGGGGACTGCACTGCCAGGCTGCTGCATGACACGAGGGTAGTAATGCTATCAGGATCCGATCTTTAAAGAGTAAAAAGATTCTCATAGGTTTAATTGAGAAACAAAAGTACAATAAAGTGCATTCTCTTCAGCAGGTGGGAGAAACAAGCTCTCTCATGCCTAATTAGTGGAAATGAAAACTGGTACAATCTCTTTGAAGGATAATCTGGTGATATCTATTAAAATAAAATAGACACGTGTCCCTTGACCCAGCAATTCCCCTTCTAGGAGTTTATCCTATAGATATATTCAGACATGTGCAACATAATTTAAAACAGGAAAAGTTTAGAAACAACTTAACTGTCCATCAGCAGGCACTGGCAGATGTTATCTCTCCAGGAAGCTGTTTCTGAAGTCCCCATGTTGGGCTTAATGTTCTCTGTGCTTCCAAGCACTCTTAGCAACCTCTGTCTTTAAAACCTCTAATAATGAAAGAATTTGTTTGTCTATCTCCCCCGTGCAGTTATTATTATTTCCTTCTGAAGGCCTGCGCAGCCCCCACTAGAGGCTGAGGCAAAAATATATGCAAAGGCACAGAGTCATGAAAGAGGATGGTGTCTTGGGGAAAGAGCTTATGGTCAGTGTGGCTGCAGGATACAGTGAATGGGCATGGGGCGAGTGGGCATGGCAGATGATGTGGCTGAAAATGTGGGTAGGGCCAGGTCTTGAATGGCTCTATATGCTGTGTTAGGGAGTTTGGACCTTAATCTAGAGGATTTGGTTCACTATCTTAGGAAACAGTCACAAGTGTAAAACCCAAACAGTTGCCCCTTTCTACAGAGTAAAGTCAAGGGAAGAAGCTGAGACTCTGGGAGAAGGACAGAATGAGAGAAAGGCTGAGATTCCAATGAAACTTGCCAGGCTCCTTTCTCCTGTCCGATAGAGGATATTTGAGTTCCTTGTCTAGTATCTCATATGGACACCAGCAGGTTTAGGGTCAGGGGTCTCAGTTTAACTCTGTCTGAGTTTGAGACATGGAACTGATCAGAGGGCCAGAGAGAAGCATCTTCCTCCTCAAGCTTCTCCAACATTTTGGTGCCATCCTTGCTACTTGGGAATGAGCTGCAAGATTCCTCTTGAGCAGCCTGAGCTAGCTAGCCTTCTGTTTTCCCTAAATGCATGTTGAAATTTCAACCAGAAGCTGGATGAGAATGGAGGTGATACTTTCTTAGCACAGGCCTTCCTGGGAGATCATTAACGGATGGGGCCCTCTTGTATGAAAACCGGAGGGTTCAAAGACAGTGGAGTTTACAGGGCATGAAAGATAATTCCCCTCTATACATACAGAAAAGTTGAATCATGAATGACTTGCACTCTCACCAGAAAGTCCTCGTTCTTTCCCAGTGTTATGGGCTGAATTGTGTCCCCTAAAAATGTGTGTCAACTTGGCTAGGCCATGATTCCCAGTTTTATGTAACCGTCCATCTTTCTGTCATCTGATGTGATTTTCCTGTGTTGTAATTACTACCTCTATGATGTTAATGAGGCAGGACTCAATCTACAAGACTAGATTGTATCTTGAGTCAATCTCTTCTGAGATAAAAAAGAGAGAAGAAAGCAGAGAGACAGAGGACCTCATTACTACCAACTAAGAGCCAAGAGCGTGCATCCCTTGGACCGGGGGTCCCTGCACTGAGAAGCTCCTAGACCAGGGGAAGACTGATGACAAGGATCTTCCGCCAGAGCTGACAGAGAGTGAAAGACTTCCTCTGGAGCTTGCACCCTGAATTTAGACTTCTAGCCTCCTAAACTGTGTGAGAATATACCTCTGTTTGTTAAAGCCATCACTTGTAGTATTTCTGTTATAGCAGCACTAGGTAACTAAGACACTCACCTTCCACATACCTAGTTCTAAATTGGGGTAGGTGGCAAGACAGTAATTAGGATGCTGTGGTTGCTACTACGGTGTGAATAAAGGAGCTGCTGCCACGCGAGCTCTGTTGTGAGTGGCTCTTTCACTTTTTTGTACTCTTAGAAAATGATCAACTGATTTTTGTTAGTTTTTAATGACCTGAGGCTCTTTGATTACTAATCCTCTTGGTATGAATGCTTGTCACTTCTTATCTATATCAGGGATGACAGAAACCTCAGGGGAACAAAATCAAAATGAAGAAAGAGACTGGCCACTGGAGTAGAATGGAGTTAGCCAGGTGAGGCTTCCTGGGAGGAGAGTTCTAACAAGTAAGATGAACCAGCATTATAAAGCTAGAAATCAGAGCCACAGAAACCCTTGTTGCCAGAACCTCAGTACTAAATTATAAGGATCTGGACATACCTTCTCAGGGCTAAGCAAGTGTCCACTGAGATCATTCAGTTTATTTAACTCTTCATTTCTAGTTTTAAGTTAGCATCCCTTCCAGAAAGACATATTGATGCTCTCAGCCCAGGAATGCTTCCAAGTATCCAAACCTTGGGTCGACAGGCTAACAAACATCTTGACAAGACTTTCAAGATCTGATCCCTTTCTACATCTCTGTATTTGTTTCCTACCACCCTCACTCTCTCCCTAAAATATGCCTAAACACACACACACACACACACACACACACACGATTTTCCAACTACTCCCAATTAATTGCAGCTCCACTAACATACTGGGCTCTTTCACTTCTCCATGCCTTTGCATCCCTCTGCCCACATGCTCTACACTCCACCCCCCAGTCTTTCTCTCACATCCACTTGGTGAATTCTTGCCCTTCCTTCAAGGTCCAGCTTCATTCTCTGAATTCTCCATGTTTCATGGAGTGCTTATCACTCTGCATTGGCATTTATCTGTGTGCCTTTCTGCCTCCCTCACTAGATGTGTGCTCCTGTGTGGGGCAGGATTGGGCTTTAGTCAATTGTGTAATTGAAGTGATTTCAAAATACTAATATGGTGGCGAACAATACTGAGAAGAACATGACGAAGGATGTTGATTTATCTTGGTGAATCACCCAGGAAGAAATGGGAAACAGGGTTGTGACTGAATGTCTACCAAGTACAAGTAAGGTTGGGGTCCAATGAGAATGAGATATCCTGAGGACAAGTCACACTAGCCCTCCAAGAGCACCAATGGCTCCAGCAGGCAGTAAGGGGACCAATGAAATGTGGCTTGCAGGAGACGTGCCCCAGAAATTGCAATTAAAATGACCTCTCACTTTTCTTCCTTCTGGAATTGAGTGACAGTGAAGTCACCATGTAGGATGGGCGATGGATCCATACGTGTGTGTGTCTAGGTATGTTGGTGTTGGAATGGCTCTTGGGGAAGAAAAAAATCTGTTAAAAACTAGAATTCAGCAATCTTGAGGATTTGTCTTAACCTTTCTTTAAAGAAATTTCACAATACAAATGGTGCCGCGTATTTAATTTATCACAAAGATGAGCATGGCCTGTCTGTTGCTACCACAGCCCATCAGTCTGTCTAGTTACATTTGGGCAGGGGGTGCATCTGGGAGAGTCTAACAGAACTCTGACCCTTATAACCCAAGAATTGGAGGCCAACGCACAGAAATATCTTTTCCTCTCTAAAATTGAATAAACCATGACAAACAAACAGTTGCCACGGAGTTGATTCCCACTCATGGTGACCCCACATGTTTCAGGGTAGAACGGTTCTCTGTAGGGTTTTCAAGGCTGTGGCCTTTCAAAAGCAGAACCAGATTGCCAGGTCTTTCTTCCAAGGTGCTTCTTAATGGGTTCCAACCACAAACTTTTTGCTTAATAGTCAAGGGCTTAAACGTTCGCACCAAACAGGGTCTATAAAAATGAACAGATGATTTTTTTTTTTTATTGTGCTTTAGGTGAAAGTTTACAGGGCAAATTAATTTCTCATTCAAAATTTTATCCACAAATTGTTTTGTGACATTGGTTGCAACCCACGCAATGTGCCAGCACTCTCCCCGTTTCCACCCCGTGTTTCCTGTGTCCATTCATCCAGTTTTCATGTCCTTTCCTGCCTTCTCATCTTTGGTTTTGGGCAGGTGTTGCCCATTTGGTCTCGTATACTTGATTGAACTAAGGAAAACATCCTCATGCGTGTTATTGTTTGTTTTATAGGCCTGTATAATCTTTGGCTAGTCCAGCGGGACTATAAGAAGAAAAATGGGGCAACAGGATTGGAGGAAGACTAACAACCTGCATTATGCAGATAACACAACTTTGCTCACTGTAAATGAAGATCCAAGATCACAGCGTTCAGCATGGATTACACCTCAACATAAAGAAAACAAAAATCCTCACAACTAGACCAACAAGCAACATGATAAATGGAGAAAAGATTGAGGTTGTTGAGGATTTCATTTTTACTTCGATCCACAATCAACACCCATGGAAGCAGCAGTCAAGAAATCAAAAGACACATTGCATTGGGCAAATTGGCTGCAAAAGACCTCTTTAAACTGTTGAAAAGCAAAGATGTCACCTTGAGGACTAAGGTACACCTGACCCAAGCCATGGTGTTTTCAATCACCTCATATGCATGCAAAAGCTGGACAATGTACAAGAAAGACAGAAGAACTGACACCTTTGAATTGTGGTGTCGATGAAGAATATTGAATACACCACGGACTGCCACAAGAATGAACAAATTTGTCCTGGAAGAAGTACAAGAAGAATGCTCCTTAGAAGCAAAGTAGCCAAGTGTTAACTTTGGACATGTTATGAGGAGGGATCAGTCACTGGAGAAGGACATCATGCTTGGTAAACTAGAGAGTCATTGCAAAAGAGGAAGACCCTCAATGAGATGGATTGACACAGTGGCTGCAACAATGGGTTCAAGGACAGCAACGATTGTGAGGAGGGTGCAGGTCCCAGCAGTGTTTCGTTCTGTTGTGCACAGGGTCTCTGTGAGTTGGAACTGACTCAGTGGCACCTAACAACAGCAGTCTTTGGCTGAAAGACGGACTTCAGGAGTAGCTTGAGTTTTGAGTTAGCAAGGTGTCTGGGGGCCATAGTCTCAGGGGTTCCTCCAGTCTCTGTCAGACCAGTAAGTCTGGTCTTTTTTTCTGAATTTGAATTTTGTTTTAAGTTTTTCTCCTGCTCTGTCTGGGACCCTATACCGTAACCCCTGTCAGAGTGGTCGGTGGTGTTAGCCAGGCACCATCTTGTTCTTCTGGGCTCAGGCTGGTGGAGGCTGTGGTTCATGTGGCCCATTAGTCCTTTGGTCTAATGCTTGCCTTGTGTCTGGTTTTTGTTTTTTTTTTCATTCTCCAGAGGGGATGGGACCAACAGATGTATTTTAGATGGCCACTCACAAGCTTTTAAGACCCCAGACACTACTCACCAAAGTAGGATGTAGAACATTTTCTTTAGAAACTATGTCATGCCTATTGACCTAGATGTCACCAGAGACTATGGTCCCCAGCCCTCAGCCCCAGGAACTCAGTCCCTCAAGGTGTTTGGATATATCTATGCAGCTTCTATGACTTCGTCTTGGTCAAATTGTCCTGACTTCCCCTATATTGCGTGTTGTCTTTCCTTTCACCAGAGTTAACATTTGTCTACTTTCTAGTTAGCGATTTCCCCTTCCCACCCATCCCCTCCCTCATAAACGTCAAAGATTGTTTTTTTCTGTGTGTAAACCTTTTCTTGAGTTTTTATAATAGAGGCCTCATACAATATTTGTAGTTTTGTAATTGACTCATTTCACTCAGCATAATGCCCCTCAGATTGATCCATGTTGTGAGATGTTTCATGGATTCATCATTGTTCTTCATTGTTGCATAGTATTCCATTGCGTATATGTACTGCAATTTCTTTAACCATTCATCAGTTAATGGGCACCAAGCTTGCTTCCATCTTTTTGCTCTTGTGAATAATGCTACAACGAACATGGGTGTACGTATGTCTATTCATGTGACAGTTCTTATTTCGAAAGAGTGGGATTGCTGAATCACATGGTATTTTTATTTCTAGCTTTTTAAAGAGGTGCCATATTGTTTTCCAAAGTGGTTGTATCATTTTACATTCCCATCAGCTATGCAAAAGAGTTCCAGTCTCCATACAACCTTGACAACATTTCCTATTTTCTGTTTTATTGATTAGTGCCAGTAATGTCGGGTGAGATGGTATCTCATTGTAGTTTTGATGTACATTTCCCTATTGTCTAATGATCTAGAGCATTTTCTCATGTGTCGCTTACCTGCCTGAATGTCTTCTTTGGTGAAGTGTCTGTTCATATCCTTTGCCCAGTTTTTAATTGATTATTTGTCTTTTTGTTGTTGAGGTGTTGAAGTATTTTATAGATTAGACCCTTGTTGGATACGTCGTTTGCCAAAAATTTTTTTCTGAGTCTGTATGTTCACTTTCTACTCTTTTGGTGAAGTCTTTTGATGAGCATAAGTATTTAACTTTTAGGAACTCTCGGTCATCTAGTTTTTCTTCTGGTGTTTCTGCATTGTTAGTTATGATTTGTACTTTATTTGTGCAAAGTACTAGATCCCCTAGTGTTTTCTTTATTTTTCTTCTATGATCTTTATTGTTTTAGGTTTTATATTTAGGTCTTTGACCCATTATTTGTTAGTTTTTGTGTATGGTGTGAGGTATAAGTCCTGTTTCATTTTTCTGTAGTTGGACATCCAGCTTTGCCAGGACCATTTGTTAAAAAGGCTGTCTTTTCCCCTATTTAATAGGCTTCAATCCTTTGTCAGCTGACCATAGGTGGATGAATTTATGTCTGGCTTCTTGATTCTGTTCCATTGGTCAATGCATCTGTCCTTGTACCAGTACCAGTCTGATTTGAATATTGTGGCTGTGCAGTAGGTTCTGGGACATGGTAGTGTGAGGCCTCCTACTTTGTTCATTTCCTTCAACAATGCTTTGCTTATCTGGAGCCTCTTTCCTTTCTATACAAAGTTGATTAGTTTTTTCATCTCATTAAAGAAGGCTGTTGGTATTTGGATTGGGATTCCATTATATCTGTAGATCGATTTGGGTAGAATTGACATTTTCACAATGTTGAGTCTTCCTATCCATGGGCAAAGTATGTTTTCCCATTTATGTAGGTTTCTTTTGGTTTCTTGCAGTAGTGTTTTGTAGTTTTTTTTGTATAGGTCTTGGTTAGATTTATTCCTGGTTAGATTTACTCCTAAATATTTTACCTTTTTAGGGGCTGTTATAAATGATACTTTTTCCTGATTTCCTTTTCAAAGTTCTCTTTATTAGTGTATAGGAATCCAACTGATTTTTGTATGTTTATCTTGTATCCTGCCACTTTACTAAACCTTTCTGTAAGTTCCAGTAGTTTCCTTGTAGAATCTTTGGGGTTCTCTACATATAGTATCATATCATCTGTGACTAGGGATAGTTTTTCTTCCTCCTTACCAGTTTGGATGCCCTTTATTTCTTTTTCTTGTCTTATTGCTGTGGCTAGGACTTCCAGCACAATGTTAAATACAAGTGGTGATAAAGGGCATCCTTGTCTTGTTCCCATTCTTAGGGGGAATTCTTTCAGCCTTTCTCCGTTGAGAATGATGTTGGCTGTTGGTTTAGTACAACCAAAAAAGAAAGCCAAACCAGTTGCCGTCAAGTCAATTCCAACTCATAGTGAACCTATAGGACAGAATAGAACTGCCCCATAGGGTTTTCAAGGAGTGGCTGGTGGATTCGAACTGTTGACCTTTTGGTTAGCAGCCTGAGATCTTAATTAGTGCACCACCAGGACCTCAATTGGTTTTGTATAGATGCCCTTTATTATGTTGAGGAATTCCTCTTCTATTCCTATTTTATTGAGGGTTTTTATCAAGAATGGGTGTTGGACTTTATCAAATGCCTTTTCTGTGTCAATTGAGATGATCATGTGATTCTTTTCTTCTACTTTACATGGTGGATTACATTCATTAGTTTTCAATGTAGAATCATCCTTGCATACCTGGTTTGAATCCCACCTGGTCATGGTGTATTATTTTTTTTGATATGATGCTAAATTCTACTGGCTAAAATTTTGTTGAGAATTTTTGCATCTGTATTCATGAGGGATATGGGTCTATAATCTTTTTTTGTGGCACCTTTGCCTGCTAACCAAAAGTTTGGCAGTTTGAATCCACCAGCTACTTCTTAAACACCATAAGGGTATACTCTACTCTGTCCTATAGGGTTGCTATCAGTCTGAATTGACTCAACAGCAACAGGTGCCTGGCTTTGGTATCAGCGTAATGCTGGCTTCATAGAACAAATTTGGGAGTATTCCTTTTGTTTCTATGCTCTGAAATAGTTTGAGTAGTACTGGTGTGAGTTTTTCTCTGAATGTTTGTCTTATTGCTGTAGCTAGGACTTCCAGCACAACGTTAAATAGGAGTGGTGATAAAGGGCATCCTTGTCTTGTTCCTGTTCTCAAGGGGAATGTTTTTAGCCTCTCTCCATTAAGAATGATGTTGCCTGTTGGTTTTGTATAGATGCCTTTTATTATGTTGAGAAATTTCCCTTCTGTACCTATTTTTACATTGATTGATTTTCTAATGTTGAACCATCCTTGCATACCTGGTTTGAATTCCACTTGGTCATGGTGTATTATTTTTTTGATATGATGTTGAATGCTATTGGCTAGAATTTTGTTGAGAATTTTTGCATCTATATTCATGAAAGATGTTGGTCTGTAATTTTCTGTCTTTCTTTCTTCTCTCTCTCTTTCTTTCTTTCTGGTGTTTTGCTCTCAGGTTTATGCTGGCTTCATGAAATGAATTCAGAAGTATCCCTTCCTTTTCTATGTTCTGAAATAGTTTGAGCAGTACTGGTGTAAGCTTTTCTCTGAATGTTTGGTAGAATTCTCAAGTGAAGCCATGTGGGTCAGGGCTTTTTTGTTGTGTTGAGTGTTTTTTTTTTACCTTTTCAATCTCTTGTTAGGGGTCTGTTCATTTTTTACATCATTTTGTGTTAGTTTGGGTACGTAGTGTGTCTCTAGAAATTTGCCCATTTCCTCTAGATTTTCAAATTTGTTGGAGTATAGTTTTTCCTAATACTCTGTTATGATCCTTTTTATTTCACTTGGGTCTGTTGTAATGTCCCCCATTTCACTACCTACTTGAGTTATTTGTGTCCTCTCCTGTTTTTCTTTTGTCTGTTTGGCCAGTGGTTTGTCAATTTTGTTGATCCTTTCAAAGAACCAACTTTTGGCTTTATTGATTCTTTCTATTGTTGTTCTGTTTCATTTATTCCTGCTCTGATCTTTATTATTTCCTTCATTCTGGTGGCTGTGCGCTTCTTTTGCTGTTCTCTGTTTGTTCAAGTTGTGCAGCTAATGTTTTGAATTTGTCCTTTTCTTCTTTTTTGATGTGTGCATCTATGGGCATAAATTGACCTCTGAGCACTGCTTTTGCTGTGCCCCAAAGGTTTGGGTATGATGTGCTTTCATTCTTGTTTGATTCTAGGAATTTTTTTTTATTTCATTTCTGATTTCTTCTATTACGCAGTGGGAGTTTTTTTGTGTGTGTGTGTGTGTACTTTAAATAAAAGTTTACAATTCAAGTCAGTTTCTCATACAAAAACTTATAGACACATTGTTATGTGACCCTAGTTGCTGTCCCTATAATGTGACAGCACACTCCTCCTACCTGTATTTCCTTTGTCCATTCAAACAGCTCCTATCCCCCTCTGCCTTCTCATCTCACCTCTGAACAGGAGCTGCCCACTTAGTCTCGTGTGTCTACTTGAGCTAAGAAGCAGACTCCTCACCAGTATCATTTTATGTCTTATAGTCCAGTCTAATCCTTGTCTGAAGAGTTGGCTTTGGGAATGGTTTTAGTTTGGGGCTAACAGAGAGTCTGGGGGCCATGTCTTCTGGGGTCCCTCCTGTCTGAGTCAGAGTATTAATTCTGGTCTTTTTACTAGAATTTGAATTCTACACCCCACTTTTTTCCTGCTTTGTCAGGGACTCTCTGCTGTGTTTATTGAGACTTTGTTTTCCTTCTTTATTTTAATGAGTCATTGGTGGTGGCCGGGCACCATCCAGTTCTTCTGGTGTCAGGCTGATGGAGTCTCTGGTTTATGTGGCCCTTTCTGTCTCTTGGGCTCATATTGGCCTTGTGTCTTTGGTGTTCTTCATTCTTCTTTGCTCCAGGTGGATTGGGACCAATTGATGCATCTTAGGTGGCCACTTGCTTGCTTTTAAGACCCCAGATGGCACTCACAAAAGTGGGATGCAGAACATTTTCTTAATAAACTTTGCTATGTCAATTGACCTAGATGTCCGCTGAAACCATGGTCCCCAGACCCCTACCCCTTATCTAGTGGTTTTTAAGCAGGGTGTTTGTCATGGACTGAATTATGTTCCCCACAAAATGTATCAGCTTGGGTAGGCCATGTGTGGTTGTTCTCCATTTTGTAATTTTCCTATGTGTTATAAGTCATAATCTTTCCCTGTGGTTACAAGGATTAGGGTGGGATTATAACACCACCCTTATCCAGGTCACCTCCCTGATCCAACATAAATAAATTTCTCCTTGTTAAAGCCATCCTCTTGTGGTATTTCTGTTATGGAAGCACTAGATGACTAAGACAGTGTTATTCACTTTCCATGTAATTGGGTTTTTTTCCTTGTTCTTCCTGTTGTTAATTTCTACTTTGATGGCATTGTAGTCAGAGAAGATACTTTGTATTATCTCAGTGTTTTGGATTTTGTTGAGGGTTGCTCTGTGACCTAAGATGTGGTCTCTTCTGGAGAACATCTCATGTGCATTGGAAAAGAATGTGTACTTTGCAGCCGTTGAGTGGAGTGTTCCGTATATATCTATAAGGTCAAGTTGGCTGATTGTGTCCTTTATATCTTCTGTATCTTTGTTGAGTTTCTTTCTAGATGTCCTGTCTTTTCTGAGAGTGGTGTGTTGAAGTCTTCTACTATTATTGTGGAACAATCAATTTCTCTTTTCAGTGATGTCAGAGTTTCTTTTAAATATTTTGGAGCTCTGTCATTGGGTGCATAGATATTTATTAAGGTTGTCTTCATGATGGATTGTCCCTTTAATCGTCATATAGTGCCGTTTTTTGTCTTTTACGGTGGATTTTGTTTTAAAGTCTATTTTATCTGAGATTAGTTTTGCCACTCCTGCTCTTTTTTGGTAGCTGTTTACTTGATATATTTTTTTCCATCCTTTGATTTTTAATAAATTTACTTCCTTGTTTCTAAGGTGTGTCCCTTGTAAACAGCATATTGATGGAGTGTGTTTTTTCACTCATTCTATCACTCTCTGTCTCTTTATGGGTATATTTAGGCCATTTACGTTCAGTGTAATTATTGATAGGTGTGAGGTTATTGCTGTCATTTTGTAGTACCTTTTTATTTTTTGTGGTGCAGAGGTTTTCTTTGTTCCTCTTACTCCCCTGTTCTGAATTTCTTTTGTTACTGGGTTTTTTTGTCATTTCTTTTGTTTTTGTAGATTTTGTTTTTATTGAGACTTTGTTTTTCTTCTTTATTTTAATGAGTAGGTTTGTTAACTTTCTTTGCGGTTGCCTTAAAATTTACCCTCATCTTCCTAGGTTTGAACCAGTCTATTATTACTTGGTATATCAACTTGCCTTTCTCTCCACTAGAAAGTTCTATACCTACACCATACATTCCCTCTTTTATTGTTCTTTCATTATTGTCATTTACAGATTAACCTCTCTGGTTCCCTGTTGTAAATCTTTTTGTTTTGAATACTCCTTGAGAATTCATTTCGTAGGATGGTATCTGGCTGGTGCAATCTTGCATCCTAGATTCAGGCTGTGGTCTGATGTTTGTTCTCAAATTATAGGACTCCCTTTAATAATTCTTGGAAATTTCATTTGGTTTTTACATATTCCCTTAATCCGTTTATCTGGAAATGTCCTAATTCCATCATCATATTTAATGAGAGTTTTGCAGGATATATTATTCTTGGTTGGCAGTTTTTTCTTTCAAGTTTTTATATAGTCATTCCATCGCCTTCTTGCCTGCATGGTTTCTACCGAGTAATTAGAATTTAGTCTTACTGTTTCCCCTCTGTATGTGACTTTTTGTTTTTCTTGATCTGCTCTCAGGATTCTTTGTGTTTGGCTTTAGCGAGTGTGATTATGATATGCCTTGATGACTTTCTTTTGGATCTATCCTATATGGGGTTTGTTGAGCTTCCTGGATGGTCAGTTTTTCATCTTTTGTGATATTAGGGAAATTTTCTGTCAGCAACTCTTTAATTATCCCCTCTGTGTTTTCCATTCCCCCCGCCCCCCCACCCCGTTCTGGAACTCTGCTCACTCATAAATTTTTGCCTTTGATGATATCCCACTATATTCTCAGGGTTTCTTCATTCTTCTGATTTTTCCTCAAACAAAATGGTATCCAAGTATTTGTGTTAAGTTTCTCTGATCCTGTTATCCATTGTTTCAAACCTCCTCCTCAGACCTTCTATGACACTGTCCATTTCTGAAATCTTGCTGTCTTTTGGATTTCTAATTGTTGTTTTTGTATGATTTCTAGTTGTGAAATTATTTTAACATTTTGTCCCTGTATTATTTTCCTGAATTCTTCCATTATTTTCGGTCTGTATTTTCCATGAATTTTTTTGCCTTTTCCATGAATTTTGTCTGCTTCAAATCTTGGATACCTCTGAATATTAGAGATTTAACTTCCCTATGTAGTTCTAGTGCCTTTTCTTTTACTGGAAAGTCATCTGGTGTTTTATTTTGGATGTCTTCTGGAGTCATCTTGTCCTGTTTTTTAATACGTTTTGATATTATCTGCTGTCTCTGGGACATTCTTTTAGTTATTTTCTTTTAGTTATTTTTAGTAGTTATTTTCTTTGTTTACTTTGATTGTAGATTCGTTTATTTCATCCTGATTTTTTGTTTTATTTGGTTATGTCTGAGCAGGTGGGCTGTACATTCTTTGTTGTTTGCTTATCTGTGGCCAAAACACTTTTCACCCCTTTTCCAATGAGTAGGACCCATCACTCAGGTATAGTGCTCAGGGCAGGTTCACCTGAAGGGGAGGGGCTGGAATGGGTTGTTTGTGGCGTGTACTGAGGCCAACAGGGCAGGCCAGGGGGTCAGTGTAGGGCAGGTTCTAGTAGGCCACGTCTGTGCTGCTCGGGGGCTTGATGTTCAGCGCACGGTGCAGGTAGGCAGGAGGGAGAGGGGAGGTTGTGATGTGTGGAGGTAAGATGGGTATGGGAAGGAACAGAGAGAAGAGAGAGAAATAGGAGCCAAAAAATAAACAAAGTGCTGAGGGAGCTTGCTGTTGGAGTGGAGAGAAAAGAAACTAAGAAATGAAGTAAAACAAAAAGGGAAAGAGGAAAAAATAAATATAAATTAAAAACAAAGGAAGAAATGTCCCCGGGGATCCCATCAGCGACCACGGAAGTGGCTCCCAGGCCTCGGGGCACAGCCTGTCTAGAAGGGGCAAAGATGACACAAAACACTAGGTATTCAGGAGTCAGAAAAAGAAGGAAAGCAGAGAAACAGAGAATTGAAGAAAAACAAAAAGAAGAAGGGAAAGAGAGACTAAATTTTTTTTAAAAAAGGCCCTCAGGGATCCTACTGGTGCAGCTGTGTAGACCCAGGTAGTGCCTCTCAAAGCCAAGTAGTACAGCCTGGCTAGACGGGACAGAGATGGCACACAGCACCAAGTTATTCAAGACAGGAAAAAATGGTAAGTAGAGAGAGATGAGAATCTGAGAAATGAAGAAAAACGAAAAGAAAAAGAAAAATGATTAAGAAAGAAAGCCCCAGGGATCCCACTAGTGTGTCTCATTCACAAGGGAAGTAGCTCCCAAGCCACACAGTATAGCCTGGTTAGAAGGGGCTCCAAAGCAGCATAAAGAAAACAAACAAACAAAAATAAACCTCAGGAACCCCACCAGCGTGGTGGTGCAGACTGGGGAAGAAGTTCCCCAGCCTAGCGGTGCTTCACAGCCTGTCAAGAAGAAACAAAGATGGCACACTGAGCCAGGTGTTCAAGAGAAAGGAGGAGGAGGAGGTGAGAGATAGGGAAGAAACCAAAAGAAGTAAAAAAAAAAAAAAAAAAAGCATCATCAGCTACAATGAAATAGCACTGAAGGAGCCAGCTGGTGTGGGCAGGAAGAATCTTTGAGGCATGGAGCTGGGGCCTCCTGGCCAAGCAGGGAAGCAGCAGGGGCCAAGCAGGGGCAAGAAGGGTTGGGGTGGGAAAGTGTGCATTGCTGGTTACCAGGTGCTCTGTCTCCTGCTGGGAGCTCCATGAAGCTGCTTTCCCGTACTCCTTGTCCACTGATCTCCGACAGGAGTCCAAGATGGCAAATCCAAGCGGAGTTAGGTGATAGGGAACCTCCGCTCCTATCTCTCCTTGCTCTCTGTTCTCTGTTTCTTATTCCATTTGGTGCTTGGTTGAGTGCTTTATCTCTTCATTTGACACTTTGGGCTCCAGGACTGATGTTTGTCTCTGTTTTACTTAGTTTTTTAGGTCTTTGCTATTATTTTTTTTTTAATTTTTTTTTTTTTGCTATGGAGGGATGGTGTGGTGCTTCTATCTATAGGTCATGTTGGCTCCACCTCCGATTTTGTTGATCTTTTCAAAGAACCAACTTTTGCTTTTGTTGATTCTTTCTATTGTTTTTCTGTTCTCTATTTCATTTATTTCTGCTTTAATCTTTATAATTTCCTTCCTTCTGGTGCCTGTGGGCTTTCTATTTGTTTGAGTTGTAGGGCTAACGTTTTGATTTTGGCCCAGTCTTCTTTTTTAATGTGAGCATTTATTGCTATAAATTGACCTCTGAGAACTGCCTTTGCTGTGTCCCAAAGTTTTTGGTATGATGTGTTTTCATTCTCATTTGATTCTAGGAACTTTTTTATTCCCTCTTTGATTTCTTCTATCACCTAGTTGTTTTTAAGCAACGTACTATTCAGTTTCCATGATTTTTTTCCCCTTGTTTTCCTGTTATTGATTTCTACTTTTATGGCATTCTAATCATAGAATGCTTTGTATTATTTCAATATTTTGGATTTTGAGAGTTGCTTTGTGGCCTAAAATGTGGTCTACTCTGGAGAATGTTCTATATGTGCTGGAAAAGAATGTATACTGCTGTTGAAAGGAGTGTCCTATATATGTCTATGAGGTCAAGGTGTTTGATTGTGGCCTTTAGATCTCCTGTATCTTTGTTGACTTTCTTTTTAGATTTTCTGTCCTTTACTGAGAATGGTGTGTGTTGAAATCTCCTACTATTGTTGTTGAACTATTTCTCTTTTCAGTGCTGTTAGAGTTTGTTTTATGTATTTTGGAGCCCTATCATTGGGAACTAGGCCAATAAGCAACATTTTGATAAACAGAGAAAATATTGACATTACCAAGGATTTCATTTTATTTGGATCCACAATCAATGCCCATATGAGCAGCAGTCAAGAAATCAAACGATGTATTGCACTGGGCAAATCTGCTGCAAGAGTCCTCTTTAAAGTGTTGAAAATCAAACATGTCACTTTGAGGACTAAGGTGCACCTGGCCCAAACCATGATATTTTCAATCACCTTATAGGCATCCGAAAGCTGGACAATGAATAAGGAAGTCCAAAGGAAAATTGATACCTTGAATTATGATGTTGGCAAAGAATATTAAATACACCATGGAATGCCAGAAGAATGAACAAATCTGTTTTGGAATAAGTACAGCCAGAATGCTCCTTAGAAGCAAAGATGTTTTTAAACAACTTGTTCTTAAGTAAGGTGTTACTCAGTTTCCGTGTATTTGATTGGACAAATCTGCTGCACACACTGCGGACATGTTATCTGGAGGGACCAGTCCCTGGAGAAGGAAGTCATGCTTGGTAAAGTAGAGAGTTAAATAAGATGAACCTCTATGAGATGGACTGACACAGTGGCTGCCACAATGGGCTCGAGCACAAGAATTGTGAGGATGGCATAGGCCTGGGAAGTGTTTCATTCTGTTGTACATAGGGTTGCTATGATTTGGAACCAACTGAATGGCACTTAGCAACAGCAAAGACCAAATGTTATTTTGGTGGATTGTCCCTTTAATCATTATGTAATGTCCTTCCTTGTCATTTATGTTGGATTTTGTCTTAAAGCCTATTTTATCTGTGGTTAGTATTGCTACTCCTGCTCCTTTTGGTTACTGTTTGCTTGACATATTTTTTTCCATCCTTTGACTTTTAACATGTTTATGTCCTTGTGTCTAATGTGTGTCTCTTGTAGACAGCATATTGATAGGTCATTTTTTTTTTAATCCATTCTGCCACTCTCTGTCTCTTTATGGTTGCATTTAAGCCATTTACATCAGTGTTTATTGTATGAATTTATTGCTATCTTATTGTGCTTTTTTTTTTTTTTTTTTGGTGCTGATGTTTTCTTTGTTATTTTCCTGTTCTGAGTTCCCTTTTTTTTGTGTGTGGATTTTCTTTTCATTTCTTTTATTTTTACTAATTTTGTGTATACTCTTTATGTTTTTCTTCTTTTTTATTTTGATGAATAGGTTTGTTAACTTTCTTTGTGGTTACCATGAAATTTGCCCTTATCTTCCTAAGTTTGAACCAGTTGTTTATTACTTGATAACACCTTGACTTCCTCTCCATTTCAAAGGTCCATACCTACACCTTTATTCCCCCTTTTATTGTTTTGATGTTGTCGATATTTACAGATTGATGTCTATTTCCCTATTTTAAGTCTTTTAGCTTTGTATTGTTATTGAGAGTTCTCTACCTAGGTTGGTATCTGGGTGATGCTGTCTTGTGTCCTAGACTCGGTTTGTTGTCTGATGTTGTTGGTTCTCTAACTGAAAAACTCCTTTTAATATTTATTATAAATTTGGTTTGCTTTTTATGAATTCCCTTAATTTCTGTTTATCTGGAAATGTCCTAATTTCGCCATGGTATTTGATAGTTTTGCAAGATATATTATTCTTGGTTGGCAGTTTTTTTTTTTTCTTTCTTTTAAGGTCTTATATATGTCATCCCTTTGCCTTCTTGCCTGCATAGTTTCTGGCAAGTAATCAGAGCTTAGTCTTTTTGTTTCCCCTTTGTAAGTGACTTTTTGTTTTTCTCAAGCTGTTCTCAGGGTTCTTTGTCTTTAGTTTTAGCAAGTGTGATTATGAAATGTCTTGGGGACTTTCTTTTGGAATCTATCCTATATTGGGTTTGTTGAGTTCATGGATGGTCAGCTTTTCATCTTTCATGATCTCTGGTAAGTTTTTTGACAGCAAATCTTTGACAATCTTCTCTGTGTTTTCCATTTTGTCCCTGTTTTGGAACTCTGAAACCACACAAATTTTTGTTCTTGATTGTGTTTCATGTAATTCTTAGGTTTGCTTCTTTTTTCTTCATTCTTTTCTCTGATTTTTCCTCAAAGTGGCATCCATGGATTTGTCTTGCATCTCGCTGATTCTGTCTTCCAACTTTTCAATTTTTCTCTTAAAACTTTCTATTCAGTTGTCCATTTCTGAAATTTTGTTGTATATCTTTTAGATTTCTAGTTGCTGTTTTTGTATGATTTCTAATTATTCTTGTGTTATTTTCCTGAATTCTTTCATTGCTTTGTCTGTGTTTTCCTTGATTTTGACTACGTTTTCGTTGGTTTTGTCTGTGTTTTCCATGACTTTGTCTATTTTTCCCCCTTTTTCCCCCTGTATTTTCCTTGATCTCTTCCCTAATCTCTTGGAGAGCCTGAATTCCATGTCATGTAGTTCCAATGCCTTTTCTTCTACAGGAAGGTTATCTGATTATTTTGGTCACTAGCTGGAGTCATCTTGACCTGCTTTTTTATATACTTTGATATTGTCTGCTGACTCTGAGACATTAAGGTATTATTTTATTTATTGATTGTGTGTTCATTTGTTTCATCCTACTTTTTTGTTTTGTTTTGATATGTCACAGTGGATGCGCAGGGTGTATTTTGTTGCTTCCTTATCTATGGGTACGATAGCTCTCACAACCTTATCTGGGTGGACAGGGCAGCAGCAGACAGGGTGAGTCCACTTTGCTGTATATTGGTTTGGCAAGCTGGCTCAGGGCAGACTGGGCGGGTGTTGTCTGCCTCCTAATATTGGTCCAGCAGTGTGGGAGCATTCACAGCCCTTTGCCAGATGGGCATGGATGTCAGATGGGGAGTGGTATAGGTTCGCTTCCCACCATTCAGCAGCTGAACGGGTTGTGTGGGCCCAGTGTGGCAGTGAGCCTGAGCACGGGGGGGGGCACTCTAGCCATGGTGGTGTGGTGGGGGCCGGTGGGAATGGGGGGAGGTGGTGTACAGGGCTAAGTTGGAGGGAGAAAGAAAAGAGAAAGAATTTTCAAAAAGGGGGGGCAGCATGGCAGGAGATGGTGGGTGGGAGCTGGGTCGACCTGGGGGCTGAGGGGGGTGTGAGGTGGCATACAGGGCCAGGTGGGAGGGAGAGAAGAAGTAAAGAAAAAAGAAGGCAGCATGTTGGGGGCCAGTGGGTGGGGGTGTGGTAGACCTGGGGCAGCAGCAGGCCGCTTTGCTGGTGGCACTCTATCCATGGCACTCTGTCCATGGGGTCACTGTCGGGGCAGGCAGGAAGGGGGGAGGTGGCATATTGGGGTAGGTGGGAGAGATAAAGAAAAGAAGAAAAAAATGGTTGCATCTTGGGGCTGATGGGTAGGGCTGGTACACTCATGGCACTCTACTGTGGCACGGTGGAGGCAGGTGGGAAGGGGCAGGTGGTGTATGGAGCTAGGTGGCAAAGAGAAATAAAAGTAAAGAAAGAAAAAATGGTGCCATGGTAGGGGACGGTGAGTGAGGGGGCGAAGAGGAGGGTCGGTGGGAAAGGAGGGGAAGTGGCTTACTGGGCTAGGTGGGAGGGAGAAAGAAAAGGAAAACAGAAAAAAAATGGTGGTAGGTGGGGGCTGGGAGTGGGGTGGACCCCTGTGGGTGAGAACCCAGAATTTTGACGATATAAACTCATGAGTAGAAGAACTAAAAGTCTTTTTAATACTAACAGAGAGTAAAGTCACTATGAATAATTACAATTTTATGTAAAATATTCTAAAGCGCTTAATTCACTCAATAAATATAAGTACGAAGAAACTGCCCGTACTGGAAAGGCTTGTGTGAAGCACTCAGGATGACTAAATTCACTTCCAAATGTAAACCTTGAAGTAGTAAATAACAGGTTTCTATTTCCTTCCTCTATTCTGTGAGATAAAGAAACAGACCTAAGGGAATGCCTTGTGGCTACAAACTGCTCATCTGTGCTGCTTGTAGTTGAAATTGTCAGCCACTACACTGCATGGGTGCTTCCTTAAAAGCCACAACAAAACAAAGGGAGGCAAACAGAGAGGGAACTGGCTTCTGAAAACCAGAGATGGCTTAGGAAGATTACCACTGAGAGACCAGGGGTGAATGATCCTAGAGAGGGAAGGGTAGACGCCCGCCTCAGCTCTCCACAGTAGTGGTCTCCAGCTTACTGCTGCTCACAGCTAAGTGGAAAGTGGGGGTCTCTGGTGTTCCCGTCAGCTCCAGGAGAGCCTGTGGCTCCTTTAACTCCAGGACCACGCGGCTCAGAAGGCCTTTGAGCAGCTGCATTTCTCGGAGTAGAAGGCCCACGTCGGGTTTCAGGGCTCTGGCTGACTGTTCCAAGGGCGTCGGTGGAGCGCAGGCTGGAGGTCCAGCAGTAGGGGCGCTGCCCAAGGGGAACAGCAGTCCCGATGAGGTGGTGTTTGGGATGGAGGTGACAAATGGGACCGATTTGAACACCGGAGGCTTTCTGAAGGAAAGTGGCTTGTTAATGGGCGCCAAGGCTGCGGCCTGTGGAGCAGGCACGGTGGTGAATTCCAGGTCCAGAGAACCTGTGAATGTAACACACAAAGTAGCGCGTGGCTGAACTCGATCCCTCTTGATCCACGGGTAGGGGAGAGGCATGAAGTTGGAGGAAGGCGGTGGAATAGACCCTCCGAACAAGGCCGCATTACCCAATAAGCAAGGTATGCACGAACCCAACTGTGCCTTCCCACCAGTCTGCAGTGCACAATTTTACCTGTTTCCCATCATGTCAAAGATGTGGTGAAATCCCTGTGAAATTGCTCACCACAGGTTAGCAAGTAAATACAAGTAAGCCTTTGCGTACCTTGCTGAATGCAAGCCAGTGCATACCGTGCTTAACCAAAAACAAACCAAACCCAGGGCCGTCAAGTCGACTCCGTGCTTAAAAAAAAAAAATTTACTGACTGGTTAATCCGCCCCTGATTCGGAATGTGCTAGAGTGGGGGAGGGGGTGAAGAAAGAGGAGACAGTTGGAAAAGGGGAAGTGGAACGCGAGGACAGCTCTTAAGCCCCGAAACCACTGTCACTCACCACGCCCTGGGAGCTGCAGCCAGGGGCTGCGTTTCCGGACACTGCGGGTGGCAGTAGCCGCCTCGCACCAGTGAGATTCGAGCTCTTCAACCTCGGGCTCCGGGACAGTGTACTCGGGGCCCCAGTCAAAGCGGCGCACGACCCGACTGTACTTGTAGAAGGCAAACTGCAGCGGCGTGTCGTGTTTCTGCGGGTGCAGGCGCGTCTCGCAGCGCACCGCCACCCCGCCGGGAGCCGCGCCGCGGGCCTCTACCCGGCCTATCACCCGCAGCACCGGCGCCTGGAACAGCTCTGCGAAGAGGGCGCCCCAGTGGCGGAGGACTCACATGAGGCTGGCACAGGGGTGGGGCGGGGCAGGGGAGAAACCAAGTCCCTCTTGTCCACCGCCCGCGACCCCTCTATCTTTCCCGTTTCCCTCGTGGGCTTCTCACCGACCCGGAGACCAAGAGAGGTTCCGGGAGGCTGTGTGCGTGCATGGAGAGTGGGAGAAAGCCTTCTGAAATGTGGGGCAGGAGACCGAGTTCAAAAGGGACAGACAAATCTTGAAGGGAGGCAGGAACCAGGCCCGACGCTTCTGCGCCTCATCCTAACTGACACCCGCCTGTAAGGCGAGTGGCTGAGCGAGCCTCGCTGGACGCTCTGGAGCGGTTCCCTCCCCCCAGTTTCACAGCGCCCCCTATCGCCGGTGCTGCCAGCCTGACTACGTATGCGACCAGAGCTTTGCCTCTATGCGGGGTCACAACTGGAATAAGAAGCGAGGGTATGTGTTTGGGCGGGGAGGGGGACGCCCACCCCACGCGGCGTAATGGCCAAGCGCACCAACATTGAGGAGGAGCCAAGATAGCTTCCGCCTCCTAAAAGAGAAACCTGACACGTTCCAATTCTAGGACCTCCTCGCCTGGTTCCTGTCCTAGAATTTCCCAGTGCTCGTTTGCCCCTTTCCCGGGGCCCAGGCCTCCCCCACCTTGCACGGTCACGGCCACCTTGTCGGAGAACATTGGCGCGCTCTCCACCGGGATACGCATGGTGCCCGAGCACTGGTAGCGCCCACTATCGCTGGTGCGCGCCTGTGGCACGGTGTAGTTGGTGCTGGAGTGGAAATAACGCACCGCCTGGCCATCGCGGTAGTAGTGAAGCTTGTAGACGACCTTGTCGTACCAGCCGCGACAGCGCATGACCAGAGACTCGCCTTCGAACACCGCAGCATAGGGCACCTGCAGGATCAGCCAGTCTGCAACAGACACCACAGGCACGCCTGACTCCAGGAGAAAGCCCAGCCCTAGGTGCTCCCTATTCTTCTCCCCTTCCTACTCTGCGCCCATACATACTCTCCCTCCCCTCCCCACAAGCCAAGTCCCCCGTTCCGCCATTCTTGGGCGAGGAGGCCTTCCCTGGTGGTGGGCACCTGAGGAATCTTGTGATGCGGGATGCATTAGAAGGTGAGTGGGAAGCTGGGTGGTGTTGACTCAACTAGGTACTAGGGAGACAAAGATGTCTGAGACTTGGTTCCAGCCTCAAACAGCACTGCCCGTAAGAATTAAGTTTAAACTTTTCGGGATGGCATCAGTGCCTTCTTGACCTGGCCCCAGCTTACCTCTGCAGCACTATCTCAGGATTCTGTCCTTCCAGGTTTCTGCTTTTCTCTTCCCACCTTCCACTCCTGACAGGCTAAGTTCCAGCCACACTGAACTCCTGGGAGAACTGACCCTTCTCTGAGCTTTTGTACCTGCTATTTCCTCAGCCAAGAAAACCCCTCTTCACCTGGTCAGGAGGGTGAGAGGGCCTTTGGAGTGACTCCCCAGTGATACTTGAAGGGTTTTAATACAAGAAGAGCAGTAACAATCATTTGTTCATTAAGGCATAGGACTGGCTACTACATGGGGAATATCATGTAATTTTAGCCTGGTAGGCCATACTTTGCGTTGAAAACTTAAAGACAAGCCTTTCTGCATCTCCCACGTAGTGCTATGCAGGCTGGGTCCAATCAACCAGTATACACAGTATGAACCAGCTTACACTAAGCAAGGTATGCACAGGTTTAATTGTGCTTATTTACTAATCTGTAGTGCAAAATTTCACATGGGTTCCTGGCACTACAGAATAGTAAGTAAGCACAAATAAGCCCCTGTGTAATCAGTCCCTACGTGCAGGCCCTGCCTATTCCAGACACTGAAGACAGGCCTCAGTGTGGTCCTCTTTTCTTGCCTAGATGGGAGCAGCCCAGTGCCCTCTCCCATAGGAGGGCCCAGTATGGCCAGAGAAGACACATGATGCCCCTCCCCTCGTGTTTAGACCACTCACCATTGGATACAGAGAGGTGGATGGGGTCACTGACAGGTGCTCCCCGTGTCTGGCATCGATACACCCCTGGTGTCTGCACCTCAATGCTCCTCTTGTGTGAGGGCAGAAGCAGATGGCCCAAATACCAGAGAGTGCTAATGGGTCGGAGCTCTAGGAGCAGAGGTTGGTACCCATCACACCGCAAGGTGACTCGTTCGCCCTTGAAGATTGTAGTCCAAGGTGGGTGTAGAGACAGTATGGGCTTCTCCAGAGTAGCTGAGGTGGGGGAGTATGGAAAAGAGAATCAAGGTGAGCTACTCAAACATGCGGTCTGAGTTTGGGAAATCTTAGGAAACCCAGCTTCCAGGACCCAGCCCATGCTACTAACTCATCCTTACAGGGGGAGAGACCACTTTCATTGGGCCAATCTATCAGTCAGAACCCAATTCTACCGGCAAACAGAGTCATGGGGATTGAAGATGAATGGGAAGAGACGCTATCCCAGAACAAACAAAAAGTGTTGTGTCTACCCAAGCAGATCACACAGAGGGGTGGGAGGGAAGATTATGGAGAATTGGGATGAGGGATGTGTAAAACTCACCAGCTTGTCTACTGCCTGGAACTGCAAAACAAGAAATAAAACAGAGGAAGAAGGAGAGTCAGGAATAGGAGGAAGATGGAGAATGTGTGGCTAATTGCCTTCATAAACAACTGCCTCCTTGGCCATGAGACCAGAAGAACTAAATGGTGCCTGGCTACCATTACTGAACTTTTTTTTTTTTAATTGTGCTTTAAGTGAAAGTTTACGATTCAAGTCAGTTTCTCCTACAGAAACTTATACACACATTGTTATGTGACCCTAGTTGCTCTCCCTACAATGTGACAGCACACTCCTTCTCTCCACTCTGTATTTCACATGTCAATTCAGTAAGCTCCTAACCCCCTCTGCCTTCTCTCCTTGGCTCCAGACAGGAGTTGC
This sequence comes from Loxodonta africana, assembly GCF_030014295.1. NCBI lineage: Eukaryota > Metazoa > Chordata > Mammalia > Proboscidea > Elephantidae > Loxodonta > Loxodonta africana. Next base: position 197,035,267 of record NC_087344.1, on the reverse strand, counting down.
CCACATTGATTACTGAACATTTTGATCAAAGATTCTACAGAAGAATCCTGATCAAAAGGGGGGAAATGCAAAAAAGAATTTTAAATTTTCATGGACTCCAGACTTTTTGAAGCCATGAGGCTGGATGAAACTCCAAAACGATTCCCATGATACAATCTTTAAACCTTAAACCAAAAGTATTCCCTCAAGTCTTCTTAAAACCAAACAATGGTTTAGCTTAACTAGTGAAGGATGTTTGCCTTGAGCATTATGCTCTTCTTTTAAGAACTATATGTGATCAAATTGACAAAAGCAACTTGAAAATTAGGTAGGAATCTTAGAGGGCAGTTTATATTAATAGGAGAGGAACAACTCAGAAAAGGAGGATGAAAATTGTTGCACAATGCAATATAATCAATGTCACTGAATTGTGCATGTAGAAACTGTTGAATTGGTGTATCGTTTGCTGTATATATTCTCAAAAACAACAAAAAATAAAGTTAAATAAATAAGAAAGGAAGAAAAAGTTGGAGATGAAAGGAAAGAAAGGGACTTTCACGACAATAGGAAAGACCGAATGGTATTAAGACCTATTTTTCTTCTCTGCTTCTAGTTTCTCCAACTCTGAGAAAGGCCCCTCATCCTTACACCTCCAAAAGAAGATAATGGATTACTTGGAATTTTCACACAGAAGTGTTTCAACACACGCACACACACACACACATACTCATACCCCTTGTCCCACCCTCTATCCCACCACCCAAAGTCCTTATTTCTCCGCAACCTCACTGAGGACTCACCCAGGAGCAGGAAGGCTGTCAGTGCCCACATGATGGATCTGCCTGCAGCAGCTGAAGAGGGAGGGAGACGTGGTGGCATGGGATGAGAGAGAGAGAGAAAAGGTGGCCAGTGCCTGACCACTGAGCACTGGGAGAGTTGTTAACCTCTCTCACCCATTCCTAGCTCCTGAAGGTGGTGGATTGGAGAGAGTGGGAGACAGGTTAGATATATGTGTCCACCCTCAGGTATTCCAAGCACCAGGTCCTAAAGCCACCTGATATCTCAGGCCAGCCTCAACTCCTGCTAATAGGTCAGGCTGCCAGCCTGGTTTATAGAGAAGGCCAGCAGATTCTGTGCCCTCTGCAGCACATTAAAAATCAAAACCAAAGCCACTGTCGTCGAGTCGATTCCAACTCATAGCCACCCTATAGGTCACAGTAGAACTGCCCCATAGGGCCACAGAAAACTCCAGGCTCTGGCAGGTGACCCTGCAACCCTCAAGCTCTCAATGACATCCCACTCTCTTCTCTCCCCTCACTTTCCACCTGGCCCTGTAAGCCTCATCTAAGGAAGACATATCCTAACGTCCTCAAGATCTACCTAGGGCTTTTTTTTTCTGCTCACTCACTGATAACTGTCATTATCCTGAGGCTGTAGGGTTTCCTGTACCCAGAGCTCACGTCCTCCCACAGATAAGTAGACAGAAAGGCATGACTCACCAATCAACTCTTCAGGGCCACCGTCTCCTAATTCCCCAGCCAAGGATAGAAATGCAGTGTGTTTCCCCTTCCCTTCCTGAAAACTTGAAACCAAAAAAAAACCCAAACCCATTGCTGTCAAGTCGATTCCAACTCATGGCAACCCCTTGTGTTACAGAGTAGAGCTGCTCTGTAGGGTTTTCCTGGCTGTAATGTTTAAGGATGGAGATTATCAGGCCTTTCTCCCTTGGTGTCGTTTGGTGGATTCAAACAACCTACCTTTAGGTTAGTAGTCACAGTTTGCGCCACCCAGGGACCTCCTGAAATCTTAACCTCCCCCCGATTAGAAAACTCTTCTTTACCTACTCACCCCAATAATCTCACCTCTACTCACTTGTTCCTTTCTTCCTTCCTTCCACCCGTCCCCTGCAGCCCCACGCAGCCACTGTCCAGTCCTAGGACTCCTTATTTGCAGCAGAGAAGTCACTGTATCAAAAGCATCTCAGATCAGAGCTCTGGCTCTACTTGTGTTCTCTAAGTCATGTGACCATATCCTGAGCAACAGGGGAAGCTGAATTTTGGTGTAAATTCTTAATGAATTTTCCAACCTGATAGTATATCTCCTTGAGCTCTGTTCTGTCCTCCCTCATAGCTGTTTTGAGGCAGGGCATCTCCTTCTCTTGGAGCTCTGGCAGGAGGGATATCAGTTATCAGATGCTGCTAGCTGTCTCTAAGATAGCATCTTCCCCTCTTGCTTGCTGATGCCCAGAGTTCCACTCAGAGAACTCCCTCATTTTATAGCTTAACATGCTAGTCCCTGTTAAAAATAAATTCTTCTTAAGGAAATGTGACATTAAGGTATGCTGGCCACTTCTGATTCTGGTTTGAGAGTAAGTTTTGATAAAAGAGAAGTAGAGTCTTGTGGATCTGAAAAGCAGGGAGGTTCCTTTTTTTAATCACTTTTTTATATTATTATTATTGAATTTTAGATGAAGGTTTACGGAACAAACTAGTTTCTCATCAAACAGTTAGTACACACATTCTTGTATGACGTTGGTTAAAAACCCCAAGACATGTCAACACTCTCCCTTCTCAACCCTGGGTTCCCTATTACCAGCTTTCTTGTTCCCTCCTGCCTTCCAGCCCCTGCCCCAGGGCTGGTGTGCCTCTTTAGTCTTGCTTTGTTCCATGGGCCTGTTCAATCTTTGGCTGAAGGGTGACCTCATTACTGAGCTGAAAGGGTGTCCAGAGGCCATACTCACAGGAGGGAAGTATTTTTTAAGTTGTCCAGGAGTAGGGGAGGGAGAGCAGAACTAGATGCTGGGAGCAGAGACCACGAACTGCCTGGTTTAGGAGTGTCTAGGCTAGGGCATGCTTCTGTGTTTCCCCACAACCTGCCTGACTCCTCACTCCAGGCCAGTGTGGGGCTCCCCCATCATCTGCAGCCTATTTGTGATGGTTAATGCTATGTGTCAATTTGGGTAGGCCATGATTCTCAGTGGTTTGGAAGATATTATGTAATCATCCTCCATTTTGTGATCTGCTGTGAACAGCCAATCAGTTGAAAGGGGAGTTTCCTTGGGGGTGTGGCCTGCATCCAAAATATATAGATGTTTTGGCAAAGCTTATGAGCCCTCTCTCTTGATCCTGCTCTCGTCTCGTGGTCTGACCTCCAGTTCTTGGAGAGGCCTTCAGCCAGCCACTTGACCTGCAGATTTTGTATTCACCAGCTCCCAAAACCCCTGAGCCAGCAGCCTGCTGCCTGACCTGAAGATTTTGAGTTCACAGATTTGGGAATTGCTAGCTCCCACAATTGTGTGAACCATTTCCTTGAAGTAAATCTCTCTATATGCATTTATATATGTGCTTCACTGATTTTCCTCCTCTAGAGCTGTTGTTGTTGTTAGGTGCTTTTGAGTTGGTTCTGACTCATAGCCACCTAATGTACAACAGAACGATACGCTGCCCGGTCCTACACCATCCTCACAATCATTGCTATGCCCCGGCCCGTTGTTGCGGCCACTGTGTCAACCCATCTTATTGAAGGTCTTCTTCACTTTTGCTGACCATCTGCTTACCAGGGAGCCCTGGATGGTGTCCTTCTCCAGGGACTGGTCCCTCCTGATAACACATCCAAAGTATTGAGAAAAAGTCACACCAGTCTCACTTCTAAGGAGCATTCTGGTTGTACTTCTTCCAAGACATTTGTTTGTTCTTCTGGCAGTCCATGGTATATTCAGTATTCTTCACCAACACCACAATTCAAAGGTGTCAATTCTTTTTCAGTCTTCCTTATTCATTGTCCAGCTTTTGCATGCGTATGAGATGATTGAAAATGTCATGGCTTGGGTCAGGGACACCTTAGTCCTCAAAGTGACATCTTTGCTTTTTAACACCCTACTTTTGCAGCAGATTTGCCCAATGCAATGCGTCCTTTGATTTCTCGACTGCTGCTTTCATGGGCATTCATGGTGGATCCATGCAAAATCAAATCTTTGACAACCTCAGTCCTTCGTCTGTTTATCACGATGTTGCTTATGGGTCCAGTTGTGAGGACTTTTGTTTTCTTTATGTTGAGGTGTAATCCACAATGAAGGCTGTCCTCTTTGATCTTCATCAGTAAGTGCCTCAAGGCCTCTTCACTTCAGCAAGGAAATTTGTTTCATCTGCATATCGCAGGTTGTTAATGAGTTTTCCTCCAATCCTGATGCCCCATTCTTCTTCCTATAGTCCAGCTTCTCGTATTATTTGCTCAGCATACAGATTGAATAGGTATGTGAAAGAACACAACTTGGACACACACCTTTCCTGATTTTAAACCACGCAGTATCCCCATGTTCTGTTTAAATGACTGCCTCTTGGTCCATGTACAGGTTCCTCATGAGCACAATTAAGTGTTCTGGAATTCCCATTCTTCACAATATTATCCATAATTTATTATGATCCACACAGACAAATGCCTTTGCATAGTTAATAAAACACAGGTCAACATCTTTCTGGTATTCTCTGCTTTCAGCCAACATCCATCTGACATCAGCATTGAAATCCCTGGTTCCACGTCCTCTTCTAAATCCGACTTGAATTTCTGGCAGTTCCTTGTTGATGTACTGCTGCAAAATTTTTCTTGCATGTGATATTAATGACACTGTTTGATAAATTCCACATTCTGTTGGTGCCCAAAACATTGCCCCTCCAGCAGGCCTTCTCTCAAAGGCTGATGTCTGCACCAGGCCACCACCTGTACAATAAGGATGCAATGCAGCTCTCACCTTCCCCTTAGTCTACACAAACTTACTCTACTTTGCCTTCACATCCCCTAGAACACAGATCTCAGCCCCCTCACTGGATTCCACAAGAGATTCAATAACACCAAGCATTCATGCGTTGCATAGTCTTCCCTGAAAAGCTATGGAGTTCCTGATAGGGTTCAGGTCACACAGTGCTCGGAATTTCATTGAAAAATATCCTATCCAACGTTTCTTTATTCTAGGCTCTCCTTTGCATTTCCCTCATGTTAAATCTTTTGCCGCATCCAGGATTTTCTCCCCAGATTTTTTAACTCTTCACTCCTTTAGTATGCAGGTCCCTCGTGGTGCAAACTGTTAATGCACTTGGCTACTAACCAGAAGGTTGGTGGTTTGAGTCCACCCAGGGGCACCTTGGAAGAAAGGCCTGGTGATCTACTTCTGAAAAATCAGCCATTGAACATCTATGGAGCATAGTTCTACTCTGATACACAGTTGACTCCACAGCAAGTGTTTTTGTTATTCTTTTTTAATATACAGAGAAATTTAGCAATTACCTTTTGTTACTTTGCAATTCTTTGAAGGCTATTATGACATAACTTTTAAACAAGATATGCCCTCAACTGACAAGAATTCTGGGGAATAAAATGTTGTTGACATTGATGATGATGGTAATGCTGCTGCTGCTGTTGACAAGGATGGTACCAGCTCACTTTTAAAGTGTGCCTTAGTGTGTGGCAAATCCCATGCCGAGTGCTTGACAGGCATTACTTTATTTAATCCTCAGAACCGTCCTTTGAGGAGGATAATTAGTACCCTCATTTTAGATGTGAGGGAACTGAGGCAATGGAGTTGGGATTTGAATAGAAGCCTGTCTCACTTCAAAATCTTCTGTGCTCCTTTGCTTTCTCTCCCACTCACCGCCTCTCCCTTTCACCTTGCAGGGGTTTGTCTTAGTTATCTAGGGCTGCTATAAGAGCCACACCACAGGTGGATAGCTTTAACAAGGAGAAATTTGTTCTCTTGTAGTCTAGGAGGCTAGAAGTCCAAATTCAGGGTGCCAGCTCCGGGGAAGCCTTTCTCTCTGTGTTGGCTCTGGGGGAAGGTCCTTGTCATCAATTGTCCCCTGGTCTAGGAGTTCACAGCACAGGGACCCCGGGTCCAAAGGATGCGCTATTCTCCTGCCTCTTTTTTCTTGATGGTATGAGGTTCCCATTTCTCTCTGCTTGCTTTTCTCTTTTATACATCAAAAGAGATTGACTTAAGACACAACCTAATCTTGTAGATTGAGGCCTGCCTCATTGACATAACTACCACTAATTCCGCCTCATCGACGTCATAGAGGTAGGATTTACAGCATATAAGAAAATCAGGTAAGATGACAAAATGGTGGACAATCACACAATACTGAAAATCATGACCTAGACAAGTTGACACATATTTTTTGGGGACACAGTTCAATCCATGACAGGGTTCAAGGTTTTGCTCATGATAGACTGTCATCATTGGTCTCTGCAAGTCCCGCCTTTTATTTTATTAGTTTTCACCTTCATCCACACTACTATTCTCCTCCCCTCTACATAAGCAGCCACTATATGTTTACTGTATGTTACAGTATATGTATATATATATATGTATGTATGTATATACTAGCCTGTTCCCAAGAAAGGTGATCTTACCGAATGTGGAAATTATCGAACAATATCATTAATATCACAGGAAAGTAAAATTTTGCTGAAGATCCTTCAAAAGCAGCCGCAGCAGCACATTGACAGGGAACTGCCAGAAATTCAAGCTGGATTCAGCAGAGGATGTGGGACCAGGGATATCATTGTGGATGTCAGATGGATCCTGGTTGAAAGCAGAGAATACCAGAAAGTTGTTTACCTGTATTTTATTGACCATGCTAAGGCATTTGACTGTGTGGATCATAACAAATTATGGATAATATTGCAAAGAATGGGAATTTGGAACACTTAATTGTGTTCATGAGGAATCTGTACATAGATCAAGAGGCAGTCATTAGAACAGAACAAGGGGACACTGCATGGTTTAAAGTCAGGAAAGGTGTGCATCAGGGTTGTGTCCTTTCACCATACCTATTCGATCTGTATGCTGAGCAAATAATCCGAGAACCTGGACTTTATGAAGAAGAATGGGGCATCAGGTTTGGAGGAAGACTCATTAACAGTCTGTGTTATGCAGATGACACAACATTGCTTGCTGAAAGTGAAGAGGCCTTGAAGCACTTACTGGTGAAGATCAAAGACCACAGCCTTCAATATGGATTATGCCTCAACATAAAGAAAACAAAAATCCTCACAACTGGACCAATAAGCAACATCAGAATAAACAGAGAAAAGATTGAGGTTGTCAAGGATTTCATTTTACTTGGATCTACAATCAACACCCATGGAAGCAACAGCCACGAAATCAAAAGATGCATCGCATTGGGCAAATCAGCTGCAAAAGACCTCTTTAAAGTGTTGAAAAAGCAAAGATGTCACCTTGAAGACTAAGACGCACTTGACCCAAGCCATCGAGTTTTCAATCACCTCATATGCATGGGAAAGCCGGTCGATGAATAAGGAAGAATGACGCCTTTGAATTGTGGTGTTGGTGACGAATATTGAATATACCATAGACTACCAAAAGAATGAACAAATCTGTCTTGGAAGAAATACAACCAGAAAGCTCGTTAGAAGCAAGATGGCAAGACTACATCTTAAGTACTTTGTACATGTTATCAGGAGGGATCAGTCCCTGGAGAAGGACACCATGCTTGGTAAAATAGAGGGTCAATGAAAAAGAGGAACACCTACAACAAGATGGATTGACACAGTGCCTGCAATAATGCCCTTAAGCATAACAACAATTGTAAGGATGGTGCAGGACCAGACAGTGTTTCGTTCTGTTGTGTATAGATAGGGTCGCCTTGAGTTGGAACCAACTCAACAGCACCTAACAAAAACAACACATATATATAAAATAATAAAAAGATACATACACATACACACATACATATATATGTGTATATATGTATCTATTTATCCTTAAGAAATGTTTGGTGTTATTGTATGTGTATTAATTTACATAAATGGTATTGTGTCATTGCAAATATTTTCTCATTTACTTTTCAAAATTAACCCATTTTAAATATTTACTCATGTTACTGTACATGCACCTTCCTCATTACTCGTGAGTGCTCCTGATAGCCCATAGTGTCCATCCACTACACATTCTTTGTCCGTTCGCAGTTATTGTCCAGTGCTCATCTGCCACACACAATGCCACGATGAATATCATGGTACATGTTATCAGGGATAAGTACATTAATATAGTTAAAGGGCTTAGAACAGGACCTGCCACATAGGAGGCTTCATGTCACTTAGTGATGATGATATGGTGCTCCCCTACACCTGTGGAACTGTTTCAGTGGGGTATACACCTGGGAGTAGGGTTGTAGGATCCTAGCTGTGAGTTTATATGCATGCATTCTCATTTCAAAACCCAGATTTAATCCATCAGCCGGTCCTGATGACTCCGCCTTCCATAGATATCTTTCTTTACAGTTATTTCTTCACTTAGTAGCCAGAGAGATACTTCAGAAGTATAAATCATATTGTGTTTGTTGTTGTTGTTCGTGGGATCCCCTGAATCCTGCAGATCCCATGCACAATGGAATGAAATGCTGCCCAGTCCTACACCATGGCCGTAATTGGTTTTGAATCAGACTGTTGTGATCCATAGGGTTTTCACTGGCTGATTTCCAGAAGCAGATCACCAGGCCTTTATTCCTAGTTCATCTTAGTCTGGGAGCTCCTCTGAAACCTGTTCAGCATCATAGCTACACACAAACTTCCGCCGACAGACGGGAGGTGACTGTGCGTGACGAGTACTGAGCAAAGATTGGCAGAGGATCAAGCCCGGGTCTTCCACAAGGAAGGCAAGAGTTCTACCACTGAACCACCACTGCCTCATCACTCTGTGCCTCAAAATCCTCCTAAGGTGCACTCAGAATAAAATTCAAGCACCTTCCCATGGTCTACAAGGCCCTACCTATGTGGCCTTTGCCCATAACCTCATTTCCTGTAACTTCTCCCTCGCTCACCCTGCTCTAGTCACACTGTATTTGTAATACAATTCCTGGAACATTTAATGCTTATGCTTGCTCCAGGGTCCCACTTGCTGTTCTCTCTGTCTAGAAGATTCTCTTTCTCCTCCTAGATCTTTGTAAGGCTCACCCCCTCATTTCACTCAACTATGCCTCCTCAGAGAGACCTTCACTAACCACCCTATCTAAACTGGCATCCCCTTGCCATCATTCTTGCACCCTGTATTTTGTTTTGTTTTTCTTTGTAGCACTCAACACTACCTAATGTTGTATTTATTTGTTTGTGGTAGATTTCTCCCTATTAGAATGTAAGCTCCATGGAGGCAGGAATTCTTTCTTGTTCATTGCTGCATCACCTAGAGGCACGTGCTAAATAATTACATGTGGAGTATATAAATGCAGGAGCTGAAGAGTGTGAGATTGCTCCCAAAAATGGCTGCTCTAGTTTACATTCTCACTAGCAGTGTACAAGGGCTCCTGTTTCTGCTCACTGTCATCAACACTCGGTATATCCCGACTTCCTAATTTTGCCAAACAAAATTTTTTTACCCTAAATAAGAACATTTTAAAAATTATCATTTATGGCTGCAAGCTTTTCGATAAAAAAAGAGACACTTTACTACCAATGAAGTATAAAGAACATAATTTCAGATTAAAGAGCATTCCTTCAAATTGTATGTCGTTAGCTTTATGAGAAATTCACATTCTAAGAGTGAAAACTAACGGTACTTGTCAGAAAGCTAGCTTTCAAGAGGCTCTCTGCTATTAACCTCCATATTCCTCCTTGTCACTCTTGTCCATTGGGAAAAAAGAGGATTGATATTTGTAGTGAAATGAGTCCCTTCATGTGGCCTTTTGCCTTGGTTCTTTGGAAAACAGCTTGAGAGATTTTTATCCTAAGCCCTGAGGAGTTACCTTTGCCCTAGTTTTCTACCCCAGAGGGTTTGTTACTTTTGTCCAGGTTGATTGACATTTTCTGGGTAAGCTGTAAAAAAGTGTGGTTTGATATTTTTTTATCTAGCCCTGGCCTGCAGCCTGCTCTGTGATTGGTATGCTCCTTGCAGAAATTGGTCAATAGGCTATGCAAATGAAGAGACTATAGCATACTATGCAAAGGAAATATCTGTGGCTTACGGAGAGGGGATTGGTCAGTTCTTGATCCTTGTGGAAGGGCCATGCCTTGAAATTTACAAGGAGTTTGCTTATATATGCAGCCAACCCCACAGAGATTGGAAGAGGCAGGAAGCAGACGGAAGCAGAAGGAAGAAAGAAGAGAGAAGAAGCAGAGAGAGTGGAGGCAAGGCACCTCCTAAAAGAGCCGTAACGCAGGTAAAGTGTTGTAATGCTGAAGAAATGACAGGCCCTGAATGGACCCCATGGCAGAGTTGGCAATGATGGCAGGGAGATTGAAGGCAGAGAGGCCTGTCCTGAGGGAGCTGAGAAGAAGCCTGTCTTCAGGTGGCCAAGAGAAACCTGTCCTGAGGGGCCAAGAGAAGTATGCATAGCTGAGAGGGGTCATACACAGCAGAAAGAAGGGCCTGCTTGTTTGCATGGCCAAGGGAAGCTGAGAGAGCTGTCTTGCACCGAACAAGGGAGGGATGTGTTCTCCACTTCAGGGGAGCCTTCCTGATCCTGATCCTGATCCTGATCCTGATCCTGATCCTGATCCTGATCCTGATCCTGATCCTGATCCTGATCCTGAGTTGTAGCCTATTGATCCCGACCCAGAACTGTACCCTGTTACTTCCTTAATAAAAAATTTAACTGTAAGCATGGTCTGTGTGGCCATTGCAACAGATTATTGAACCCAGAAGAGAAATAGGGAGTGCCATGGAAGGGACGGCTGGGTACCAGAATTGGTAAAAAGGTTGGTGAGTGGCGGTACACCTAACCTCTAACTCTTAGGGATCAGCCTTGGGCTGACCTCGATTCCCATTATCCCTCCTGAAGTTAGATAAGTTCTGACAGTACTGCTATCCATTTACAGTACTATAAGGGAAGAAGAGGCACCTCTGTGTGCTTCCAGATCTGCCATCTAGTCCGCCTACTCTTACCATCTTTCTGTGTCTTTGAAGGTCCATGAAGATAGTTATGTTGTTTCTGAGCATTAATATGCTTTTAAAAAGAAATTTAGTATATTTTACCTACCAGTTACATATGTTTGGAAGAAAAGAGATTTAATGCAAATTCAAAAAGTCTTTTTGATTATAAATTTCTACATATATTACAGCATAGTTTCTATAGTTTCTAGAGGGGAAATAATTCCTATTGCTTCTTCTTGCACATGTATAAAGGAATAAAGGAACATGTAGCTTAATAAACTTAGACTGTTAAAAATTATCCAATCAAAAGTACTAAAATGATTAACCTGAAATTGAGGGATTATTTTGTTATGGATAGAGAATCGATTTAGGAACAGAAAGATAAATGGGTCCTTCTCTTCAGAGATGTGTAAAAATATGGATTTCTCGGGGATACTGTCAGGCTAGGCCTTAAGAATGATCTAGTCCAGCAATCTTTATAGCGTGTTCTGCAGACCCATGGTGGTTTCCAAGAGCCTTTCAGGGGGTCTTCAAAGTCAAAGCTATTTTCATAATAATAATAAAGAAAAAACTATTGCTGTCAAGTCCATTCTGAAACATGGTGACCCTATGTGTTACAGAGTAGAACTGCTCTGTAGAGTTTTTTTGGCTGTAGTCTTTACAAAAGCAGGTCACTAGGCCTTTTCTGTGGTGCCACCTTTCATAATAATATCCTGTAGTTGTTGAATTGATTCCGACTCATAACGACCCTATAGGACAGCGTAGAACTGCCCCCTAGGGTTTATAAAGCTATCATCTTTACGGAAGCAGACTGCCACATCTTTCTCCCGCAGAGCAGCTGGTGGGTTCCGACCACTCACCTTTCAGTTAGCAGCTGAGTGCTTAACCACTGTGGCACCAGAGCTCCTTTTCATACTCGTACTAAGAGTTTATTTGCCTTTTCACTGGGCTGACACTTGCATTGGTGGTACAAAAGCAATGCGGGTTTGGAGAAAAGGTGCTGGCTCCTTAGCACAATTTGAGGCAGTGATGCCAAAATGTATTCTTCACCATAACCCACTCAAAGAAAAAAAAAAAAAAGAATTCCTTGATAATTCCTTGATGACGTAGTAAAATTAGTTTTTAAAAACCTCAAGTATACGTCTTTTTAATATGGTGACGGGGATGGAATGGGAAGTATGCACTTCTGCTCCACACTGAAATATGATGGCTGTCTCGAGGGAAGGCACTTGTGTGATTGTTAGAGTTCTGAGCTAAACAGGCTGCTCTGTCCATGGAACTCCATTTTGAATTGGAAGAGTGACTGACAAACAATGGTTATTTGAACTTGGGTATTTAGCAGACATTTTCTCAAAAATGAAGTTAGTCTTCCACTTCAAGGAAAAAATCTGGCAGTAATTATTGCCAATGACAAAATGCAAGCATTCAAATGAATTTGGGAAAATTAGAACTCTGGAAAATTTGTGTTTGTGACTGTGATCTTAATGGCTTCCCAGTAATTAAAGACTTTTCCAACGACATGGGTGGTCATATTAACAAATGTGATTCTTAAAATATCGTATATCATGAAACGGTGCCGACATTTGGAACATCTACATAACATCGTGAACCAATATTTTCAAGATGATCAATGCATACGTAGAAGATCCATTTAAAGTCTAAGAAGGACCAATAGATTTTAATGTAACAGAGTTAAAACATTCACTAATGTGGTTTCAGATTTCATATTACAACTAATGTTTATGAAGCAACCTCTTAACAAGTTTTGGTGTCACATCGAAGAAGAACATCCATAATTATCTGAAAAGAATCTTAAAGTTCTCCTTTTTTCAGCTATGTCTCTGTGTGGGGCCTGATTTTCTTTGTAAAGTTCAGCTGAAACAACATATCACAACAGATCCCATGCAAAAGCAGCTATGAAAATCCAACTGCCTTCTACCAAACAAAAACATGAAACAAAGCCACTCTTCTCACATTTTTTGCTTTGAAAGATAGTTATTTTTCGTAGAAATATGCTGTTTATGTTGATGGATTTATAATTGTCATTTTCAGTGAATTAATGAATGAATATTGTAAGCATTTCTCAATTTTAATTGCTAATATGGAAAATATCAATGAATATAACCCACATAAATGTGAGTATGCTCTTTGAGGACTTCAGTAAGTTTTAAAGTATGAGGTGTCCTAAAACCAAAATGTTTGAGAACTGCTGATCTATCCAGACACTTCAACAAGTTAGTCACTGTCATCAAGAAGAGTTTTGAAAAGAAGAAATTTAGGCTGCACTTATCTAAAACAGGAGTCCCTGAGTGGCGCAAATGATTAAGTGCCCAGCTCCTAACTGAAAGGCTGGTGCTCTGTCCTACCCAGAGAGACCTCAGAAGAAAGGCCTAGCGACCTACTTCAGAAATGTCACAGCCATGAAAACCAAATGGAGTGCAGTTCTACTCTGCAACACACGGACTCACCAGGAGTCAGACTCCACAGCAATTTTTTTTTTTTTAATCTACTTTGCAACCCATGGAGTTGTAGACATTGCCTCATGTGTGCTGGGGGGAGCAGAGGATCATCCCTGATTGAGAGCTGCTGCACTAAATCACCTCTGTTTCTTCCCTTTAAATCACTAGGTTCTGGTCTGGGTGGCAGAAGGAAATGTCTGGTCTACGGGAGCAGGATTATGCTATAATCCTAAGAGAGAACACGCAATTACAGTTAAACTCTGATTATCATTTTGAGCAAATTTATTTATATTAACCTATCTCCATTATTCTAACAAAACTCTGGAACAAATTGTAAAGCTATGCATATGTGCAGGACAGAAAGAAGAAAAACAGATGAGTTGGATTTATTGGGGTGGTTAAACAATATTGTGGGTAAATTGTTTACTTTTATTTGGCATGAGCCTTTGTGGGCTCAGGCTTCCGGTGGCCAGACAAGTCCCTCAGCTCCATGACTAGGTGTCCCAGAAGAACTTTCACCTCCTGTACCTGTTTGAGAAGCATGCCCATCTGGTGATGCAGGTGGGGGTCCGGCACCACCAGATGAGAACATAAACATGGGTTCTCAGAAGAAGAGGTGGTTAGAGGAGCCTGAGGTCCTGGGGGTTCCATAGAAGCAGTTTCTGAAGCAGCTGGCTTCTGAGGATCTGAAGTCAAGGTGGGGGATGCAGCAGAGCTGGAGAGTCCTGGATTATGGGGCAGAAGGCACAAAAAGGATGAAAGCTGACTCTGGGACTACCCTTATCTCCCGGCTCAATCTTTTTTTGTTGTTTGTTTTTTGTGCTTTAATTGAAAGTTTACAAATCAAGTCAGTCTGTCATACAAAAATTTATATACACCTTGCTATGTACTCCTAGACGCTTTCCCCCTAATGAGACAGCACACTCCTTCTCTCCAACCTTTATTGCCTATGTCTATTCAGCCAGCTTCTGTCCCCCCTGCCTTCTCATCTCCCCTCCAGACAGGAGCTGCTCACATAGTCTCGTGTGTCTACTTGAGCCAAGAAGCTCACTCCTCACCAGTATCATTTTCTGCCTTATAGTCTATACTCCAATCCCTGTCTGAAGAGTTGGCTTTGGGAATGGTTCCTGTCTTGGGCTAACAGAAGATCTGGGGACCATGACCTCTGGGGTCCTTCTAGTCTCAGTCAGACCATTAAGTCTGGTCTTTTTACGAGAATTTGTCCCTGCTCAATCTTTCTTATCCTTTGAAAGTGGCTGGGGCCCAATGGCAATAAGGACTCGATGGCTCTAGTCTCTTTGCTGGTCCAAATTTGAATCTAAAGTTTGGCCACCTCTGCTTGGAAATCTCCAGTGATGAGGCCTCATCATTAGACAGTTACAGGTGTTAGCCAAATCCTCCTCTATCAAGGCAGAATCTTGTTCCCTGCAGCACAGGTATGGTAATATAAATGCCATTAGTTTCATTCCTGAGGATTCTAGCTTTCAGGTTTTTGAGGACACCTCTGCTGGCCACTTGAGTCAGCTCCTCTTCAGGACAAACCTCTTGAGTTCTATTATTTTTCATATGACACGGCTTCGATCCCCGCCCCCCCCCCCCATCGGCCTGAATACCTCCTCCAGGTATATTTTAGGTCAAGCGGATCCTAGAACTGAGCACAGACTCCAGACTATCCCTATCCTTGTTCTAGATTTTATTTCTCTAAGTGCCCAGAGATCGGGTTGGAAACATAATGTCTGGGGACAGTAGCTATGGAGCTGGCTCGGGGCTTCGTTTGGTGAAGTATGCACATGGCTCAAGGTGTAAGTTCTCTGTGCTTTTTTCCAGCTCCAGAGACTCTGCCTTATAGTTCCTGCCTTCTCCGCATCCCTTCCTAGCCTGCTCACACTGAACCCCAGTTGTGCACCCAACCGCCCTACCTCCCTTCACACGTATACATACACAGACAAACACACACCAGATAAAACACATACACAAACTCACCCTGCACCCTGATCTCCAACTGAAGGCTCTGTTTCAACACATGGTTGTCCTCAGTGGCTGCCTCACACCAATAGGATCCAGAGTGCGACTCTGAAGCTGTGGGGATCTTGAATTCTGAGGAGATGCCCCTGCTGCGCACTGTCCTGCCATCCTTGTAGAAGGAGAAGAAGAGGCGTGTGCCTGACCTCTGTGGGGGCAGCTTTGTCTGACAGCTCAGGGTCACCGGGCCCCCCTCTTGGGGCTCAGCCGAGGGTGTGGCAGTGAGAACTGGGATTGGAAACAGCTCTGGGAAGAGAGAGGTGAAAAAGAAGAGCTCAGCCAGTCTACATTCAGGTGGACCCATGATAGGTGAAGGACTCAAATCACACTTTCCTTTCTCTATTTCCTTCAGGAATAGGCTTTCTTAGGAAAGTTCCATTTGGATGTTTCAAGTTTTCACTTTTCAAATAGGCAATAAAAAAAAAAAAAAATCCAGAGACGGGAAAATCTGAGAATGGTCCAGACATCCAATCGGTAAGCACTGAGAAGCATATGTCTGGGCAGTAGGAAATGTGCTGGACTCAGAATGGGCTGATGACTTGAAAAGACAATGCTGAGGTTCTGCTCCTCCAGAAGCCCAACCTGGATATTTGATTCGGTTTCCAAATCCAAAATACAATCAACACAGAGTAATACATTTGTCTTGCAGTATACAATTTACAAAGCACTGTAGGAATGTAACTTAATTCTTGCCACTGCCTGTAGTGGAGTCTGCTCAGGCCCTCCATTCCACAGATGACAAAATAGAGACACAAAGGGGCTTTGCAAACAGCCTACAGTTGCTTTTTCTAAGTGGAAATGCTTGGACAAACAGCTAGGTCACCTGACTCTTAGGCTAATGCTGTTTAGTCTAGTTGAAGATTTTAAAACATTTAAACCATTAACCTGCTGCTTAAGCCTTCAAAGATCTTGTCACCTCCAGGCCAAAGAGGAACAATTTTGGGCTCAGTGTCTCTCCCCACCCACCTTTACCACCATGACACCGGCCCTAGCTCTCACCTTGGACTATGATGGCCACGGAAGATGCTGTTTCTGGGCTCCCAGGACCAGGACTGTTGAAGATGCCACTACAGTGGTAGTGTCCACTGTTTGCCTCTTGCACCACAGCGATGGAGAATTCTCTGTTAGGTCCAGGGGGACCCAAGGCTGATCCATCCCGGTAGAAGGTGACCTGGGTCAGTGGCCAATCTTGCCAGGCTCGGCAGCGAAGAATCAGTGAGTCCCCTTCAAACACAGGCCTGGATGGACCTTGGAGGATCAGCCAGTCTGTGGCCCAGAACAAGAGCTGAGTGTCACCTACTGCCTCCCTTGGGAACTCCCCAGTGCTACCCACAAACAGATCCCCCTAAACTCTTTCTGAGGTTCCCGGTTGAAGTGTGCAACAACTTCTATACTGCTTAGGACTGAGGCCACCCTAGCTACTGTGGGCTGAAGACAGGGAAGAAACTATATCTTCCCCTGGCCATTTCCTGGAGACACCTTCCTAAATGGGCTGTGGGCCTGAAAAGAGAGGTTTGGGGAACAGGAGAAGGAGCAGGCCACCACTGGTCAGCCCTGCCTAGGACCTCACCGTAGGACACAATCAGATGGAAGGGTTTACTGAAAGTGTAGCCCTTGATCTGGAAGCCATCTTCTTCTGGGTCAGTCAAGTCATCATCAGTGTGCCAGCTGCTGTCCTGGGTGCTGGCAGATTCAGGGGCTGTGGCTCCTTCACATTGTTGCATCTCAAGACTGGCAGCTGAATGGGGCATGGCTCAGGGAGGGAAAGAAAACAAAGCTGGGACTTGGAGAAAAAAAGACAAGGACTCCCCCTCCAGAAAGATTCCACCCTGTCCTGGGGGAATTATCACTTTTAGAGTGAGAGCGGGAAGACCCAAAAACTTTTTTCCAAAAGACATTATGGGTCTCACAGATGGATGGATTTGACCTTGGTTCCTTGGCATATTAGTACTCTCAGTGAATAGACCATGGTCTGGGGAATAGGGATGGAGCGGAGAATGGCAGAATGATGAATTCATCAGCATGACATCCAGCTGTTGGGGCCAAAGACAGGGTGACCCTAGAGCAGGCAGACATAGGACAGGAGGAAAAGGGAGATGATTCTAACATTCGTTAGGTGTTTAACATGAGCCAGAGACTGCTAGGCACTTTCACGTATTGTCTTATTTAATCTTCACAAGCTTTCCAGCTATGTGATTTCATCCCCATTTTATAGAGCTTAAAGAAAAAGGCTTAGAAAAGTAAATTAATTTACCCAACATTTAAAAATAGTGTAATAAATGGGGCAAGACAGTCAGGTGTGTCTGAGTCCAAAGTCAGTATTCTTTTTGCTTCACTGTTTAGACATGGTCTACTTTAACCCTTCAGACTTGCAGTACTTCAGACTTTCCTTGGGGGCTTTCTTCCAGATTCTCTCTTTCCCAAAACTGACTTGGGTCTTCAGCCTTGAATATGTTCTCTACCATATAGCTTTCAATAACTAACTGAGACTCTCCTCCTTTGTTGCTTCCCTGTCAGTTTTTCATTTTTCAAGCACCTCTACCTTGGTGTCTTCTATTCCTTGAACTTTTCCTGGCAGCAGTAGAGCTCCTTCCATGTCCTTGCCTCAATCCCAACCTTCTACTCCCAATATGTACTTTTTTTTTTTAAGAATTCTGTATCTCTAGGTTGAAATTCAGACTTACAGGTTTCTCACGACATCCGATTAACCTATATCTCCATGGCTGACCCAGGCAAGTTAAGTGATATTTTTCCCATTCCCTTATCTGCCTTAATCCCTTTCTTCCTCTTCTAGCCCTATGGCCACTTGACATGTGCACACTTCTTCCTTCTGTCCTTTCCTGCCCATACGCCTTTGTTCTCTTCCACCCCCAATGACCCAGAATTCTTTAACTTTGTAACTTCCCTTATCAAGGCCCCTCCCTACTTCCTAATTCTTATCACATCCGTACCAGCTGCTTTCTTTAGATTGTCTCTTGGCTCCCTTCACTACCCTGCTACCTCTTTTCACTTCCTCCACTGTCATTACCTGGACTCAACCTCCTCATCTCCTTTTTTTCCTTTTTTAAAATAAAATCTTGTCGGACTACTTCTACATACCAGGAACGTCCATTCAGTAAACCTTGGGTGGCAGGTATTATTAGTCTCATTTTACAAATGAGAAAACTGAAGCCCAGAGATATAAAAATTACTTTCCCAAAGTGGCGTAGAGCTAGTAAGTAGAAGAAGGGTTTGGAATCAGAGAATCTGATTCCAAACCTGGAGTTCTTGCCACAATACCATAGCTGTATTTTACTACAGTCACCTAGTCCTGTTTCTATGAGTTCAATAAAACAGTTCAACAAAATTATTAGGCAGGGACAATGCAGGTGCTGAGATTTCAAATATGAATAAGACAAGGTTAAAAACAAAACAAAATTTAAAAAATTATCCTGGCCACAAATAACAAAAGTTCAGTGGAAGACACAGACATACAAAATGATTATTCCAGCATGAGGAGAAAAGTAATAAGAAAGAAGGATTACAGGTAGCCATAGGAGCAAAGAGGAGGGTTCAAGAAAGTTTCCCTGGTGACAGTGTCAGGTATGCTGCTTTAAGGACACCTACAAGTTTGTAAGGAAGAAGGGAGTAGAGTCTTAGAGAGAACTCATTTCAGGCAGAAGTAGCAGTATGAGAAAAGCCTTGGTGACAGGTAAGTGTCTCTTGTATGAATGTGTAAATATAAGCAAGTCAGTATTATTAGAGCATAGATTTCAAGGCTCATAAGTTTGGAAGTAGAGGCTGAAGAGGTTAAACAGAGGCCAGCCAGGTCATGGTGGCCCTTGTGTACCATGACAAGGAGTTTGGGGTGTGAGATTTGAACTTTAGAAATCATTCTAGCTGCAGGGTGGAGAATTCAATTCGAGGACACAAGACTGAGACAGTAAGATTAGTTACGAAGTTACTTGTACTAGCCCAAGTCTGAGATGACAAGGGCTTTTTCTGGGATAGTATTAGTAATGATTCAGGGAAGAGAATTTTTGTCAAACTTGATGATTGATCATATGTAGGGATGGGAGAGAGGAGTCTAGGTTGCTTCCCAGATTTCTGTCCTGGATGCCTAGTGTATGCAGTGCCATGAACTGAGATCAGAAACAGTACAAGAAGAATTAGAAGAAGTGAGGTCCAGGAGGACAGATGAGTTTAGCTCTGATCGTATTGTACTGAGGTACCTGTGAGGCATTCAGGTAGATATGTCTTGTGGGAAGCTTGATGTTTGAAAGTAAAGCTCAAAAGCATGGCTAGGGTTGGAGATATGATTTGGCACTCTTAAGTATACGGTTATAGTAGTAAAAATTACACAGAGAAATAAGCAAACTAGGGAAGCTATATGAAGAAGGGAAGAGAGGCAAAGATGTAACTGTAGAGAACACCAGTTGTTTAAGGGGAAGAGAAGATAAGCCACCAAAGGGACCAGCTATCATATTCTTTACATTTAAATTCTCACTAAGCCTCTGGGAAAATTTACTCGCTTGAAGCCTAATCAGTGATTATTTAGAATAGTTATAGTTCCTGGGGAAAAAGTAACATTGGGTCTGCTATGTGTACATGGAGTATAAGGAGAAAATGGCTCCAGGGCAGCTGGAGAGTAGAGAAAGCCAAGAAAGAATAAGCTAATGACATTGCCTAATGAAGCAGAAAAGTCCAGCAGGATAAAAGCTAAAGAGTGTGTAATGGTCCAGTCAATATGGAGGTCATTGCACCCTAGGCAAAACTGATTCCAGTGGAAGCTGGATTGCAAGCATGGAGAAATGAGTGATAAGGGAGGAAGTGGAGATAGCGTGTGTTCACTACTCTTTCAAGAAACTTTTCTGAGAAAAGTAAGAAAAGATCTGAGATTGTAGCTAGATAGGGTATCATAGAGGGGACTTTTGGGATAGAGAAGGCTGAAAGAGTTTTATCGTTGTAGTCACCCAACACTGCCTATCGAACTCCCTTTGCGTCCTTCCTCTGTACTCCTTCAGAGGGCCAAAATTCGTCCATATTTTTTTTCCATTACATCATTTCCCCAAAGTCAGGCATATCTCCATTCTCACACCAACATTCAAACATTTTACTTACCCAGTAGCATCGGGGCTGCCCAGAACATAACAAGGAAAAAGTAGAGGGCCCAGGCCATGAGAACACAGTCCAGCTTCATAGTGACTGTGTTTGGGTCTACTGCAACGTCCAATGCACTGATTTTCTTTAATGTGAAACCTCTCAAATTAGAAAAGAGGAAGTAAATCTAACTGTCTCATCTTGCATCGGAGGCCTGTTTTCAAGTTTGTAATTGGCTTTCATCATTCAGATTTGATCAGGTTGGTTCCAGTGTCATCTACATCCTTAGGTTATGGATAAAATGATAAAACGCCAATTGTTCAAGAATTCCCTCACAGAGCTCAGAGATCCTTCAAAGCCTGTAATTGTCTGGTGTCCAGCTGACCTTCACATACACTCAGGGAAAGGTCAGTGCAATAACCCTCCATTTCACTAGTGGGGCAACTGAGGATAAGAGGTGGGTGGAACATTTGTTGGAAGCTACACAGAAAATCACAGAGTGATGATGAGAACTCAGGTGTCCTGTCCAATCCAGCTCCAAACCCCACATGTTTCTAGTGAGCAAAATGTAGCAAAACAGAAGGGGAAAGAAGTGTGGTAATGGCAGCAAGTCTGATATCAGATTAGTACGTTGTAGGCTTCAGCCACCTAAAGCCTAAAATAATTTGCACACAAAATTTCCTAGACTTGTATCTCAGCTCCATTTCTGCAGACTAAGGCTGTTCAGTCAGTGGAAATCTGAGTATACGGCAAAGATAGGCCCCTGGGAAAGAACAAAGGAAAAATAATCTAATTCCAGGGGACCCCACAGTAAGCCCAGGGCTCAGGTTTATGATCGAAGCTCAAGACACTGATCCTGAGGAAATTAGAGACAGGACGCATCTGATAGCTTGAGAAACCTGAGGAGACTCAGGAATAGGGGCAATATGGAGGCTAAGCATCTCTCTTCAGCTCTAAGTGGCCTTGTAGGAACCAGTGTCCCTGCTTCCAGTGCTTGCTGTTAGATTGAGGTCTTCTCAATGGTAGGGCCCATGCCAGTTTTCACAGTGACTATCCTTCTTCCTCTTTTCCCATCATAACCCCCACCAGGTCTCCAATTGGTTATTTGTAGATGATAAAGAATGGCACAGACAGGAGCCATCACAAGTGGGGGGAGGCCGTCCGCTTGAAGGCAGAGGGAGGGACATGACCCTTCAGCTGTGCAGAAACCACAGATCGGAGCAGACACATCAGCAACGTGGGCACGAGGGATTGGATATTTCTCAATCTAAAATAAGCATTTAGAATAAATTTTCCATTATTTGAGAGGCATATGTTTTTGTGGTCTTGGCCCCAGAGAATACAGAAGGGGTTGAATACAGGGGGAGGCAGTGAGGCAGTAAACCATGCAGTTGATGAGACCAAGCAGCCTCAGATGAAGAAGAAAAGTCTAGGCCAGCCCTCAAAATTAAGTAGATGATGTGTTTAAATGGACCCCCACCCAACACTCCCTAAGACAAAGAATCTCAGGGTTAGACAGGTCTTTAATGGGTTTCCAAACCAATCACAAAATCTTTTCCTTCTCAACCTAGCTATCCCTTTTCTTTACCTGTGCTTACCATGTGCCTTACCTGGATAGAGGCCCTCCTCTATGCCATCTGCGTCAACCCTCACAGAACCCGCTCTCAATACGAAGAGCAAGAAGGGTTCTGAAGATCTGGGGTGAAACTATCGTACTCTTTACATTTAAATTCTCACTAAGCCTCTGGGAAAATTTACTTGCTTGAAGCCAGATCAATGAACTATTTAGAATAGTTATAGTTGCTGGGGAAAAAGTAACATTGGGTCTGCTATGTGTTTATGGAGACAGAGGTTCAGTTCATGGAGTCAGTTCCTCCATCAGGATCGCTCTAGTACCTGCCCTTGTCCCAAGATCAATTAGAGCTTTGATGCCATCCTCAAGTTCTCTTGGCTTGTCACTGTTTTTTCTTATTTTTTAATGGAGTTAGTAAAAAATATACACATATTAGATGTGAAGATAAAAAAATGATGAAATGTATACTCTCGTGCCCTCAGTTTAAGATACAGAATATTACCATTATCATTGAAGTACCATGTACCCTGTCTGATTACATCCTCTTCCCTCCCTATCAAAATCAGCCATAATCCTGATCTTGTGTTTATCACTCCTTTTATTTTATGATATTAATAATTTTGCATGATCTTTAATTTTTATTAATGAAATTATACTGTACCTATTCTTCTGAAACTTGCTTTTTTTTAAACTCAACATATGTCCCCGAGATCCAACCCGATGTTCTGTTATTGTTGTGTGCCGTTGTGTCATTTTCAACTCATAGCAACCCCATGTGACAGAGTAGAACTGGCCCATAGATTTCCCTAGGCTGTAATCTTTATGGAAGCAGATTGCCAGATTTTTCTCCCAAGGAGCCGCTGGATGGGCTCGAATCACTAACCTTTCAGTTAGCAGCAGAGCACTTAACCATTTGCACCACAAGAGCTCCTGATGTTCTGTGTAGCTATAGTTAATTATTCCATTATGCGATTATGCTACAAATTATTCTATTGACAATGGGAATGTGAGTTATTTTTAGGTTTTTGTATTAAAAACTATGTCTCTTGTACCTAACCGGTAGGTACAAGAGTGGAATTTTCATATTCATTTGTGCTGTGGTATTGTTAGGTGCTGTCGAATCAGTTCCAACTCATAGTGACCCTATGTACAACAGAATGACACACTGCCTGGTCCTGCACTATCCTCACAATTGTCGTTATGCTTGAGACCATTGTTGCAGCCACTGTGTCAGTCCATCTCATTGAGGGTCTTCCTCTTTTTGTTGACAGCCTGTCTACTTTACCAAGCATGACGTCCTTCTCCAGGGACTGGTCCCTCCTGATAACATGTCCAAAATATGTGAGATGAAGTCTCACCATCCTTGTTTCTAATGTGCATTCTGGCTGTACTTCTTCCAAGATTTGTTCATTCTTCTGCCAGTCCATGGTATACTCAACATCCTTCACCAATAATAATTCAAAGGTGTCAGTTATTCTTCAGTCTTCCTTATTCATTGTCCAGCTTCATATACATATGAGGCAATTGAAAACACCATGGCTTGGGTAAGGCACACAGTCCTTAAAGTGACACCTTTGGTTTTCAACACTTTAAAGAGACCTTTCACAGCAGATTTGCCCAATGCAATGTGTTGTTTGATTTCTTGACTGCTACTCCCATGGGTGTTGATTGTGGCTCCAAATAAAATGAAATCCTTGGCAATGTCAATATTTTCTTCATTTATCATGATGTTGCTTATTGGTCCAATTGTGAAGATTTTTGTTCTCTTTGTGTTGAGATGTAATCCATACTGAAGGCTATGCTCTTTGATCTTCATCAGTAAGTGCTTCAAGTCCTTTCATTTTCAGTAGCCAAAGTTGTGTCATCTGCATATCTCGGGTTGTTAATGAGCCTTCCTCCAATCCTGATGCCACATTCTTCTTCATATAGTCCAGCTTCTGAAATTATTTGCTCAGCATACAGATTGAATAAGTATGGTAAAAGGATACAACCCTGATGCACACCTTTCTTGACTTTAAACCACACAGTTTCCCCTTGTTCTGTTCAAACTACTGCCTCTTGATCTATGTACAGGTCTCTCAATGAGCACAATTAAGTGTTCTGGAATTCCCATTCTTCACAGTATTATCCATAATTTGGTATGATCCATGCAGTCCTATGGCTTTGCATAGTCAATAAAACACAGACAGGAGTTGGAGCCAACGTGGGGTTATAGACAGAAGCACCATGCCATCCCTCTGCAGCAATGATTTGAAAAACTAATTAAAACAGATACCAACGTCAATCCGGGAAACCTAAGCACCAAATGAAGGAATAAAGAACTCGATTAGTCCCCAAATGGAATAAGAAACTGACAGAGAACAGAAAACAAGGAGAGCTATGGAGTGGAGGTCCCCGACCAGCTAATGTGGCCTGATTTACCATCTTGGACTACAACCACCAAAGATTGAAGAGAGATGGTACAGGAGGGCAACTCCACAAAACTCCCAGCAGGAGACAGAGCACCTGGTAATCAGAGATACATGCTTTCCCACGGCCCCACCCCCTTCCTTCTTCCCAGCCTCTGCCACTTTCCAACAGGCCATGGTTGCTCAGCTGGAGGGACGCCAGCTGGCCCCTTCAGTATCATTTTTCCTTTTTCATTTTTTGTTGGTTTGTATTTTTGTTTGTATATACATGTATATATATATACACACACACACCACTTATATATATATATACACACATATACATACATATATATGTATGTGTATATAGATTTGGCTTTTTTTGTTGCTTGTTTCTCTCTCTCTTCCTTCCTTTCCTTTTTCCTGCCCAGCCACTTGTGCCACTCCCTCCCCCTCTTAATGAGCTGTGATTTTTTGGTTTATTTGCTTTGTTCTTTTTTGGTTTTTGATATATATTTTTTCTTTTGCATTTTTTGTTGCTTCTCTCTCTCTCCCTTCCTTCCTTTCTCCTTCCCAGCTAGCCCCATATGTCATTCCCTCCCCTTCTTAACAGGCTGTGATTTTTTAGTTTATTTGCTTTGTTCTTTTGTGTGTGTGTGTGTGTGTGTGTCTTCTCTGTCTCTTCTTTCCTTCCTTTCCTTTTTCCCACCATTTAGCCCTGTGCATCGCCCCTGCCTCTTTTGGAGGGGCCATTCTGTGCAACTTGGTTGAAGAGTCACTGTACACAGCCTCCCGGGTCTGCTCCACTGTCACCAACTGGCTCCCTCACCACCTTTTTATTTATTGTTTGATTTGTTATTGTTTCTTCTCTCTCTCTCCCTTCCTTCCTTTCCTTTCTTTCATTCACCCAGCCCCATGAGCCACCCCCAACTTCTTGGTGGGCTGCACTGTACCGCTTAGCTGGAAAGTCTCTGGCATATGGCCTCCCAGGGTCTGTACCGCCACCACAGGCCAGCTCCCCTCAGTGCCATATTTTTTTATTTTTCTTTATCTTTCGCCTTCTCCTTTTCCTTCTCACTCTCACTGAGGCCCTACATTGCTTCTGTCCATTCCTGATGGGCCATGCCATGCCACCTGGTGAGAGAGACATCAGCTTGCCACCACCCCAATTCTGCTCTGCCCCCCAATGGCTAGCTCCTCCATCACCATGTTTTTGTTGTTGCTGGGTTTTCTTCTTTACTTTTTATTTGTTTGATTGTTAGTTTCTTCTCTCTCTTTCCCCTCTTTCTTTTCCTTCCTCCTGCCCACCTAGCCCTACACACCACCCACGCCCCTTCTCAACAGTCTGAGGCACACTGCTCAGGTAGAGAGCCAGCAGCACTCGACCTCTGTTATGGATTGAATTGTGTCCCTCCAAAATATCTGTCAACTTGGATAGGTTATGATTTCCTTGTTTGATTGTCTGCCATTTTATCTTCTGATGTGATTTCCCTACATGTTGTAAATCCTATCACTATGATGTAATAAAATGGATTAGCAGTAGTTATATTGATGAGGTCTACAAGATTAGTAGTGTCTTAAGCCAATCTCTTCTGAGATAGAGAAGTGAGCAGAGAGACATAAGGACCTCATACCACCAAGAAAGCAGCACTGGGAGCAAAGCACATCCTTTGGATCTGAAGTTCCTGCACTGAAATGCTCCCAGACCAAGGGAAAACTGATGACAAGAACCTTCCTCCAGAGCTGACAGAGACAGAAAGGCTTCCCCTGGAGCCAGCCCCTTGAATTTGGACTTCTAACCCACTGGACTGTGAGAGAATAAACTCCTCTTTGTTAAAACCATCCACTTGTGGTGTTTATGTTATAGCAGCACTAGATGACTAAGACAGCTTCACTGGGTCTCTCCCATCCCCACTTACTGAATCCTATTGCACCGCCATTTTATTTACTTTTTAAAATTTTTTAAATCCATTATTTGCTTTTCTTTTGGTTTTGTTTCTCTCTCTTCTTTCTCTTTTTTCACCCAACCACTTAGCTCTGCATATCACTTCTTCTCCTTTCCCTTCTGCCTATCTCCACCAGGTGTGGAGTGACATGCCCATAAATGGAACTGATCCAGTCTCCCAGGCCTTGCACTGCACTGCCCTCCACCCTCACCCTGCCACCCCCAGTGTGTGCTGTAAACTACCCATCCCCATCCCTCCACCCCCACTGGTCCCTCTCTGCTGCCCATAGCTGAGTGACCAGCCGTGCCCATCTGGACAAGGTGGTGACAAGTATTGTGCCCACAGGCGAGCAAGCAAAACACACCCATCCCACCTGCCCAGACGTAATCAAATGAAACAAAAAAGCAGGACGAAACAATAAAATCTACAATCAATAAACAAAGAAAATAGTTTCTGATTGTTCTGCAGACAGAAGAGAGTATGAAAACATTAAAAAAGCCAGAAAGGATGACTCCAGGATGTCACCAAAATAAAATACCAGATGGCCTTCTGCTAGAAGAAAAGGCACTAGAACTACCTGACAGGAAATTCAAAACTCTAATATTCAGGGTTCTCCAACAGAGAAAGGAAAATACAGAAAAAAAATAAGTAAAAAATAGACAAAATCATGGAAAAGACAATACAATGGAAGAATTAGGGAACAAAATGTCAAAATAAATAAACAACTAGAAATAATACAAAAAGAGCAACTAGAAATCCAAAAGATAAACAGCAAGATTTCAGAAATAGACAGAGAATAGAAGGTTTTAGGAGAAAATTTGAAACAATGGAAGACAAAATCAGCAAAATAGAAGACAGATTCTTGGATGCCACTTTGAGAAAAAATCAGAGAAAGAATGAAGAAACCCTGAGAACGATAAGGGATATAATCAAAAGCAAAAATTTCTTGTGGTCAGAGTTCCAGAACGGGGGGCGGGGGAATAGAAAACACAGACAGGATCATTGAAGATGTGCTGACAGAAAACTTCCCTAATATCATGAAAGAAGAAAAATTGACCATCCAAGAAACTCAACAAACCCCGTATAAGATGGACCCCAGAAGAAAAACACCATGACATTTCATAATCACACTCACTAAAACCAAAGACAAAGAAAGAATCCTGACAGGAGCTCCAGAAAAAGAAAAGTCACATATAAAGGGGAAACAATAAGACCAAGCTGTGATTATTCAGCAGAAACCATGCAGGCAAGAAGGCAATAGGATGATATATATAAAAGGTTGTAAGAAAAAACTGCCAACCAAGAATAATATATCCTGAGAAGTGGAGCCAAGATGGCAGAATAGACAGACGCTTCCCGCGAGCCCTCTTTACAACAAAGACCCGAAAAAACGAGTGAAATGAGTATATTTGTGACAAGCTGGGAGCCCTGAGCATCAAACGCAAGCTTAGACAAAGAACTGAGGGGCAGGGGAAGGAAGAGACCATTCAGAAGCAGAGAGGAGTTACCAGACCTGAATCGCGGGGAGCCCTCAGGCACCATTCCTGGAGTGGTGGCGGCAGTGGGCTGGTCCTAACGTTCGGCCACAGTTTCCTCAGAGAGAAGCAGCCAGCCACACAGCTTACTCACACCTCTGGAACCTGAGGAGAATGGCGCTCTCGGCAAAAGCTAAGTACTTGTGTATATTTTACCGTGCCCCACCCCCACCCCCACGCCGGCCTCAGCAGCTGAATCTCTGGGCCTGAGATAGACCCTGGTGAGCATGTAGAGTCATCCTCCCAGCCTTGAGGAAGGAAAAAATTTGCAACTGGGGGGAAAAGATGATTTGCTAGCTCCCTTAACTGTGGGAGCTCAGGACAGAAGCAGCTCCTGTCCAGGCATAAACCATCTGTGGACCTTGAGCACCTTTCCTTTCTGCATGGACCTGTGTGGGCCTATTTTGGGAGAACAGGCCCTTGTTGGCAGGCTCCAACCATTTCAGCTGTGTGGTGTAGAGCTGGGTGTTTGATGTTTGACATTGCTTTACCTATTAAACAAGGTCTTCACCTACCCACATCAGGGACCGAAGGACTGGAAGCTCCATTCAGGTCACCCAGCCAACTGCAACATGGGTCTAAAGATAATGGGTACTTCCTAGTCCTTGCATCCAAAAACTTTGGGTGCCCATTGTCCCTCTGCAGAACCCACCCACCAGCACGCTCTAGGGAACGGAGACGCGTTTTCTTCAGAGACACTTGGGGGTCGGTTCTCAGCTCCCTGCCTTGTTCAGAGCATGATCCCCTGCTGTAATCAGATACCGGTATATACGCCAATCACCCCTGCCCCTCTAAGACTGTAGGACAGAGCCTGTACCACACACTTGATGATCAGCTACCTGGAAACCTGAGCTGAATTCATACAAGAAAACTAAATGGACTCCTAGACTGATATACCTAATTACAGCTCTGGCCAGCTGGGGACAGGACACCAGAGCTCCAAAGGCAAAAATAATGAAGCTAGCTCACTCAAGCAACCCATGGGGTATACCAGAAGAAAACAAA
Organism: Loxodonta africana; assembly: GCF_030014295.1. Taxonomy (NCBI): domain Eukaryota; kingdom Metazoa; phylum Chordata; class Mammalia; order Proboscidea; family Elephantidae; genus Loxodonta; species Loxodonta africana. The sequence continues at coordinate 197,006,403 of NC_087344.1, read as the reverse complement.
GCAAGTAGGTACTACACAGCAAGCAAGCATAAACTAATACAATAACTTATAGATGGCTTGGAGACAACCCAGCCAAAAATCCAGTGCTGTTGAGACAACAGTCAATATCAAGTCACATAACGAAACAGACCATGATCACCTCAATAGGATCTCAAAACAAAGAACCCAGGGATCTTCTAGATGAAAGCACATTCCTGGAATTACCAGATGCAGAATACAAAAGTTTAATATATGGAACCCTTCAAGACATCAGGAAGGAAATGAGGCAATAAGCAGAACAAGCCAATGAACACACAGACAAAGCAACTGAAGAAATTAGAATGATTATTCAGGAACATAATGAAAAGTTTAAGCTGGAAAAATCCATAGACAGACAGCAATCAGAAATTCAGAAGCTCAACAATAAAATTACAGAATTAGACAACTCAATAGAAAGTCAGAGGAGCAGAATTGAGCAAGTAGAAGCTAGAATTTCTGAACTCGAAGATAAATCACTTGGCACTAATATATTTAAAGAAAAATCAGATAAAAGAATTAAAAAAAATGAAGAAACCTTAAGAATCATGTGGGACTCTATCACGAGAAATAACCTAAGAGTGATTGGAGTACCAGAACAGGGAGGGATAACAGAAAATACAGAGAAAATTGTTGAAGATTTGTTGGCAGAAAACTTTCCTGATATTGTGAAAGATGAGAAGATATCTATCCAAGATTCTCATCGAACTCCAGATACGGTAGATGTTAAAAGAAAGTCACCAAGACATTTTATAATCAAACTTGCCAAAACCAAAGATAAAGAGACAATTATAAGAGCAGCGAGGGATAAACAAAAAGTCACCTACAAAGGAGAGCCAATAATAACAAGCTCGGACTACTCGGCAGAAACCATGCAGGCAAGAAGGCAATGGGATGACATATTTAAAAAATTGAAGGAAAAAAATTGCCAGCCAAGAATCATATATCCAGCAAAACTGTCCCTTAAATATGAAGGTGAAATTAAGACATTTCCAGATAAACACAAGTTTAGGGAATTCGTAAAAACCAAACAAAAACTACAAGAAATACTAAAGGGAGTTCTTTGGTTAGAAAATCAATAATATCAGGTAACAACCCAAGACTAGAAAACTGGGCAGAGCAACCAGAAGTCAACCCAGACAGGGAAATCCAAAAAAACAAAGCAAGATTATTAAAAAAAAAAAAAAAAAGCCCAAAACAGGGTAACAGTGATGTTACTATATAAAAGAAGACAATATTAAAATAATAAACAGGGACTAAGAAATGTAATCATACACCTTCCATATGGAGGAAAGATACAGCGATACAAAGAAATAAAAGTTAGTTTTAAATTTAGAAAAATAGGGGTAAATAATAAGGTAACCACAAAGGAGACAAACTACCCTACTCATCAAAATAAAATACAAGGGAAAAATACAGACTCAGCAGAAACAAAATTAACAACAAATATGAGGAAAGGGCAATATATAAAGAAAATCTACTCAGCACATAAAATCAAGTGGGAAAAAGAAACTGTCAACACACAAAAAAAGACATCAAAATAATAGCACTAAATTCATACCTATCCATAATTACCCTGAATGTAAATGGACTAAATGCACCAATAAAGAGACGGAGAGTGGCAGAATGGATTAAAAAACAAGATCCGTCTATATGCCGCCTATGAGAGACACACCTTAGACTTAGAGACACAAACAAACTAAAACTCAAAGGATGGAAAAAAAATATATTAAGCTAACAACAATCAAAAAAGAGCAGGAGTGGCAATATTAATTTCTGACAAAATAGACTTTAAAGTTAAATCCATCAGAAAGGATAAGGAAGGACACTATATAATGATTAAAGGGATAATACACCAAGAAGATATAACCATATTAAATATTTATGCACCCAATGACAGGGCTGCAAGATACATAAACTCTATCAGCATTGAAAAGTGAGATAGACAGCTCCACGATGATTGTAGGAGACTTCAACACAACACTTTCCGTGAAGGACAGGACATCCAGAAAGAAGCTCAATAAAGACACGGAAGATCTAAATGCCACAATCAACCAACTTGACCTCATAGACATATACAGAACACTCCACCCAACAGTAACCAACTATACTTTCTTTTCTAGTGCACATGGAACATTCTCTAGAATAGACCACGTATTAGGTCATAAAGCAAGCCTTAGCAAAATCCAAAACACTGAAACATTACAAAGCACCTTCTCTGACCATAAGGCCATAAAAGTGGAAATCAATAACAGGAAAAGCAGGGAAAAGAAATCAAACACTTGGAAACTGAACAATACCCTGCTCAAAAAAGACTGGATTTATAGAAAACATTAAGGATGGAATAAAGAAATTCAGAGAATCCAATGAGAATGAAAACACTTCTTATCAGAACCTTTGGGACACGGCAAAAGAGGTGCTCAGAGGCCAATTTATATGAATAAATGCACACATCCAAAAAGAAGAAAGGGCCAAAATCAAAGAATTATCCCTACAACTTGAACAAATAGAGAGCAACAAAAGAAACCCACAGGCACCAGAAGAAAACAAATAATAAAAATTAGAACTGAACTAAATGAAATAGAAAACAGAAAAACAATTGAAAGAATTAACAAGAACAAAAGCTGGTTTTTTGAAAAAATCAACAAAATTGATAAACTGCTGGCCAAACTGGCAAAAGAAAAACAGGAGAGGAAGCAAATAACCCAAATAAGAAATGAGAGGGGCAATATTACACCATACCCAACTGAAATTAAAAGAATCATATCAGATTACTATGAAAAACTATACTCAAACAAATTTGAAAACCTAGAAGAAATGGATGAATTCCTAGAGACATGCTACCTACCTGAACTAACACAAACAGGTAGAACAACTAAATAGACACATAACAAAAGAAGAGGTTGAAAATGTAATCAAAAAACTCCCAACAAAATAAAAAGCCCTGGTCCGGACGGCTTCACTGCCAAACTTTCAGAGAAGAGTTAACACCACTACTACTAAAGGTATTTCAGGCATAGAAAAAGACGGAATACTACCAAACTCATTCTATGAAACCACCATATCCCTGATACCAAAACCAGGTAAAGACACCACAAGAAAAGAAAAGCATAGACCTATATCCCTCATGAATGTAGATGCAAAAATCCTCAACAAAATTCTAGCCAATAGAATTCAACAACATATCAAAAAAATAATTCACCATGACCAAGTGGGATTCATACCAGGTATTCAGGGATGGTTCAACATTAGAAAAACAATTAATGTAATCCACCACGTAAATAAAACAACAGAGGAGAATCACATGATTTTATCAATTGATGCAGAAAAGGCATTTGACAAAGTTCAACACCCATTCTTGAGAAAAACTGTCAGCAAAATAGGAATAGAAGGAAAATTCCTCAACATAATAAAGGGCATTTACACAAAGCCAGGAAATCCTGGTGGCGTAGTGATTAAGTGTCACAGCTGCTAAGAGGTCAGCAGTTCGAATCTGCCAAGCGCTCCTTGGAAACTCTATGGGGCAGTTATACTCAGTTCTATAGGGTCGCTATGAGTCGGAATCAACTGGATGGCAGTGCGTTTGGTTTTTTGTTTTTTTTTTTTTAATACAAAGCCAACAGCCAACATCATCCTAAATGGAGAGAGCCTGAACGTATTCCCATTGAGATCGGGAACCAGACAAGGATGCCCTTTATCACCACTCTTATTCAACATCGTTTTGGAGATCCCAGCACGAGCAATTAGGCTAGATAAAGAAAGTGCATCCAGATTGGCAAGGAAGAAGTGAAAGTATCTCTATTTGCAGATAACATGATCTTATACACAGAAAACCCTAAGGAATCCTCAAGAAAACTACTGAAACTAATAAAAGAGTTCAGTGCAGTATCAGGATACAAGATAAACATATGAAAATCAGTTGGATTCCTCTACACCAACAAAAAGAACGTTGAAGAGGAAATCACCAAATCGATACCATTTACAGTAGCCCCCAAGAAGATAAAATACTTAGGAATAAATCTTATCAGAGAGGTAAAAGCCTTATACAAAGAAAATTACAAAACACTTTTGCAAGAAACCAAAAAAGACCTACGTAAGTGGAAAAACATACCTTGCTAATGGATAGGAAGACTTAACATTGTAAAAATATCTATTCTACCAAAAGCTATCTATAGATTTAATGCAATTCCAATCCAAATTCCAACAACATTTTTTAGTGTGATGGAGGAAAAAATCACCAACTTCATATGGAAGGGAAAGAGGCCCTGGATATGTAAAGCATTACTGAAAAAGAAGAGCAAAGTGGGAGGCCTCACTCTACCTGATTTTAGAACCTATTATATCACCACAGCAGTGAAAACAGCCTGGTACTGGCACAGCAACAGATACACAGACCAATGGAACAGAATTGACAATCCAGACATAAATCCATCCACATATGAGCAGTTGATATTTGACAAAGGCCCCAAAACAGTTAAATGAGGAAAAGACAGTCTTTTTAACAAATGGTGCTGGCATAACTGGGTATCCATCTGCAAAAAAATGAAACAAGACCCATACCTTACCCCATGCACAAAAACAAACTCAAAATGGATCAGAGACCTAAATATAAAATCTAAAACAATAAAGATCATGGAAGAAAAAATAGGGACAACGTTAGGAGCCCTAATACATGGCATAAACAGTATACGAAACATTACTAACAATCCAGAAGAAAAACTAGATAACTGGGAGCTCCTAAAAATTAAACTCCTATGCTCATCCAGAGACTTCACCAAAAGAGTAAAAAGGTTACCTGCAGGCTAGGAAAAAGCTTTTAGCTATGACATTTCTGATCAGTGCCTGATCTCTAAAATCTACATGATACTGCAAAAACTCAACTACAAAAAGACAAATAACCCAATTAAAAAATGGGCAAAAGATATGAACAGACACTTCACTAAAGAAGACTTTCAGGTAGCTAACAGATACGTGAGGAAATGCTCATGATCATTAGCCATTACAGAAATGCAAATCAAAACTACAATGAGATTCCAGCTCACTCCAACAAGGCTGGCATTAATCCAAAAAACACCAAATAATAAACGTTGGAGAGGTTGTGGAGAGAATGGAACACTTATACACTGCTGGTGGGAATGTAAAATGGTACAACCACTTTGGAAATCGATTTGGTGCTTCCTTAAAAAGCTAGAAATAGAACTACCATACGATCCAGCAATCCCAGTCCTTGGAACACATCCTAGAGAAATAAAAGCCTTTACACAAACAGATATATGCACAACCATGTTCACTGCAGGATTGTTTACAATAGCAAAAAGATGGAAGCAACCAAGGTGCCCATCAATGGATGACTAGATAAATAAATGATGGTATATTCACACAATGGAATACTACACATAGCTAAAGAACAGTGATGAATCTGTGAAATATTTCATAACATGGAGGAAACTGGAAGGCATTATGCTGAGTTAAAGTAGTTGCAAAAGGAGAAATATTGTATGAGGCCACTATTATAAGAACTCAAGGAATAGTTTAAACAGAGAAGAAAATATTCTTTGATGGTTTCGAGCGGGTGGAGGGAGGGAGGGAGAGGGGTATTCACTAATTAGTAGATAAGAACTACTTTAGGTGAAGGGAAAGGCAACACAAAATACAGGTGAAGTCAAGGCAACTGGACTAAACTAAAAGCAAAGAAGTTTCCTGAATATACTGAATGCTTCGAAGGCCAGCGTAGCAGGAAGGGGTTTAGGGACTATGGTTTCAGGGGACATCTAAGTCAATTGGCATAATAAAATATATTAAGAAAACATTCTGCATCCCACTTTGGAGAGCGGCATCTGGAGTCTTAAAAGCTAGCAAGCAGCCATCTAAGATGCATCAATTGGTCTCAACCCACCTGGACCAAAGAAGAATGAAGAACACCAAGGACAGAAGATAATTATGAGCCCAAGAGACAGAAAGGGCCACATAAACCAGAGACTACATCACCCTGAGACCAGAAGAACTAGATGGTGCCCTGCTACTACGGATGACTGCCCTGACAGGGAACACAACAAAGAACCCCTGAGGGAGCAGGAGAGCAGTGGGATGCAGACCCCAAATTCTCGTAAAAAGACCAGACTTAATGGTTTTACTGAGACTAGAATCACCCCGGTGGTCATGGCCCCCAGACCTTCTGTTAGCCCAGGATAAGAACCATTCCCAAAGCCAACTCTTCAGACAGGGATTGGACTGGACAATGGGATAGAAAAAGATGCTGGTGAAGAATGAGCTTCTTGGATCAAGTAGACACTTGAGACTATGTTGGCATCTCCTATCTGCAGGGGAGATGAGAGGGCAGAGGGCATTAAAAGCTGGCAGAATAGACACGAAGAGAGAGTGGAGGGAAGGGGTGTGATGTCTCATTATGGGGAGAGCAATTAGGAATACATAGGGTTTTTGGGTAGCAAGGTATATGTAAATTTTTGTAAAAGAGACTGACTTGATTTGTAAACTTTCACTTAAAGCACAATAAAAATTAAAAAAAAAAAAAGAGCAAAAAGAAACATACAGACTTGGGCGGGGGAGGAAATTGGCTATGTCAAATCTGACAAAGATCTAATCTCTAAAATCTATAGGAAAATCTGACACCTTTACAATAAAAAGAATATCCAATTAAAAAATGGGCAAAGGATATGAAAGGCATTTCATTAAAGAAAACATTCAGGTGGCTAACAGACACATGAGAAAATGCTCTCAATCACTAGAGAAATGCAGATCAAAACTACAGTGAGATGCCACCTCACCCTGACATTACTGGCATGAATAAAAAAAAAAAAAAAACAGAAAATAACAAATATTGGAGAGGCTTCAGGGAGTTTTAACTCTTATGCACTGCTGGTAGGAATGTGAAGTGATAAAACTATTCCAAAAAACGATATGGCGCTTCTATAAAAAACCAGAAATAGAAATATCATATGACCCAGCAATCTCACTCCTAGGAATATATCCTAGAGAAATAAGAGCCATCACATGAATAGACATATGCACGTCTATGTTCATTGCTGCATTATTCATAATAGCAAAAATATGGAAACAATCTAAGTGCCCATCAACAGATGAACGGATAAACAAACTATGGTAGAAACACAGAACGCAATACTATGCAACGATGGAGAACAATGATGAATCTGCGAAACATCTCACAGCGTGGATGAACTTGGAGGGCATTATGCTGAGGGCAATAAGTCAATCACAAAAGGAGAAATACTGCACGAGACTAGTATTATAAAAACTCATGAAAAGGTTTACACAGAGAAAGAAACAATCTTGCATGGTTACTAGGGAGGGAGGGGTGGGGAAGGAAAAACACTAACTAGGCAGTAGATAAATTTTAATTTTAATGAAGGATAAGGCAGTACACAATTCGGGAAAGGCAGCACAACTTGACCAAGGCAAAATCATGGAAGCTTCATAGACGCAACTAAACTCCCGGAGCAACCAAATTAATGGGCTGAAGGCTGGGCACCATGGTATTGGGAGGACATCCAGCTCAATTGGCATAACAGTTTATAAAGAAAATGTTCTACATCCTACTTTGGTGAGTAATGTCTGGGGTCTTAAAAGTTTGTGGGCAGCCATCTAAGATACTCCACTGGTCTCGCCTGGTATGAAGCAACGGAGACTGAAGAAAACCGAAGACACAAGGGAAAGATTAGTCCAAAACACTAATGGACCACAATTTCCTCAGCCTCCATTACACTGAGTCCAGCATGACTAGATGGTGCCCGGCTACAACCACCAACCGCTCTGACAGGGATCTCAATAGAGGGTCCCAGTCAGAGCTGGAGAAAAATGCAGAACAAAACCTCTAACTCACAGATTTACTGGTCTGACAGAGATTGAAGAAACCCTGAGAGTATTATCCCTGGCCACCCTTTTAACTCAGTACTGAAGTCACTCCTGAATTTCACCCTTCAGCCAAAAATTAAGCAGGCCCATAAGACAAAACGAGACTAAATGGACACACTAGCTCTGGTCAGGGACAAGAAGGCAGGAGGGGACAGGAAAGCTGGTAACTGGGAGCCCATGTTCAAGAAGGAGAGTGTTAACATGTCCTGGGGTTGACAACCAATGTCACAAAGTAATATGTGCATTAATTCTTTAACGAGAAACTAATTTGCTCTGTAAACGTTCTTCTAAAGTACAATTTAAAACAAAATAAAACCAGGTAAACATCTTTCTGGTATTCTTTGCTTTCAGCCAGGATCTATCTGACACCAGCAATGACATCCCTGGTTCCACATCCTCTTCTGAATCCAGCTTGAATTCCTGGCAGTTCCCTGTTGAGGTACTGCTGCAGCCATTTTTGAATGATCTTCAGGAAAATTTTACTTGCAAGTAATATTAATGATATTGTTGAATATTTCCCAAATTTGGTGGGATCACCTGTCCTGGGAATAGGCATAAATACGGATCTATTCCAGTCGGTTGGCCAGGTAGCTGTCTTCCATATTTCTTGACATAGACCCAGTGAGTACATCCAGTACTATGTCCATTTGTCAAAACATCTCAGTTGGTATTCCATCAATTCTTGGAGCCTTGCTTTTCACTGATGTCTTCAGTGCAGCTTGGACTTCTTCCTTCAGTACCATGGGTTCCTGATTATATGCTACTTTCTGAAATGGTTGAACATTGACCAATTCTTTTTGTTATTGTGACTCCGTGTATTCCTTCCATCTTCTTTTGATGCTTCCGGCATCGTTTAATAGTTTCCCCGTAGAATCCTTCAGTATTGCAACTCGAGGCTTGAATTTTTTCTTCAGTTCTTTCAGCTTGAGAAGTGCTGAGCGTGTTCTTCCCTTTCAGTTTTCTATCTCCAGATCTTTGCAAATGTCATTATAATACTTTACTTTGTCTTCTTGAGCCGCCCTTTGAAATCTTCTGTTGAGCTCTTTTACTTCATCATTTTTTCCTTTTGCTTTCGCTACTTGACGTTCAAGAGCAAGTTTCAGAGTCTCTTTTGACATCCATTTTGGTCTTCTCTTTCCTGTCTTTTTAATGACCTCTTGCTTTCTTCATGTATGGTGTCCTTGATGTCATTCCACAACTCATCTGGTTTTTGGTAAAATCTATTCTTGAGATGGTCTCTAAATTCAAATGGGATATACTCGGGGTCATATTTTGGCTCTTGTGGACTTGTTTTAATTTTCTTCAAGGTCACCTTAAGCTTGCGTATGAGCAATTGATTGTCTGTTTCACAGTCAGACCCTGGCCTTATTCTGACTGATGATACTGAGGTTTTCCATCGTCTCTTTCCAGAGATGTAATCAGACTGATTCTGTGTATTCCATCTGGTGAGGTTCACATGTACAGTTGCCATTTATGTTGTTGAAAAAAGGTACTTGCAACGAAGAAGTCATTGGTCTTGCCAAATTTTATCATGTGATCTCCGGCATCATTTTTAACACTAAGGCCATATTTTCCAACTATGATTCCTCCTTTGTTTCCAAGTTTTGCATTCCAATGGTCAGTAATTATCAATGCATCTTCATTGCATGTTTGATCTATTTCAGACTGCAGAAGTTGGTAAAAATCTTCAATTTCTTCATCTTTGGCCTTAGTGGTTGGTGCGTAATTTTGAATAATAGTCATATTAACTGGTCTTCCTTGTATGTATATGGCTATTATCCTGACACTGACAGCACTGTAGTTCAGGATAAACCTTGGAATGTTCTTTTTGACAAGGAACGTGATGCCATTCCTCTTCCAATCATCATTCCCTGCACAATAGACCATATGATTGCCTGATTCAAAGTGGTCAATACCAGTCCGTTTCAGCTCACTAATACCTAGGCTATCAAAGTTTATGCATTCCATTTCAGTTTTGATGACTTCCAATCTTCCAAGATTCATACTCCATACATTCCACATGCCAATTATTAATGGATGTTTGCAGCTGTTTCTTCTCATTTTGAGTCGTGCCGCATCAGCAAATGAAGGTCTCGAAAGCTTGACTCCATTCAGTAATTAAGGTTGACTCTACTTTGAGGAGGTAGCTCTTCCCTAGTTGTATTTGGAGTGCCTTCCAGGCTGAGGAGCTCATCTTCCGACACTATATCAGACAATGTTCTGCTGCTATTTATAAGGTTTTCACTGACTGATTTTTTCAGAAGTCAACTCCAGGTCCTTCTTCCTTGTCTGTCTTCATCTGGAAGCTCAGCTGAACCTGTTCACCAAGGGTGACCCTGCTGGTATTTGAAATACCAGTGGCAAAGCTTCCAGTATTATAGCAATAGGCAAGCCATCACAGTATGACAAACTGACAGACATGTATTGACTTATAGAATTCTTCATACATTTTAGATACAAATTCCTTGTTAATTATATGTGTTACAAATAATTTTCCAATTTGTGGTTTTTCTTTTCATTTTATATATGTATTTTTAAAATAGCTTTATTGAGGTATAATAACACACATTAAATGCACATATTTATATTGTACAATATGATGAATTTTGACGTACATATACACCTGTGAAACTATCACCACAAACAAGATGATGAACATATCCATCATTAATGAAAATTTCCTTGTGCCCTTTAGTAATCCCTCCCTCCCCACCCACCTTACTCAGGCAACTAACAATCTGTTTTATATCATTATAGTTTAGATTGCATTTCCTAAAATGTTGTATAAATGGAATCATACAGCATTGTGGGTTTTTGTTTTGTTTTTTGTCTTGCTCCTTTTATTCAGCATACTTACTTCTGATTCATCCATGTTGTGTCTATCACTAGTTCCTTCTATTCTATTGCAGAATGATATTCCATTGTGTGGATATACCACCATTTGTTTATCCATTCACCTGTTGATGAACATTTGGGTTATTTCCAATTATGGCTACTTCAAATAAAGCTACTATGAACATTCATGTACAAATCATTGTATGGACATAGGTTTTCGTTTTTGGGGGGGAAAATCCCTGGCATAAAATGGCTGTATCATATAGGTGTAGGTGTATTTTAGGTAGGTGTGCATTTAATTTCAGGAGACCTGGTGGTTAAGAGCTCTGGCTGTTAATCAAAAGGTCAGCAGTTCAAATCCACCAGCAAGTCCTCGGAAACAGCTCTACTCTGTCCTGCAGGGTTGCTATGAGTTGGAATCTACTCGACAGCAAAGAGTTTTGTTTGCGAAAAAATAAATAAAACTGCCAAACTGTTCTCCAAAGTGGTTGTACCATTTTACAATCTCACCAACAGTGTATGAGAATTCCAGTTGCTAGACATCCTTGACAACACTTGATATGGTCCTTTTTTTCTTTTTTTAATTTAGCTTTTCTTGTGGGTATGTCGTGGTAACTTATTATGGTTTTCACTTGGTGGTACAGTAGATAAGAGCTCCGGCTGCTAACCAAAAGGCTGCCAGTTCAAATCCACTAGCCACTCCTTGGAAACAGCTTTACTCTGTCCTATAGGGTCACTATGAGTCAGAATTGACTCAGTGGCAACAGGTTTTGGTTTCTTTTCTTTCTTTTAAATGATGAATGATGTTAAGCATCTTTTCATGTAATTTTTACTAGTGTATACATTATTGGGTTAAGTACCTATTTGAACATTTTGCATATTTTTTAAAAAGTGGGTTGTTTGCCTTATTATTGAGTTGTAAGAATTTTTTTTAATTCTACGTATGTGTCTTTTTTTCAGATAGATGTTTTGCAAATAAGAGGTTAAGTCAAAAAGTATTGTTATTAGGGTTCCAGTTCATACATGGATGGGTTTGTTCCAAACAAAACATGTTTAAACATGTCTCTTCTATCAGTGCATGGTTATAGACAAGTTCTCTCAGTAATACACTTAGCTTAGTCTCATTAGAGTGCCTTCAAAAAAAAGGATATTTTTTGTGCCATGGAAAAAAACAATTTTGAGGTCAGGGAAACATCAAATTTTTAACAAAATTCAAATGGACATCTTCCCAAATCATTGAAGCTTTGCAACAAGTTTATGGGAATGCTGCCCCACATAAAACAACAATTTTTAGATGGATCAAGCATTTTAAGGAAGGTTGAGAAGACCTCAAAGATGAGCCAAGAGAGGGAAGACTGCTCAGAAGGGTTGGAGCCAGTTTTTTTTTGGATTCCAAAGAGGATAATCTTGATAGATTTTCTCGAAGGACTCAGGATGATCACTGGGGCTTATTATGAAGAAGTTCTAAGAAATTGAAAACTGCATCAGTGAAAAAAGCCAGGAAAGTTGTGCCGAGGAAATTTTTTCCATCACGACAATGCACCTGCTCATTCTTTGAGGGTAGCAAGCGCAGTCCTACAAGAATTTTATTGGGAAAACTTACTCCACCCACCCTACAGCCCTGATCTTGCCCCTTTGGACTTCTTTCTGTTCCCAAAACTCAAAGAACATTTAAAAGAAACATGAACTGAGTCCCTCAAGGATGCCAAAACTGTCATTTTCATGTGGTGTAAATCAAAGTTCGCAGAATTCTTTGGGAATGGGTTATTCCATTACCCATTGCCTTTAAGTCGATTCCAACTCACAGTGACGCTTCAGGACAGCGTAGAACTGCCCCATAGGATCTCCGAGGAGCAGCTGGTGGATTCAAACTGCTGCCGACCTTTTGGTTAGCAGCAAAGCTCTTAACTACTGTGCCACCAGGGCTCCTTGGGGAAGGGGTAGAGATATGGAAACACCACTCTCAGAAGTGTATAGACCTAGATGGAGGGTATGTCAGGAAACAATAACTTCACATTTTGATATTTTTGTTTAATAAAGGTTTCTATGATTTTGTAGCAATATTTTTGACTTACCGTCGTATTTCTCCCAAAATGTCACTTGCCTTTTCGCTTTCTTATCATTGTCTTTTAATGAGATTAAGATTCTCTGTTGTTTTCTTCTAGAAATTTTGTAGTGTTAGCTCTTACATTTAGATGTGTAATCCATTTCGAGTGAAGGTTTATATATGGTGTAAGTTAAGGATTGAGGTTTAATTGTAAAATATGGCTACCAATTGTTTCAGTACTATTTGTTGAAAAGATTACACTTTCCCCCGTGGAATTGCCTCAGCATCTTTGTAAAACATAAATTACCCGTATATAAACAAACAAACAAAACTCCTTGCTATCAAGTCAATTCCAATGCATAGTGACCCTATAGGACAGAGTAGAACTGCCCCATAGATTTTCCGAGGATGGGCTGGTAGATTTGAACTGCCAACCTTTTCATTAGCAGCCGAGCTCTTAACCACTGTTGCATCAGGGCCCCTTAACCATACATAACTGAAACAAACAAACCAGTTGCCGTCAAGTTGATTCCGACTCATAGTGACCCTATAGGACAGAGTAGAACTGCCCCATAGAGTTTTCAAGGAGCACCTGGTGGATTTGAACCAGCCACCTTTTGGTAGGCAGCAGTAGCACTTGACCACTACAGCCACCAAGGTTTCCTAACTACTATATATAAGTGAGTCTATTTCTGGACTCTCTTCAACTTTGCTATTCTTTTTAAAATTTCAACAGCTATTTCATGTAAATCTTTGCATTTTCATATACATATTTTGTACTTCCATATAAACTTTAGAATCACTTGTAAATTTGTACCAGAAAAAATCATGCTGGGACTTTGATTAGGGTTACATTGATTCTATAGATCAATTTGGAGAGAACCAGGTCTTCCAATTCATAAACATTTTTCTCAGCAATGTTTTGTAGTTTTTAGTATAGAAGTCTTGCACATCTTTTGTCAAAATTTATCCCTAAGTATTTCATATTTTTTATTCAATTATAAATGGCATTTTTTGAAAGTCCAATTTCTTATTGTTCATTGTTAGTATATAGAAATAGAACTGAATTTTTTTTATATTGACTTTGTAAACTCGCTGAACTCACTTATTAGTTATAGATTTTTTTTTGGTTCCTTTGGAATTTTTACATAAACCATGTCATTTGTGAATAGGGAGAGTTTTATTTCTTCTTTTCTAATCTAATATGCCTTTTATTTACTTTTCTTGCCTTTTTGCACTGGCTAGAACTGTCAGCATTATGGAATAAAAGTAGTGAAAGCAGACATCCTTGCCTTGTTTCTGGTCTTAGAGGGAAAGAATGCAGTCTTTCATTGTTAAGTATGATGTTAGCTGCAGGTTTTTTGTATATGCCCTTTACCAAGGTATGAGAATTTCCTTCTATTCCTAGTTTGCTGAGAGTTTCTATCGTAAATGGATATTGAACTTAGTTAAATGCTTTTTCTATATCTGTGACGTTATAGGTTGACTTGTGTCTCCCAAAAATGTGGGTCAACTTGGCTAGGCCATGATTCCCAGTGTTATGTGGTTTGTCCTCCATTTTGTGATCTGATGTAACTTTTCTATGTGTTGTAAATCCTAATCCCTGCCTGTGGTTAATGAGGCAAAATTAGATTATGTTAAAGAGAATTAGGGTGGAATGCAATACCTTTACTAAGGTCACAGTCTTAATCCAATGTAGGGAAAGTTTCCCTGGAGTATGGCCAGCATCACCTTTTATCTTACAAGAGATAAAAGAGAGAGAAGTGAGCAGGGAGTTAGGGACCTCATACCACCAACAACGAAGCTCTGGGAATGGAGCACATCCATTGGACCCGGGGTGCATGTGCTGAGAAGCTCCTAGACCAGGAAGATTGATGACAAGTACCTTCCTCCATAACTGACAGAGAAAGAAAACCTTCGCCTGGAGCTGGCACCCTGAATTTGGATATGTAGCTCCTAGACTATGAAAGAATACAGTTCTGTTTGTTAAAGCCATCCACTAGTGGTATTCCTGTTATATCAGCACTAGATAACTAAGACAGATGATCTTTTTTTTTTAGTTTGTTAATATGGTGACTTACATTGATTGGTTTTCTAATATAAAACCAACCTTGGATTCCTGGAATAAACCATACTTGGTCATGATACATTATCCTTTTTATATACTTTGGGTTTAGTTTGTTAAAATTTTTTACATCTATATTCATGGGGAATATTGATCTTTAGATTTCCTAAGTTTTTGCCTAGTTGGAAAGCATTCTTTTCTCTCCTATTTTCTGGAAGAGTTTGTGTAGAATCAGTATTATTTCTTCCTTGTTTGTTAGAATTCACCAGTGAAGCAATCTAGGCCTGGAGTTTTCTTTGTGGGAAGGTTTTAATAATAAATACAATCTCTTTAGTAGATATAAGGCTATTGAGGTTATCTATTTCTACTTGAATGAGCCTGGATGGTTTGTGTCTGTCAAGGAATTTGCCCGTTTTAAATAAGTTGTCAAGTTTACTGGCAAAAATTTTTTCATGATATTATTTTATTATCCTTTTAATGTCTATAGGAGCACTATGGCTTTTATGGCTAGTGGTTACTGTGTTGCACAGTACAAATCTATAGGATCTGTAGTGATGTTGCCTCTCTTGTTCATAAGATTTGAAAATATAATGCAATACGCAAAGTTGTTCGTGACATCCTGACTTGGCCTATTTGTGTGTTTCTTACAAGGGAAGGAAGGGGAGAGGGAGGGGGAAGAGAAGGAAGATAAGAAGAAAAGACAGAAGGAAGCAAAGAGAGAGGGAAAGAGAAAGGAAGAATGTATATTCAGGACCAGTTTCAGGTTGCTCAAGTAGAAGCTGGAAGTTTTCAGATCAGCCAGATGTGAATTGGCGTGCCCCTTTCTAGTACCTTTTTCATTTGTCATTAAAATTTTAGAACACATTAAAAAGTATGCACAAAAATGCTCTGAGCTCTCCCATGTGCCAGACCTCTCACTCTACTGATTATCTTCCAGAGAGTAGTCCCCAGATCCCCCCCAAAAAACCAACCCTAGCCAAGGATTGAACAGGCCCATGGAACAAAACTAGTCTAAAGGGGCGCACCAGACCTGGGGCAGGGACTATAAGGCAGGAGGGAACAGGAAAGCTGGTAATAGGGAACCCAGGGTTGGAAAGGGAGAGTGTTGACATGTGGGGTTGTTAACCAGTGTCATATAACAATATGTGTACTAACTGCCTGATGAGAAACTAGTTTGTTCTATAAACCTTCATCTAAAGTACAATACAAAACTGGGGGAAAAAAAAAAAAACCGTTACCCCCATTTCATTAAGAGTATGGGAAATTCACCAAGCTATAACATGGGCCTCATTTTCATAAACAAAGAAAACTCATATCTGGAAGATAGTGCCCTGAGCTATCCCTTCAACCTGACTACTGGCAACAAATAAAGGAATTAAGGATATTTCATAGAGGACAGTGCCCTGGGTCCTTCCTCCACGGAAACAGAAACTACCGGAGATTGTTGAGCTACAGACAATACAAAAACAAAACAATTTTTTCTTACTTATTTTGCAACAGATCTACAGATTCATTCAGCAAAATGTCTCTGTCTTAGGTATCTAGTGCTGCTATAACAGAAATACCACAAATGGGAGGCATTAACAAACAGCAATTTATTTTCTCACAGTTTAGGAGGCTAGCAGTCTGAATTCAGGGTGCTGGCTACAGGGGAAGCCTTTCTGTCAGCTCTGGAGGAAGGTCTTTGTCTCTTTGAGTTTCTGCTCCTGGGCAATCTTCGTGTGGTTCAGCACCTATCTTCCCTCATCTCTGCTTCTCTCATTTGCTTGTTTAATCTCTTTTATATCTCAAAAGGGATTGACTCACGACAGGCCCTGCACTAATCTTGCCTTATTAACATAATAAAGACAACCCATTTGCAAATAGGATTATAACCAAAGGCACAGAGGCTAGAATTTACAGCACAAATTTTTTGGAGGGCACAATTCAATTCACAACAGTCTCCTAAATAGAGTTATTTTGAGTTGATGAGAGGTAGATCACAGAGGCAGGCAGGCAGGCTCCTGCCAGGGTCCAAGATGAAAGTCTATTTTCTCTCTCTTTGCTACTTTATTTGGGACAGCCAGTTTTTTTTATTTTTTATTATTTTTTTTGCTACTTTATTTGGGACAGCCAGTACAGGGCACAGCCTTCAGCTCTCAACTCCCCCATGGATTTGTTAATTAATTGAAATAAATCTCCCAGTTCCTCTGTTGAAGTTTGAAATCAAGGTGTCAGAAATGCCCTACTCTCTATGAAGGCTCTAGAGGAAGATTCTCCCTTGCCTCTTCCTAGCCTCTGGTGATTCCTAGCAATTCTTGGCTTTCCTTGGCTCGTAGATACATCACTCCAATCTCTTCCTGTCTTCACATGGCAGTCTTCCCTCTGTGTCTCTTTGTCTCTTTTCCTCTTTTTACAAGGGCAGGAGTCATATTGGCTTAGGCCCTCTCCCTAATCCAAGATGACCTCATGTTAATTTAACTGATTACATCTGAAATGACCTTATTTCCAAATAAGTTCACATTTACAGGTACCAGGGGTTAGGACTTCAACATATCTTGGGGGGGTGGGCACAATTCAATTCATTTTATATTGTTTGGAAACAAAGTTGTAAATTAACAGAAGAAATAGTTAAAAGAATTGAAAAAGTTTGCCTATTGGAAGTAGGAATGAGGGGACATAAGGAAAGTATCGAGAAACAGCTAACAGCTATTTCTTGTTACATGCTTGTCTTCTATTTTTCTTCTCAAATTATGCATGTGTATTACTTTGATAGAAAATATAGTTTAATTTTAAAAAACCAAATTAGGCACTGTCTTCAAACATATACTTGGCACTCATACAGAAAAATCATACAGAACACATGTATTGACAATTGTGCAATACGAGTATAAAATAACAAAAAGATAGTGTTCTTTCTCCTTGGAAATTAAAAGAAAAAAAAAAACTTACCCTTCTAAATAAGCCTTGGGTTAAGAATAAAGTAAAACTAAAATTACAGATTATTTAGACACAAACAATGAGAAGAGTGCATATCAAAATCTAACGGACATGGCCAAAGTAATACTAAGAGGAAAAATTATAGCCTTTTGTAAGTATGCTTTAAAATAAGAAGTTTTAGAAATAAACAAAATGAATAGTACAGTTACTCTAAATAAAGCAGAGGAAAGAAATAGATACGTTAGAAAACAAACAGAAGGCAAAGACTTGATCAATAAATCGAAAGTTGTGACAATACTCAGGGACAAATTACCCAGTAAGCAAGGTAAGCACAGGTGTACTTGTGCTTACTTACTAATCTGTAGTGACCGTCATAAACCCAACTTCCCTTATCTTGGCCAAGAATAAAATCCAGAGATCCAGGCATCCCCAAAGAATAAGATAGAATTTTCCAGTCAAGCTATAGATCAACTCATTCTCCAAGCTACTTTAAGTAAAAAAGGGAAATTTTTGAAAGAGCATAGGTAGCTGACAGAAGGGAATGGAAAGTTGAAGGACCCCTGGAATTGCAGGAAATTGCAGATTCAGGGGTGTAGGAAGTTGGTCTCTTCTGGGCAGTGCCACCGGGATGAAAGAGCATCCTCTGCTTTCTGTCTTAGTGTCACTCTACTCAAGATTTAAACTCCAGAGGAAACAGCACCCAATTCACCCAGCTTGGAATACTCTCTCTTGGAGTCCGAGGTGAGGTCGGCCCACCTAATCACATGGACTGAGAGTCGAGCTAGAGTTATTTTGCCAAATCAAAACTAGAACTCTGTTACCAGAATAAAGGGATATTTACGCTGCATAAGGGAACATTAACAGAGTCCATTATAATCAAATTGGCAAAAATTAAAAATGCCCAAATTTGGCAACCGTTTCAAGAAATATGCCTAACATACTTTGGGAGGACACGTAAATTGCTTTTTTAAGACAGTATGAGAGTAGCCTTTGAGCTAAAAATTCTACTTCTAGGAATTTATCCTTCAGAAATAGTCATACATGCAGTCAAAAATATCATCCAAGAACATTGTTCGTTGCAGCATTGCATATAATCATGAAAAACTAGAAGCATTTGAAGCATGGGTTTATACTATGGAATACTATGTATTTCTTAAAAGAAAATATTCCTTAAAAAGAAAATAGTGTCATGGGGAGTTTTCCAAAACATATTGTTAAACGAAATAAGCCAACATAATAATATGTAAAGTATGATCCCATTTATGGTTTTTAAATAACTACGAATATGTGTTAAATGAATTTGTAAAAATCTAGACATATACACCAAATTTTCAACAGTGGTGTCTTAGGCTGGGTTCTCTACAGAAGCAAAATTAGTGAAGCAAATATATATATAGAGAGAGAGAGTTATATCAAGGAAATGGCTCATGTGCTCGTAGAGGCCGGAAAGTCCCAAGTCCGTGGGTCAGGCTGGAGGCTTCTTCTGACTCATGTAGCTACAAAGGCTGGTGGACCCAAGATCAGCAGGTCAGTCAGCAAGCCTCTGGCTCACAGATTGTGGAGGCTGACAAATCCTAAGATCAGCAGGTAAGCTGCTAGCTCAAGTCCCAAGAACAAGAGGTCAGATAAACAGAAGCCAGCCACAGGATCCAGAGGGAGCAAAAGCCAGTCAGCTTCTCCAGAAAGTCCACCTATATTAGGTGCAGACCACAACCCCAAGGAAACTCCCTTTCACCTGACTGGCTGCTCATAACAAATCTCAGCATGGAAGTCATTACATTACATCAGATCTCAATGTGGAGGTGATTACATCATTACATAGCTGCCATACCACACCATAACTGCCAGACCACTGAGAATCATGGCCCATCCAAGCTGACACACAATCTTAATCATCACACTACACCCCTTGTCACTATGGCACCCATACACATCTGTAAATAAAGACAAAAAAATGCACTAGCCCTGTTTACATCTTATAGAACAAAAATATTTGATGCACACATACAAGAAAGAAATACTCATAACAATTACAATCTTCGTTTCTGCAACTAGTCATGTGGTTGTAGCTGGTATTTAGTACTACTTTCTTCCACCAACCATTCCATATATCCTTTCCCCTCAGCAGGCACCTCAATTGGTCATGGCTCTTTGCCTGGTGGGGTGACCCAAACTTTCATTCCTGGAGGGTTTGGCCCATTAGTAGTCATGTTGCAACTGGGTTGCTATAGTTGTCCATTGACTTTAATAACAGGGCATACTAGTACTAAGAGATGTTCTTAGGGATTCCCTTTATTCCAGACATACTCTTCTTTAGCTCCACTATATAATAGCAATCCAATTTCCTCTTGGTAATCAGAATCAATCACACCAGCCTACAGGGTAACTCCCTTCCTTGCCTGTTGATCCAGAAGCATGAGGAGCCCAAAATGACCAGGTGGCGTTCTTAACTTCCAGTTCAATGGAATCAGTGTTGGGTCTCCTGGAAAGAGTATTCCTCCTTTTGGAACTAAGACCTCTAGACCCCCATAGCATAGGATCACAGGGACAGGAAGAAAACATTTTGCAAGTGGGTCACTAGAGGTAATAGTGAGTGCTGCCACTCCCATTTCCACCCTTTGATTCTTGGACCCATGAATCTGGGCTATGAGAAAAACAGCACCATGTATTGGATTCTTGTTTAGAGCATAAGCAGCCTCCTGGAGAACATTGCCCCAATCCTGCAAGGTATTGCCACCTACCTGGTACAGTAATTGTGTCTTTAGAAGGCCATTCCATTGTTGTATCAAGCCAGCTGCTTCAGGATGATGAAGAACATGGTAAGATCAGTGAATTCCATGAGCATAGGTCCATTTCCACATTTCATTTGCTGGGAAGTGAGTTCCTTGATCTGAGGCAATGCTGTGTGGGATACCATGATGGTGGATAAGGCATTCTGTAAATCCATAGATGTCAATTTTGGCAGAAGAATTACGTGCAGAGAAGGCAAATCCTTATTCAGAGTAAGCATCTGTTTCAGTAAGAACAAAATGCTGCACTTGCCATGATGGAAGCAATCCAATGTAACCAACCTGCCACGAGTTTGCTAGCTGATCACCTCGAGAAATGGTGCCATATTGGGGACTCAGAGTTGGTCTCTGCTACTGGCAGATTGAGCACTCAGCAATGCCTGTAACCAGATCAGCCTTGATGAGTGGAAATCCATGTTCCTGAGCCTGCACGTAACCTCCATTCCTGCCACCATGGCCACTTTGTTCATGAGCTCATTGGGCAATGATGGGAGTGGCTAGGGAAAGAGGATGACTGAGTTTCAGAGAATGGGTCATCCTATCCACTTGATTGTTAAAATCCTCCTCTGCCAAGGTTACCTTTGGTGAGCATTTACATGAGACACAAACATCTTCACTTCTTTGGCCTCTTCAGAGAGGTCTATCCACATGCCTCTTCCCCATAAATCCTCATCTCCAATTATCCAGTCATGTACCTTCCAAGTCCCTGACCATTCAGTCAAACCATTGGCCACAGCCCATGAATCATTATACAATCTCATGTCTGGCCTTTTCTCATTCCAAGCAAAGAGAACAACTGGGTGCCCTGCTCAAAGTTCTGCCTATTTGGAGGATTTCCCTTTATGAGTGTCTTTTAAGGGAAGTCCCAGAAAGGGGCTGTAGTGCTGCCCCTGTCCACTTTCGAGTGGTGCCTGCATATTGCATAGAACCATCCATAAACCAGGCTTGAGTTTTCTCTTCCTTAGCTGATCATAAGGAATTCCCCATGAGGCCACAGGTGCATACTGGGAGATGGAAAGTAATGTGACAGGGGTAGAGACCGTGGGCATTTGAGCAAGCTGCTTGTTCCTTCAGGTCCTGCTTGGGCCTGGTCTCGTATATACCACTTCCATTTAATGATGGAGTGCTGCTGTGCACATCTGACTTTATGACTCAGTGGGTCAGACAACACCCAGTTCATGATAGGCAGCTTAGGCCTCATGGTGACTTGGTGGCTTATGGTTAAGTGTTCAGCCTTTACTAAGGCCCAGTAACAAGCCAAAAGCTGCTTCTCAAAAGGAGATTAGTTATCGGCAGAGGATGGCAGGGCTTTGTTCCAAAATCCTAAGGGCCTGTACTCTGATTCATCGGTAGGGGCCTGCCAAAGACTCCAAACAGCATCTCTGTCTGCCATGGACACTTCAAGCACCATTGGATCAGTCAGATCATATGGCCCAAGTGGCAGAGTGGCTTGCACAGCAGCCTGAACCTGTTGCAGAGCCTTCAATTTGTCTGAGTCCCACTCAAAACCAGCAGCGTTTTGAGCCACTTGATAAATAGGCCACAGTAGCACACCCAAATGAGGGATACGTTGCCTCCAAACTCCACAGAGGCCCTCCAGGTGTTGTGTCACCTTTTTAGTTGTGGGAGGGGCCAGACGCAGTAACTTATCCTTCACTTTAGAAGGAATATCTCCATATGTCCCACACAACTGGACCTCCAGGAATTTCACTGAGGTGGAAGGCACTTGAATTTCTGTCACATTAATTTCCTCCCCTATACCATGCAAATGGAAACCCTGGTGGCGTAATGATTAAGAGCTACAGCTGCTAAACAAAAGGCTGGCAGTTCAAATCCACCAGGCACTCCTTGGAAACCATATGGGGCAGTTCTACTCTGTCCAATAGGGTCACTACGAGCCAGAATTGACTCAACAGCAACGGGTTTGTTTTTTTGTTTTGTTTTAACATGCATATAGGATCTCTAGTGGCACAGTGGTTAAGCATTTGGCTGCTAATGAAAAGATCAGTAGTTTGAACCCACTGGCTGCTCCTTGGAAACCCTATGGCATAGTTCTACTCTGCCCCATAGGGTCGCTATGAGTCAGAATTAACTTGATGGCAGTGGTTTTTCTCTCTTTTTTTTTTTTTTTTTTGGTTTAGAAAATGTGATGGTTAAGATTGTGTGTCAACTTGGCTGGGCCATGATTCTCAGTGTTTTGGTACTTGTATAATGTGATCACTTTCCTATTGAGATCTGATCACCCCCGTGATGGAATCTACTGAGTTGTACTGGTGCGGGTGGGGCCTGCAGTGGCTCACAGCCCCCTCAGCCTTCATCTCTCCACCCTTCACCGCCTACTTCCTTCCTGCTCGCCTTGCAAAGGTTGTTGGCTTGTTCTGGATCCAACAGCTGTCTCTTGTCTGACCTCTGGTTCTTGGGACTTGAGCTAGCAGCTTACCTGTCCATCTTGGGTTTCGCCAATCTTCACGGCCTGTGAGCAAGAGTCCTGCTCCCCAACCTACCTGTCTTGGGTTCACCAGCCCCTGCAGCTAAGTGACTCAGGAGAAGCCTTGTGGTCTTGCCTACTGACCTAGGGGATTCCTCAACCGTCACAACCTGTGAGTGGGATCCCTGCTCTCCAACCTTCTCATTTTGGGTTCACCAGCTTCTGTAGCTTCGTGAACTGGGAAATGACTCTATCCTGATTCAAGGACTTGGGATGTTCCAACCCGTACAATCATGCGAGCCGTTTCTTTAATATAAAACTCTGTATATATATATTTATACACATTACTGGTTTTGTTTCTCTTGAAAACCCAGCCTAAGACAGAAAACAAATGTTCTGCTGCTATTCGTAAGGTTTTCACTGACAGATTTTTTCAGAAATAGACTGCCAGGTCCTTCTTTCTAATCTGTCTTAGTTCGGAAGCTCTGCTGAAACCCGTTCAACAAAGGTGACCCCATTGGTATTTGAAATGCCGGTGGCAAAGCTTCCAGTATCACAAGCCACATGCAAACCTCCCCAGTATGACAAGCTGACAGACTACATGGTTTAAAACCAAGAAAGGTGTGCGTCAGGGTTGTATCCTTTCACCATACTTATGCAATCTGTATGCTGAGCAAATAATCCGAGAAGCTGGACTGTATGAAGAAGAACGGGGCATCAGGATTGGAGGAAGACTCATTAACACTTGCAATATGCAGATGACACAACCTTGCTTGCTGAAAGTGAAGAGGACTTGAAGCACTTATTGATGAAGATAAAGACTACACCCTTCAGTATGGATTACACTTCAACATAAAGAAAACAAAAATCCTCACAACTGGACCAATAAGCAACATCATGATAAATGAAGAAAAGATTGACATTTTTAAGAACTTCGTTTTACTTGGATCCACAATCAACTCCCATGAAAGCAGCAGTCAAGAAATCAGTTGGTGTATTGCATTGAGCAAATTTGCTGCCAAAGACCTCTTTAAAGTGTTAAAAAACAAGATATCACTTTGAAGACTACAGTGCACCTGACCCAAACCATGATATTTTCAATCATCTCATATGCTTGTGAAAGCTAGACAATGAAAAAGAAAGGCCAAAGGAGAATTAATGCCTTTGAATTATAGTGCTGGTGAAGAATATTTAATATACCACGGACTGCCAGAAGAACAAACAAGTCTGTATCAGAAGAAATACAACCAGAGTGGTCCTTGGAAGCCAGGATGGCAAGATTTCATCTCACATACTTTGGACATGTTGTCAGGAGGGACTAGTCCCTGGAGAAGAGCATCATGCTTGGTAAAGTACAGGGTCAACAAAAAAGAGGAAGACCCTCAATGATTTGGATTGAAACAGTGGCTGCAACAGTTGTCTCAAACATAACAACGATTGTGAGAATGGTGCAGGCCAAGGCAGTGTTTCGTTCTATTGTACCTAAATTCACTATGAGTTGGAACCAACTTGACGGCACCTAACAACAACAACAGCACCACAAAAATGTCTTACCAATAAGTCTACAGTCATTGACACTTCTTCCTTACTAGGTCCAGTCAGCATAATGTCATCAATGTATTGGACCAGTGTGGTGACTGTGAAAGGGAAAGGCAATCAAGGTCCTTGAAGACTAAATTATGACGTGGGGCTGGAGAGTTGATATACCTGTGAGGTAGGACTGTAAAGGTATATTGCTGGCCTTGCCAGCTGAATGTGAACTGCTTCTGGTGGTCCTTCAGAACAGGTATAGAGAAAAAGACATTTGCCAGATCAATAGCTGCATACCAGATACCAGGAAACGTATTAATTTGCTCAAGCAGTGAAACCACATCTGGAACAGCAGCTGAAATTGGAGTCATGACCTGATTAAGTTTTCAATAATCCACTGTTATTCTCCAAGATCCATCTGTTTTTTGTACAGGCTAAATAGGTAAGTTGAACGGGGATGTGGTGAGAATCACCAACCGTGCATTCTTCAAGTCCTTGATGGTGGCAGTAATCTCTGCAATCCCTCGAGGAATGCAGTATTGCTTTTGGTTTACTATTTTCCTAGGTAGGGACAGTTCTAATGGCTTCTACTTTTCCTACCATAATAGCCCTTACTCCACTTGTCAGGCATCCAATATGGGGATTCAGCCAGTTGCTGAGTATATGCCAATTATGCATCATGGAACTGGGGAAATCATTACAGAACGAGTTCAGAAACTCACTGGATCCACTGTGAGCCAAACCTGAGCTAAGTCTCCATTAATAAACTGACCTCCATATACCCCTACGCTGACTGGTGGGCCACAATGACATTTTGATTCTCCTGGAAGTAGTGTCAGTTCAGAGCCAGTATCTAGTAATCCCTGGCAAGTCCGATTATTTCCTTTTCCCTAATGAACAGTTACTCTTGTATAAGGACATAGCTTTCTTTGGGGAAAACTAGGAGAGAGATTAACAGTATAAATTTTTGGCAGTGTAGATGGGTCCTTCCTCAGTGGGATCCGGCCTCTCCTTCATTCAAGGGGTTGTTGCTCTGTAAACTGGCTCAAGTCTGGGGTTTGATTGAGGAGCCATGACTGTCTATTCTGGTGATTTGTGTTAGACAGCTATTTGCTTGACCTGGAATTCTTCACTTGTACAGATAAAATAAATATTTAGCAGGTTTCCAATCTAATTCACTCTTAGGAACACCATGACTAAACAGCAAACGCCATAAATCCATATGAGCCAGATAATTCTGATTATCGCTTTGACTCTGATGTCCATTATGGTAACTACACCCACCTTGTCTTTGTGGATTGAGTTCCACCACTTGGTCCCTACCACCACAGGGTCCAAGCAGCTCCACTGTAGTTAGGTGTCTTAATTCAGTTAGGGCAGTTCCCACTGTCAAATCTGACCTGCATAAAATAGCAAACACAGCAGTCCTCAAGGGTGCTG
The DNA here is from genome assembly GCF_030014295.1 of Loxodonta africana. NCBI lineage: Eukaryota > Metazoa > Chordata > Mammalia > Proboscidea > Elephantidae > Loxodonta > Loxodonta africana. The sequence goes on along the minus strand of NC_087344.1, from coordinate 196,980,445 downwards.
GGACTCCCTTCACAAATTTGTTTCACACCTTTGTGGTAAAATGTGTGTCCTCTGCACTAGCTGCTCTGAAAAGCCATCTTTGCATTGTTCCTGATCCAGCTCCGCGCTCATGGCAGCCACCTTCACCGCATGCCTCCTCCACCCCCACAGACTCCGGTAGCTTTCTCATCCGCCCCCTAGTCTTCATCTCTCTGCCCTCCACCATCTAAATCTTCCTGCTCACCTTGCTGGGGTTTTTGCTTGTTCTAGATCCTGCAGTTGGCTCCTGTTCATCTGACCTCTGGTTCTTGAGACTTGAGCTAGCATCTTGCCCGCCAATCTTGAGATTCGTCAATCTTCACAGCCTGCTACAGCCCTGCTGTCCAGCCTGCCAATCTGGGGTTCACCAGCCCCTGTTGCTACATGAATCAGGAGAATCCTCTTTCCTTCCCTACTGACTTGGGATGTTACACCCCCTAAAAACCACGTGAGCCATTTCCTTGATATAAATCTCTCTCTCTCTGATACATATATGCTTCACTGGTTTTGCTTCTGTAGAGAACCCAGTCCAAGACGAGAATCAATTTAGAAAGCTCATCTGTACAATTTTGTTTCTCTAGAACCACTGTTGGTACCTGTCTTAGGCTGGGTTCTCTAGAGAATCAAAACTAGTGAAGTATACAAATATATATATAGAGAGAGAGGTTTATATCAAGGAAATGACTCGCGTAGTTGTAGAGGCTGGAAAGTCCCAAGCCTGTGGATCAGGCTGGAGGCTTCTCCTGACTTGTGTAGCTGCAGGGGCTGGTGAACCCAAGATTGGCAGATCAGACAGCAGGGCCCTGGCTCACAGGTTGCAGTGGCTGACGAACTCCAAGACTGGCAGGTAAGCTGCTAGCTCAAGTCCCAAGAACCAGAGGTCAGATGAATAGAGCCAGCTGCAGGATCCAGAGCAAGGAAAAGCCAGCCAGCTTCTCCAGAAAGCTCACCTATATTGGATGCAGGCCACACCCCAAGGAAACTCCCTTTCAACTCGTTTGCTGTTCATAACAAATCTCATCATGGAGATGATTACATTATATCAGAGCTCATCATGGAGGTGATTACATCATTAAATACCTGCCAAACCACATCATAACTGCCAAACCATTGAGAATCATGGCCCAGCCAAGTTGACACACAACCTTAACCATCCTAAGAGGTTACCATAGAGAAGGAATAGGACAGGGGAAGGGGTTATTGAGGGCAAAAGAGAATTTTCACTTTTTACTCTTTACATTTCTGTATTATTTGAACTTTTACGATAAGCATGAATTTTGGCCCAAGTGTGCTTATGAACATGTAAATTTTTTAAAATACATAAAATAGCAATCACAGCAGTCCTCAAGGATGCGTGTCGCCATGGGCAGGAATGTAGATTGATATGTCTTAGGCTGGGATCTCTAGAGAAGCAAAACCAGTAAAGTGTATAAATATATAGATAGATTTATATCAAGGAAATGGCTCACGCTGTTGTAGAGGCTGGAATATCCCCAAGTCTGTGGGCCAGGATAGAGGCTTCTCCTGACTCACATAGCCGCAGGGGCTGGTGAACCCAAGATCGGCAAGTCAGAGAGCAAGGCTGTTGCTCACAGGCTGTGACGATCAATGAATCTCAAGATTGGCAGGCAAGACTGCAGGTAAGCTGCTAGCTCAAGTCCCAGAAACCAGAGGTCAGATGAACAGGAGCCAGCTGCAAGATCTAGCGTGAACAAAAAGCCCATGAGCCTTGACAAAATGTCCACTTACATTTGATGCAGGCCACAAGCTCAAGGAAACTCCCCTTCAACCGATTGGCTACTCACAGCAGATTCAATTATGCAGGTGATCACATTATATCAGATCTCATCATGGAAGTGACCACAACATCATATGACTGCAAAAGCACTGAAAATCATGGCCTAGCCAAGTTGACACACAACCTTAACCATCACAATATGTTTTAAATTTTAGCTTTGATCATTTGTTTTGAGGGTTGATGAGTAATTTTAATTATCTTTTTTTGCTTACTTGTATTTTTTATTTTATATGAAGAATGTATTCTTTGTGTAGTAAGATAATTTACAAGTAAATAAAAGGAAATAAATGCTACTATGTAACTTATGGAAACCCTGGTGGCATAGTGGTTAAGAGTTACGGCTGCTAACCAAAAGGTTGGCAGTTCAAATCCACCAGGTGCTCCTTGGAAACCCTATGGGGCAGTTCTACTTTGTCCTAAAGGGTCACTATGAATCAGAATCAATTCAATGGCAACAGGATGTAACTTACAAGAGGCCCTGGTGGTACAATGGTTAAGCCTTCAGCTGCTAACCAAAAGGTTGGTAGTTCGAACCCACCCAGTAGCTCAGTGGGAGAAAGACCTGGTGATCTGCTTTTGTAAAGATTACAGCCAAGAAAACCCTATGGGGCAGCTCTACTTTGTCACACAGGGTTGCCATGAGTTGAAAATGGACTCAATGTCACACAACAACAATAACAATATAATTTATAAATAAAGACCATAGATTGCTACTCTAAAATTGGGCTAAGAATATATGAAGACGGAAATAATAAAAGAAGAAATACAGATGACTAATATATGAAAAAAGGCTCAACTTTACTAATAATCTTAAAGTCTCTAATTCCAACACACAGAGTTTAGCATAAAACAGGCCCTCAGTAACCCAGTACTGTAGTTACCATTCTTTATTATTATTACAATATGAGAGCACGAAAGGTAATTGTGAAACTATAAAATATGAGTATCATAGGAAGTTATGATAACTACTCAACAGAGGAAGCCGTTCAATCCTGAAAACACGAAGAGCGTTTGTTGCACAATGATGCTGTGCTAGGCTTCCAGGAACAGAAAGCCTCTCCAAGAAAACCCAGAAAGCTGCCAAGGATGACTTTTCCAAGAAGCTCATCTCCTCCTGGTAACTCTAATGGGAGAACAGCAGAGCCAGAATATTCAGCAGTTCCCACTGGTGGCTCGTCTTAAGCTTAGCTTCCTGAGAACTCGCGTCGTAAAACAAAGCGATTGTTATTTATTTATTTTGTGAGCGTGCTTTTTTTTTTAGTTATTGTATTTTATTTTTTTATTGTATTTTAGATGAGGGTTTACAGAACAAACTAGCTTCTCATTAAATAGTTAGTACAGATACTGTTTTATGACATTGGTTAGCAACACCACAATATGTCAGCACTCTCCCTTCTTGAACCTGGGTTCCCTATTACCAGCTTTCCTGTCCCATCCTACCTTCTAGGCCTTGCACCTGGGCTGGTGTGCCCTTTTAGTTTTGTTTTGTTTTATGGGCCTGTCTAATCTTTGGCTGAAGGCTGAACCTCAGGAGTGACTTCATTACTAAGCTAAAAGTGAGCCAGGGGCCATATTCTCAGGGTTTCTCCAGTCTCTGCCAGGCCAGTAAGTTTGGGGGTTTTTTTGTGTGTGTGAGTTAGAATTTTGTTCTGTATTTTTCTCCTGCTCTGTCTAGGACCCTTTATTGTGATCCCTTTCAGGGCAGTCAGTGGTGGAAGCCAGGTGTCATCTATTTGCACTGGACTCAGTCTGGTGGAGGCTGTGGTAGTTGTGGTCCATTAGTCCTTTGGACTAATCTTCCCCTTGTGTCTTTAGTTTTCTTCATTCTCGCTTGTTCCTGAAGGGGTGAGACCAGTGGAGTATGTTAGATGACCACTCACAGGACAAAGCGATTGTTCTATTTGCAGTGGCAGGAGACATGGAACCAAGGGTACAGGTTTATTGGAAGGAGGTTATTCAGTTTTAAGAAGAGGTGCACTAACCCTACGCTCCACATCCCTATCTCCCCTCTTCCCCACCTTTTGTCCGTCACTACCTTCCCAAGATTCTTATCACTGAAGACAAACAGACTCCAGATAGGTCAGCCTACACCGCAACTAACACAGCCTTTAAAAGGTAAATTTTAATAAAATACTGTAAACACAGTCAATACATGATTTTTACAGAAAAAGAAAGAAAATAAAAATTACTGGTAATTCCTCCTGAGACAACCACTTTTAATATTTTGGTATATGTTAGTCTGTTTTAACATTTCTGAGATCATATGCACACTTACATATATTTTCAACTTGGAAGGTAACAACAACCTATAACGTAAGCGTTTCTCTTGTTTGCGACTACTGTTCTTTTCTTTCTTTTTTTTTTTTTAAATCGTGCCTTAGGTGAACGTTTACAGCTGAAGTTAATTTCTCATACAAAAATTTATACACATATTGTCATGTGACATTAGTTGCAGTCTCTATAATGTGACAGCGCACTTCTCCTTTCCACTCCTGGTTTCTTGTGTCCATTCAACCAGTTCCTGTCTCTGCCTTCTCATCCTGCCTCCAGATAGGAGCCACCATTTGGTCTTGTGTATCTGCTTGAACTAAGAGGCACACTCTTCACAAGTATTATTTTATGTTTTATAGGCCAGTCTAATCTTTGTCTGAAGAGTACGCTTCGGGAATGGTTTTAGTTCTGGGTTGACATAGCACACGGGGGTCATGGCTCGGGGTTTCCTCCCGTCTCAGATCATTAAGTCTGGTCTTTCGATGTGAATTTTTGTTCTGCTCCACACTTTTCTCCTGCTCTGTCAGGGACTCTCTGTTGTGTTCCCTGTCAGGGCAGTCATTACTGGTAGCTGGGCACCATCTAGTTCTGGTCTCAGGCTGATGGAGTCTCTGGTTTATGTGAATCTTTTGTTCCTTGGGCTAATATTTTCCTAGTGTCTTTGGTGTTCTTCATTCTCCTTTGCTCCAAGTGGGTTGGGACCAACTGATGCATCTTAGATGGCCACTCCCAAACTTTTAAGACCCCAGACACCACTCACCAAGGTGGGATGCAAAAAATTTTCTTAATAAACTTTATTATGCCAATTGACCTAGATATTCACCAAAACTTTGGACCCCAGGCCCCAACTCCAGCTACTCCATCCCTCAATGGTTTTGTTGTGTTCAGGAAACTTCACAGCTTTTGCTTTAGTCCAGTTGTGTTGACTTCCCCTGTATTGTATGCTGTCCTTCCCTTCACATATACTATCGTTTAATAAAATTTTTATTGGTTGTATGGAGTATAAACAGAAAGGTCTTGATGACAAGAAGTGCTTAGGCACAAATGGAATCAGTACAGTCAATCATCTGGGACCGTATTGTTAGTGGCTTTCAGAACAGAGAGCTTCAGAACTCATGTAGATAACTCTGAAAGAGTCCTTCCCCTTTCCTGGATCTGCAGCACTCCCGTGTCCTCTCCAAGGGAAATTCAGGCCAGGAGACATCAGATTCTAGCCTCTCTCATTCTTTTCCCCAAGTCCCAGGGCAAGACAGTACAGACTAAGTGCTGTTCTCGTAATCCGGGGACCCTGTTTCTTCCTCTGGACCTTCTGGGTGTTTGAGAAGTGAATAGGTGATTGTCTTCTCAGCCTAGAGAAAGCAGAAAAGAACAATGAGGATTCACAGACAGGTCACAGGAAAGAAGGCAACAGAGGAGGAATCAGGGGAGAGTGGAGAGGGAGAAGGAAGAGAAGATAGCTGGGATGGCTCACCTCAACTTTGGCAGCATCCTCAGCATTAGTGAAATGGGCTGTGGGCAAAAAGAACAGAGATCAGCTGGGGCACTGCTGTAGAAAAGGGCCTATGTATGCAGCTGCTCAGGCCACAAACGTGACTTGAGAAAAAGGCCTCACCAATTTCAACCCAGGCATGTAGGCCAAAAAAAAAAAAAAAAAAAGGCCAAGAGCTGAGTAAATACGGCCTCATTCACCACCCACCCTCACAGCATCCCCTACTGGCCACACTGGCAAAGGGAAGTAGTCATTCTTTTCAGAGAATTGCTGAACTCTCCTGGAAGCAAATCAGGCTGCTTCAGAGATCTGAGATATTAGGGAAGAAGAGTTAGCAGTATCAGAACGAAGTAAAATCCAGATTTTTGCTGACCGCAAACTTCAGGGAGAGAAGGCTTTGGACAATTTCCACATGGGCCAAATGTAGTGCATCTTTGTTGGAACTTTGAAGAGTCTGATACTTACTCTATGATATTAAAAAGAAAGAGAGAGAGAGAACAGGGAAATGAAGATCTTTCTCAGGTAAGCATTCAAAATGTACCAAATACCTTGCCTGCTTTTTTTTTTTAAACCAATGAACTCTTTCACTTTGCCAGTGTGAAAAGCAGCCTCAGTATCTGAAAATCAGCACCCCTCAGGATGCTGGGGAGGAGCCTAAAACAATGCATCTAGTCTTTTCACTTATGCCCTGGACACAAAGAGGCCCTGTTTGCCATCAGCCCCGGTGCCTGGCTGTGTAAATGCCTTGTGAAAGATGTTTACACCAGCATAGGCAGAGCCAAACATCAAGGCAGCTAATCCAGTGGTGCCTGGACTTTTCTATATCTGATTTGGTCACAGTGCAGACCCAGGCCCCTATCTCCACTCAGCCTGGCCAAGGGACATAGAGGCCTTGCTCAAAGCGCAGCTAGGCAGGTGCTACTTTGCTCAAGCTCTCAAATTTGTTGGCTCTGCTCCGAGTCATACTCCAGCCACCTGATGTGCAGTCCTCATGGCCTCTTTCCCCTGCTTGTTTCTACTACCCTTGAAAAAGCTCCAAGCTCTTTCATGCTTTGGTTTTAACTAGAATCAAGAAGTTGCCTGGACTACTCTTTTTGAACACCCCCATCTGGGCCAGGAGTTGTACAGTCACTGACTCTTAGGCCTTTAGACATGAAAGGTCTTTGAGTTCATCCAGGCCAATCCACTCACTTCCTCAGAGAGGTGACTAAATTCTGTGAGGAAAGTGGCTTACTCAAGATTCTCTTCAATGACGATGACAGAGCTGGGGCCAGGCCCATAACCACTAAACCTACACAACAGGGCACTAAAGCCAAGCTTTGCCCCAAAGTAAAGCCAAGAACTTCCTCAAGCCCAAATCACCTCTTAATGTTCCACTAAGAGGTAAGCCCAACCACTTGCGCCTCTATTTCTCCACAGAAGCAGATTCCTCAACAAGTCTAGGGTTTTTTCCTAGGACCTCCTTCTCCTTTCCTCTTAGAATCCTACCTCCTTAATCCCATTCGCCTCAGCCTTAAACTCCTAACCCCTACTCTTTGCCAGCTGTGCCAAAGCCCCACAGAAAGACCCAAGTATCTCTAGTTTCCTGCTCTGAACATATGCCTAGCATTCATGACCCCAGAAATTTGGACACAGCCTGCCTCCGGCTATCTAGGCACAGGTGCTCCTCATTGCCTCATCTCTAACGAGGTCCTCTGTAGGCCTAGGAGTTAGACTCAGAGCTGACCAAGCGATTTGAGCCCCTGCCCTCCTCCCGCTGCCCCTCCCTCTCCTGTGTTCTTGCTGGCTCCAATCCATCTGGCAGCCCTAGTGGGGCATCGCTGGGCCCCTAGAGTAGGAGCTGCACTCACCTCGTTGCTCAGGGAGGGTCTCTCCCATTTCCCTGTGTTCAGGGTTTCCTGGGTAAGCTAGGAGGGGCACATAGGAAGTTAGTAGGGTTATGGGGTGGCGCCTGAGTTTTCAGGATGAAGGACCCGGGGCGGGACTGGGTTAGAAACAACATAGACCTTTCCATCTCACAGATGCCTCCTCTCCTCCCCACCCCCAGCACACACCACCCCCACTCCTACCCTCGTCTCTACCCCCGCCCAGGGGTTGCCCTGGCCTGTAAATGGGCTGCTCCAGAGAGAAAGAAATCTGGAATTTTGGGAACTCCTGGGGTTTGGCTGGGAGTGTTAGAGAGGCCTCTCCATTGCCTCTTCCTTTGACTTGCTCTGTCTTATTTAAAAAAACACCTCTTTTGCCCTCTCAGTATCCTCTCTGTATCTCTCAGTTTGCTTATCCGTAACTGAGGTCCTGGCTATGAACCAGTTGCAAAGTTTCCTATGCAGAATTAGTATTATTATTTTCTCTTTCTCTGTGGCTTCAAGTCTTTTTTTTTTTTTTTTCTTTCCTTTACTTTGTCTGTGTCCCAATGTCTTTAGCGCTCTTTCTCTCCTCAGGAAACGTGAATTGTGATTATTTTCTTTAGATTTCTTTGGTAGCCTCGCTTTTCCCTCAGCTCTTCTACATTAATACCAAGGAGGAACAAAGCTGCCCTCTAAGAGCGAAGTTCTTCAGCTGGCCAGTCAATGAAGAAGCATTTATTGAGCAACTTGCTGTGTGCCATGGACTGTGCTAGGTGCTGGGGAAACCAGGGAGGAAAAGAGAGAGATGGTTTCTGCCCTCAGGGAGCTTACAGTCTTGCCATCATCACCTTTGGAATAAAGCTCAAGTTCCATAAGGTGGACTAGGTGGCCTTCATGACTCGGCTTAGCTTCATCCATTCTCTCTATCTGTCTCATGACTTATTGTTTTGACAGCATCAAACTGCTTGCAATACCATCCTTACTCCTCCCGCGGCCCCCATCCTAGCCCCAGTGCTCCTCATTTCCATACTTTTGTTTCCCATGCCTGGAATGTTCTTCCGGACCTCTTTGCCTGCCTAACTTCTACCTTCAGTCATCCCCTCCTTCATAATGGTTAATAGCTTGTACTTATGTGCTATTTGCTATGTACTAGGCCCTGTTCGGAACTCTGGTGGCACATTATTGGTTAAGCGCTCAGCTGCTAACCAAAAGGTCAGTTGTTCGAACCCACTAGCTGCTCTGCAGGAGAAAGATGTGGCAGTCTGCTTTCATAAAGATTACAGCCTTGAAAACCGTATAGGGCAGCTCTACTCTGTCCTATAGGGTCACTATGTGTCGGAATTGACTCAACGGCAATGGTTAGGCATCTGTTCATGCACTAGCCTCGTTCATCTTCATAACAACCCTGTGAGGTGGATTCTATTAGTGTCCCTGGTTTCCAAATGAGGAAACTGAAGCACAGGGAGGTTAAGCAACTTACCCAAGGTCACACAGCTGGTGAGCTACTGAGCTGAGATGTGAACCTAGGCAGTCTGACTCCAACACATGTGCTTCAATCACTGTACTGTATTTCCTCCCCCATGAAATCTTCTCTAACTGGCCCAACGCATGCTGGCTCGTGTGTCCTCCTCTGTACCCCCATCATAGCCTTTGGATGTCTCTAGCATTGCTCTTACCCCATCATATTATACTTTTCCATTTGGAATTCTGTCTCCCCCACAGTGTGGACTTCCTTATCTTGGTCTCACCCACAGCGTCTAGCACACTGCTTAACACATAAGCAAGTTTATTCAATGTTCGCCGGATGAATGAAATATGAGGCTATATCTGAATGCTAAGAATTATCTAGTCCAAAGACAGAATTTCTGCCAAAGGCTAGGGTTAGGGTCTTGCCCAAGTGGGAACTGATAATAAGAGGGGCCAAGGGAACCACAAACCTGAAATCCGCTTTCGCCTGAGGCAGAACAAGGTTACCACGGCAGCAACAATGGCCACTACAGCAATCCCCGAGACCACAGCCACAACAATAATCACCACTGAAGAGCCGCTCGCGTTGTCAGACTCTGGGGGAGAGAGACCTCAGGACAGGCAGTATTATTTCTGTCCCACCTCCACCCTCCCCATCCTTCTCCAATACTATGCCCCAGTCCTTGTCACCTGTAGTTATTTTGTGTCTGGGTCACTCACAGGTGCAACAGTGTCTTCCTCTAAACCCCACCTGCACAGGGTTCTATGGCTGGGGTTGTGCCTCCCCACACCCAGGTGTCCGCACCAAACTAATAAGGCCCTGGCACACTGGCGAGCGTGCAGAGGCAGAGAAAAGTGTTCCTCTTAGCCCTTAGGGCAGCAGGGAGGGTAGCCTTCAAAGGGAGGCACTACGGCTGTTTCAAGCACAGCCCTGAACTGCTCAGGACATGTCATGCTTTTGGGAGCGAATGGGTGTAACATGAGGCCTGAGAAGAGACCAGGCAAACCTCATCTCTTAGGAATGTCAGGAGCTTAGTGAACTGCTGAGAGAGTCCCACTGCTGTCCTTAGTATGGAGCCTGCATTTCAAAGAGGGACAAAAGCCTTATCACCCATCACCTGGAAGCGGAAGAACTCAGGAGCCTTGATATAGAGGGCTCAGAGATGGGGCCCCTACTCTTTCCCCTGGCCAATACTTAGGAAGGCCCCCACATTTCTTCTCCTTGACTCTTTGGCCCAGTGTCTGATTTTGCTGCTGTGGCATTTCTGAAATCTTCGTGTAGGCCCATGTGACTTTAGCCCTAAATGTCCATTCTCTCCTCCCCCTTCCTACATTTTTTTTTTTTTTTTTTGCTCATTGCTACTGGTTCTTTGTTGTTGTTGAGAATATACGCAGCAAAACATACACCAATTCAACAGTTTCTACATGTATAATTCAGTGATGTTGATTACGTTCTTTTGAGTTGTGCAACCATTTCACTGCCCTACATCTTGACAAAGTTCCACGTACCTTGGACAGTGATGGCCACAGGCTGCGATGTCTTCAGCTGCTGCCCCATCATTGCCGTGCAGTGATAATCTCCACTGTGACTGTGGTTTGCTTGTGGGATGGAGAAGTTGGTATTTTTACGGAAAAATATCTTGGATTTTCCATTCTGGAAGAATGTGACCTTGTACAGAGGCCTGTTCTTCCAGCTGTGGCACCTGAGCACAATGGGCTCCCCTTCCTGAAACACCAACTGAGGGGTCTGGAGCAACAGCCAATCTGAAAGACACAGAGAGACCACAGGACCCGGAAGGTCTTGGCTCAAATCTGAGATCGAGACCAGCCTTACTGGTGAGACATGATATGTGGTGGGAAGAGGTCAAGTTTGGAATCAGACAGTATTGGTCCCTAATTCTGATGTCATCATTTATGAACTCAGTAATACTGGACAAATTATTTAACTCTGGAGGCCCTGGGTGGCTCAAATGGTTAAACACTTGACTACTAACCAAAAGGTTGGTGGTTTGAGCCCACCCAGATGTGCCTCAGAAGAAAAACCTGGCAATTTGCTTCTGAAAGGTCACAGCTTTGAAAACTCTGTGGAACACAGTTCTACTCTGACACACATGGGATCGACATAAGTCAGAACTGACTTGATGGCAACTGGCTTGGTTGTTTTGGAATTTAACTCTTCTGAGCATTAGTTCCTCAGCTGTGAAAATGGACACAATAATACTATGCATCTACAATGGTTCCTGGGACATGGTAGTCGCTCAGGATATGCTCATCTTTTCTTTTCTTTTCTAGGAGGAGGCAGGAGATGAACCCAGGTAGAGCACTGTTCTGAACCCAACATGCCTCTGCAGGAAGGACACAAGAGACCGCTGAGATGCAGTCCTTCCCTGAGGGAATGAGAGGAGACAGCAGAGACAAGATAACACATGCGGACACAGACACAGACAGCAGAGACTTGTGTCTTTGGGGATAGTAGGAAGTCATGAACATCCAACAAACGTTAGCTTATTTGATAAATGTTAGTAAATGTGGAGCTTTGTGTCAACAGAGTCTTTATCTGAAGCGTCACAGATATGTAATTAACCTGATGTGCACTTTTGAGGAAAGTCTGGGAATCAGGCAAGGGGGTGGGACCAAATGAAGAAGAATAATGACAATATCCATCTTCCTCACATCATAGCTTTTCTTTATGGAGAACCTACTTTGTGCCAGGAGCTTTAGAAAACCATTAATCTGTTCAGCAAACATTTATTGAGTTCTGCCCCATGTCAGGGGCTGGAAAGACAAAGATGGATAAGACACAACTTTAACCTCAAGGTGCCCAGAGCCTGGTGGAAGAGAAGGACAAGGCACAGAAGAGTACTGAGCACTATAACAGCATGAAGAAGGGGCGAGGGAGGAGACAAGGAAGCTGAGACTCAAGCGTTCAATAAATTCATCATGGTTATATGACCAGTAATTTCCAGAGCTGGATTCAGTGGTGGCCTGATGCCAACCTTGTATTTTTCTTCTCTGCCATTAGAAGGGAAACATTTTTATGGAGTAGGGATTTCCTTCTGCTTTTCTCACATGTCCGTGGTCTTATGATCTTTCTTAATCAGGATGAGGCAAAAACAGTCATTAATGTATTCTGAGGAATATCATAGAAACTTCCACCCCTGCCACACACAAAAAACGGAAATGAGTGGTCAAAAACCGCTTCCAGCAACTCACAGCACTGATTCCCAGTACAGGCTCCTCCACCCCCTTTTCTGGAAACCTCTGCAAAGTAAGCAGGTTGCATCTCTCATTATCCTCCCAGACCCTCCCCAGGTTGCCCTCCACTGACCGGAAAACACGTCCAGCTGCACAGGGTCGCTGAGGCTGGTCAGGCCTGTCTGGCACCTGTACTCCCCGCTGTCGCTGACAGTGGTCTTAAAGCCGTAGCTGGGCTGGACCTGAGTTGGGATGGGGCTTCCTCTGTGGAACCACTGGGTGGCGTTTTCCCCAGGGATGTGGGCCCCATGGCACTTCAGAGTCACGTAGTCGTCTTGGAGCACAGGGGTCCATGGAGGCTCAAGGTTCACCACCGCCTTCGGGAGATCTTCTGAGGAGCAGAGAGAGGGGGAAACATGAGGGAAGGAGACTGAGCGGGCCCTGCATGTCAAACAAAGAAGCACCTGTGGTCCTACTGAGGGCAGCAACGGTGGAGCCAGATCCAGGGCTGCTCTGCAACTGAAGGCAGTTCCTCTCCCTCACACATCCCACCATGAGGCCGGAAACCCAGTCCCCTCAGGGAGCTTCACGGCTCCTCAGAAGCAGGAGGCGTCGAGTTAACTCCAACTCATGGTGGCCCCGTGTGTTTCAGAGAAGAGCTGTGCTCCACAGGGCTTTTCAATGGCTGTGATCTTTTGGAAGTAGATCGCTAGGCCTTTCTTCCAAGGCACCTCTGGGTGGATTCAAACTGCCAACTTTTCAGTTTGTAACTTTAACCATTTGCATCGCCCAGGGAAGAATATATAGATGTATAAAATCTCCAAGGGATATTCTAACTAGTTCCTTCTCTCTCCCTCTCTCTGTCTCTGTATGTGTGTACTTGTGTGTCTGTCTCTCTCTCTCTCTCTCTCTCTCACAGACACACACCCATACACATCCCACACATGATACTCTCTTGGGACTCGCTTTTCTCCCCTGTAAACAAACTCTCTCCAGGGCTGACTGAAAACAAGCGTGTGCATCTAGTGGAGATGTCAGGCTTGGGAGTCAGACATCAGCTTTCTGTTGTGACCCAATGTCACTCCTTATCCATTAGGAAGGAGGTCAGGATGGCCCCTCCTGATACCAAGTACAGAGGAGACTCTGTGGCCTCAAAAGGATAAAAAGGGAGGGAGAGATTCTGGAAGGCAAGTCTGAGGAGCCCTCCCAGCTGGGCTGAAGTCCATGCAAGGTGAGTAGTACATAGAAAGAAGTGCTCAGCAAAGTCCATTGCACCAAGCTACAACCAGAGGCATCTTCCCCTCTCTCTGTGCAAGGGAACAGGCCTCAAAGCCTACAGATCTGTGCAAAGTAGAGGATTTATCAACACACGGGGACAACCTAAGCAGATCATGTGATTTTGCATGAAGCTGAAATTAAAATTACCAGGCTCTTGATTTTATTTGGAGAGAGGAAGGCAGTTGAACAAGAGAACAGAGTTCTCATTTTCTGTGACAGTAGTTGTGATATCTCACCACAAAAGAATCACAGGGGTTGGAGCACCTGGGGACATAGCTGCCCATCACCTGCCTCCCTGGGAGGAGGGGAAGGAGAGAAAGAGAAGGGGAAGGGCAGCCTCTGGGAGCAATGGCCCTTTCCTGACCTTGGTGCACAGGGCGCTGGGGCAGAGGAGGTGTGCAGCTGAGGAAGAGAGAGGATGTGGGTTGAGCACTTACCAGATGTTCCAGCAACAGGAACTGTAAGAGAGAAAACAAAATCAGTCCAGAGCCTGAGTCACAGTACCAAGACATCTCTGCCCAGGCCAAGAGCCTGGGTCTAGAAGATACCCCCATCCCACCTATAGCAAAGCCCTCGCCCACCATTCCGTGACTGCCTGGATGAGGTACACTTTCAAAAGATTAGGGGCTCCTTCCCCAACAACAGAAGAAAATGAAACAAAATGATATAAAGCTCTCTCCCACCTATTTTATGACACTTTCATTTGGTTTAACATTCTTGAATGATTGAAATAAAATATCTCTGAAAGAAGATCTTTGTCTAGCTTCACATGTACTTTATGCCTCATTGTAATGATTTTGTGAGAGTCTGTCCTGAGAGCAGGGCGGACAGGTGAGGGGTAGACAAGTGTTGAGCAGAGGATCCATGATCACTGCAGAAAAAATAGAAAGTACACACAAGCTAACACTTTGACATACATCCTTTGGGATTTTTTTCCACGAAAACATACTTGTGATATACACGTTCGGCCATACATAAATGACAAATGAGGATATGCTGTAAAAACTGTTCTCTAATCTGATTTTTCACTGAGCAATATAAGGTTCAGTAGATTAGTTTGTTTCTATGTTGTCATTTGTAATGACTGTACTATATCCAACTTTTGGGTCTCCTGTGTTTAACTTAACATGCCTATTGCTTAAAATTTTGATCATAACAATTTTTTGCTATTATAAATACCTGATAGAATAAAGGGAGACTGACTGCAAAAGGATACCTCAGTGGGGGGAAGGGGGTACCACTGGGTGATGGAAAGGTCTTCTCAAGGGAAGACAAAGTGTGAGCTAGGAAGGCGGAATAGAAGAGTTGGGGGGGGTTTATGGGCACTATTATTGGGTGAAGGAGTCCCCGGATAGCACATATAGTTAAGCACTCTACTACTGACTGAAAGATTGGCAGTTTAAACCCACCTAGAGGTACCTCAGAAGAAAGGCCTGGTGGTCTGCTTCTAAAATGTCACAGCCTTGAAAACCCTGTGGAGCACAGTTCTACTCTGCAACATATGGGGTTGCCATGAGTCTGAAATCAACTCAATGGCAACAGGTTGGTTGGTTGGTATTGTTGGGTGAAGAATTGAAGTTATTTCCTTAGCTGAATTACGGCCCAATGTATGTGTGTCTGGATGTTTGTATGCCCATTGGTGGAGGCTTTCACTTGTGTCTGTGCTGAGAAAAAGTCAAGAAGCTTCCAAATATGTGTACATTTGCAAGGACAAAAGTTAAGTATGGAAAGAAATCGAAGCAGGAGCAAGGAGTGAGAAAGATGTTGTAGGGAGAGTGTTGGCTTGGGAGTTTGGAGAACTATATTCTGGTCCTGATTCTGCCATTGTCTTGATGTGTACACTTGGACCAATCACTCTGCTACTTTGTAAAAAAAAAAAACAAAAAAACCCCAGTGCCGTCCAGTCGATTCCAACTCATAGTGACCCTATGCTACTTTGTAAAAAAAAAAAAAATTTTCCAGTGTAAATCAACAAATCTGCATGGGCTGCCTATTGTTCTACAATGTATGCTGAGTCCCCCTAAGGGAAGTATCCCTGCTTTCACTGAACCAACAATGGGGAGATAAAAAACATGTATAATCTAAGATAAGATAAATGTGCTTAATGCCATTAGAAGAGTATGGATAAAATGCTATGGAGCTTTAGAGGAGGAAAATATCCCAAGGCTCTGTATTTGGTAGGATTCGGGGTTGGTAAGGTAGGGAATCCCATGGACCTTCAAGACTTGGTAGGATTTTGACAGACCGAGAAAGGAAGGCTGTGTTCCGTTGGAAAGACCAGCAGGTACTTGGCAACATTCCCGACAAATTGCAGTCCAACCTCTGCTTGAATTCTGGTCTTTGCTTAAACACCTCCAGTAATGAGGGACAAAGCTGAAAAGGGAGCTAGGAGTCATACTCTTGAGGGTTCCAAATGCCAGGTGATGTGACAATAAGAGCACAGACTGTAAATGCTGACTCCACCCACCACTACTAAGAATTCCTTAACTTCTCTGTGCTTCAGTTTCCTCATTTGTAAATGAAGATTATGGCAGTACCTTCACGGACCGTTGTAAGGATTGAATGAAATAATCTAAGTAAAGCATTTGACTTACTTGCTTCCTGACACATGGTAAATTTTAAATAAATATAAAGTAATTTTTTAAAAAAGTTTGTTTTTTAGTTTAGTGAACCATGGGAAGTTACAAAATTTTCAAGTAGAAACTGACAATGCTGTGTCGGATAGATTGGAACCAGGGAAATACCGAAGAGATCAGTTAAGAAAGAGGCTACTTCAGTGATCCAGAATCAATCTGGATGGCCCACCCAACACCTGGCCTTTTTTTAGTTCCTTCAGTTTTCCTTCCTTCATTGCCAGTGACCTTTCTCCCATACATGGGCATACATACATATGCCCATGGTTTTCCCAAGACCTTGGCATCACTAGAAACTGTACCACCTCCAAAATCAAACATCTCATGTTTTAACTACAACCTCCTCTTCTTTCATTTCATATGCTCCATTATCCTCACAGTAATTATCTTTGATCTCATTAAGAATTAAGCACTGACTACCAAATGACCCAGCAATTCCACTCCTAGGTAGATACTCACAAAACTTGAAGGCAGAAACTCAAACAGAGACTTGTACACCAATGTTCATTGCAGCACTATTCACAATAGCCCAAAAGTGGAAACAATCTAAATACCCATCAACAGATGAATGGATAAACAAAATATGGCACATACTTACATACAATGGAATACTACTCAGTATGAGAAATGAAGTCTTGATATATGCTACAATATGGATGGAGCTTGAAGACATCATGCTGAGTGAGATAAGACAATCACAAAAGGACAAATATTGTATGGCCTCACATATGCAAAAAGGCAATAAAAAGCAAATGTATAGAGACTAAAGTTTATTGGTAACCAGTGGTTACCAAAGTTTATTAGTGGTTACAAGTAAGAGAAAAATTGCATTGATTAAGGGTAGGATTGCACTGTTCATTACTGTAAGTGCTGTCAGTAAGTTGTACATCTGTAAAAAGTTGAATTGGCAAAAGTTGTGTGATACGTATATTTACAACAATGACAAAAGAAAGAAAGAGTAGCTGCTGAGGCAGCTTATGTACAACCAAACACCTCATGGGATTTGGTTCTTTGATTTGAATGTTTAGGATCCTGGTTTCATGGGACATCCCTGTTAATTGGCCTAATGATGCGTTTAGTGCTTCCGTTCTACCTCCTAGTTCATTTGCATAGTGTCTGGGGTGTTAAAAGCGAGCAAGCAGCCACCCAAGGCACAACAATTGGTAGCTCTTCACCTGGATCAACAGAGGAAGAAGGATAGTCAAGAATAGGAGGAAGATATTGAATGCATTCTTAATTGCCTCCTTTGCCATGAGACCAGAAGAACTGGATGGTGCATGGCTACCATTGCCGAACACTTTGATCAAAGATTCTGTAGAAGAATATCGATCAAAAGGAAGAAAACTCAGAACAGAATTCCGAATTCTCATGGACACCAGACTTTCTAGAGCCCTGGAGGCTAGATGAAACCCCAAAACTATTGTCCTGAGATAATCTTTAAACCTTAATCCAAAAATACCTCCTGAAGTCTTCTTAAAACCAAAAATATAGTTTAGTTTAACTAGTAAAGAATGTCTGCCTTGAGCATGATGCTCTTTTAAGGGCCCTCTGTATACGATCAAAGTGACAACAGCAACTCAAAAGATTAGATAGTAACCTTAGCGGGCAGTGAGTTTACATTAAGGGAGGAAGAACAACTCAGAAAAAGAGGGTGAAAATGGTTGCACAATTCAAAGAATGCAACCAATGTCACTGAATTGTTCATGTAGAAACAATTAAATTGGTATAAGTTTTGCTGTGTATATTCTCAACAACAACCACCTCCCCCACCCTGAAAAAAAGCACTATCTTTCCACCCATATCTGCCTTCACCTCTGTCCTCATCTGGTTTGGATTCTATGATTCATTATTATAATTACCTCCTTGAGAGTCCTCTTAATTCCCTTGCCCTTCTCCTGATCCATCAAATTCCCCTTATTCTCCACGCCTGGTGTCTCTGTAAATCTACTATCATCATAGACAAAAGGACACTCAACATGACAATGACTCTGACAGTTTTCTCTCATAAGCTTGCTTTGCTACTCTTGGTAGTGACACTCATCTTTTCCTCACAACTCCCTTTATCAGGTTGAATAGTGCTCTGACAAAACTCATGTCCACGTGGAACCTCAGAATGTGACCTTACTTGGAAATGGGGTCCTTGCAAGATGAAATTAGTTAAGATGAGGTCATACTGAAGTAGAGTGGGCCCTAATCCAATGATTGGGGACTTAATAAGAAGAGAAAACAAATGCACAGAGACAGAGGGGGGATGTCATGTGACAAGAGAGGCAGAGATGTGGTGATGAAGCCACAAGCAAAGGAATGTCAATGATTCCTGGTAGCCACTAAAACTAGGAGGGGCATGGAATGGATTCTCCCTCAGTGCCTTCAAAAAGAAACAAACCCTGCTAACACCTTGATTTTGGACTTCCAGCCTATAAAAAGGTAAGAGAATTATCTAGCATGTGGTAATCTGTTTTGGCAGCCTTAGGAAATTAATAAACATTTCCCAAACCTTCCTGTCTTACCCTCTGCCTCATGTTCCCTCTCACTTTCAGCTGGTGGCTTCCTTCAGGCTTCAATGAGAAAACAAAAGCAATCAGATAGGATATGTAGCATCTTCCCCTAGCTCAATCTACTAACCTACCTGCATCTTCACCCATGTTCTCCTTCCCAGCTTTTTAGTGAGAAAGTGTCTGGCCTCCTATCTACGGTCAGTGTCTACACATATTCCCTGGATCTCATTTTCTCTCAGTCTCTCAAGGATGTCCCTCTCTTAGTTATTCCTTTTCTTTTCTGCAACATCAATTTCTCCTTCTCTGTTGGCTCTTTCTAATTAACATAAACATATTCCAGGATCTTCCATTAAAGAAAAACCCTCCCCTGACACCCACCCCCATATTCTTCCAGCTACTACCCCATTTCTCTGCTCCCTTTCACAACCAAATTTCTCAATTTTTTTTTTTTTTTTCCTGCATAATCTGTCCTCGTTTCCTTTTCTTCCTACTTAGTGCTCTCCAATTTGGACTCTACTCTCACCAGCCTTCTAAAACTTTTTTTTTTTTGTCAAGATCTCCAATGACCTCCATTTTGCCAAGTTAAGTAGGTACATTCTATTTCTCTCCCAGTCAGAATTGACTCAATGGCACACAACAACTTCTCCATATCAGTGTATATTTTCATAACTACCCAGTTATTCATACCCCAAACCTGTGAGTCATCTTTTTTTCCTCCTTTTCCCAACCTCATCCCCCTTCACACCAGCAAATCCAGTTGACTCTACTTCCAACTTAGATCTTGAATCCGTCGACTTCTCTCCATCTCCATGGTCACCACTGGTTCAGGTCATCATTAGCTTTCTCTTGTACTAGTGCAACCATCTCCTAACTTGTTTTTTTTTCTTCTCTAGTTCCCCCTTATAAACCATTTTCTACAGAGAAGCTAGAGTTCTTTTTAAAAAATAAAAGCGGTTAATGTACTATTCTGATTAAAACCATTCAATGGTCTTGCACTGCTCTTAAAATTAAATGTAGAAGTCCATGAGGGACCTGACCTAGTCCCTGCTCACCTCTCAAGCCTCTCTCCAGTCCGTCTTCCCCATTTGGCTCAAGTAACACTAACCTTCTTTAAATTAATTAAACTTGGGGCTTTTGGGTTTGCTCACCCTTTATCCTAAACATGCTTCCTTTGCCTCTTCAGACGACTAACACCTTATCATGTTTAAGGTCACAGCTTAAAAGTCTCCTCCTGAGAAAACTCTTCCCATCCATCCTATTTATTAAGGCTGCGCCCTCATCTCCCCTTCAACAACTATTCTGATCACAATCCCCTGCTTACATTTTCATAGGACTTATTTGTTTGTTTGTGTATTGCCTATTTCTCTCAGTGGAATGTAAGCTCAAAGGGGGCAGTAGCCGTATTAAGTTTATTTACTGATGCTCTATAAATCATTCTCTGGATGAATCTAGGTGGGAGATAAGGCAGCCCAAAGTTGGTCTGGCAATATGAAGTGAAGAAGAGGACATGGATGTGAGAGAAATGGCTCTTGATGAGATGTGGGATGATATAAGTGGTTGATTAGAAGAAAGGTAGTTGTATTCACACAAGTATAAATGTTAGGAGAAGATGAACATTTGTAAGGGGAAGATGATGAGTTGAATTTTGAACATGTTTTGTTTCTAAGCTGGCAAATCAACTCGGAAGTGCCCAACCAACAAGGGGAAATGTGAAATTGTGCTTGAAAGAGTAAGCAAGAGAGATAGGTTTGGGGATTGTTGATCCAGAAGTGATAGGTTAAAACCTGAGTATGTAGGATTGGCAAGCGGACAGTGCAGGAGGAAAGCAAGTAAAGAAGAAGGAGAAACAGGAGGAAGAAAAGAAAGAACAAAGAGGTGAATAAAAGAGAGAAAAGTCTCCAATAATGATTTGTGCACTCTAAAATTCAACAAATAGTAGTGAATACAACTAAGTTCACACCCAATGTAGTCATTGTGAAGGATTCAAAGACCTTGTGCTTAAAGTCACGAAGGCTATCTGTACTGTTGCCTGATATATCCCCAAGTCATAGAATGGTGTCTGGCACATAGAAGAATTTATATGAGGTTTAAACAAGACAGTTTGAAGAATCAGCGGGAGCAACGGTGTTGAAAGCAAGGAAGTACAGTTTACACATTGCCTGGCTATAGAAAAAGGTCCGTTTGGGTACAGTGGAGAACATGGTTAGAAGGGTAGAATTGAGGCTTTGTTCAGTAGACAACAGAGCAACACTCAAGGCATTTATGAAGTGCTGGGGTTTTTTTTTAGTGACAGTCACAACTGCGCTTGAAGATGTGAGCAGAATGGATTTGAGAGAGAAGAAACAGGAGTGATCAAGACCTGATCAGAGGGTGTTAGTAGGTATTTGGTGACTTAAGAAACAGGCAAGGGGAAGAAAGTACAAAAGGTCCCTCCCAAGAGTCTTGCCCAGGTGACTAACACATTAATGGCACTGTCAGCAAAGATGGAGAAACCCTTTGCCTCTCCAGGCCTGAGCTACCTCACATGAAAAATGAGGCAGTTTGGTGCTCACTCGCTTTACGTTCTATGCTATCTTAATCCACTCCATTTGCACATAGGGGAATGTGCTGGCTTCCTTGCTTTCACCCACCGTAGCCCAATATCATCTAGCACTGAGGCTGAGGGATCCCAGAAGTGACCATATTTCACTAGCAGTCATAGCACATAAATTGGGGGAATGACTGCATGCCTTCCTCTGGGGCCATCCTGAGGTGAATGTCAAAGTGGAAACCCCAGGAATTGAGTTTGGGGAGACAGTCTTGGCAGTAAAGTTCTGGCCTCCACTAGACTCTTCTTCAAATCCAGCGTCATCAGTCCCTCTCCACTGGCCCACAGCTGAGAACATGGTCAGAAAATAACCCTCTATCTGGGCCTAAAAACCCAGCGTTCTCTCTGATCAGAGCCAGAACCTACCCCATGATCTGTACCATGAAAGGAGGCATGTGTGATTTCTCTGGTCCCACAATCAACGTTTCCAGAATTGTCCAGGTGTTTGGATTCTCTGAGGCCCAGTTCCCTGGATAACCCAGACCCTCCCATGCTTCTGCCCAAGGGAATCTCCTTACACATAAAACAGGCTTCTGTGGCAGGAAGTGGTTTGAGAGGCACAGAGAATGACTATTGCACTCTCTCCAGCCTACCCCCCAACTGAAAAAACAAAACAAAACTTAAAGCTTCCTCTCTGCATCCCCTCGTCTAAGGCATGATGTCTCTCTCCGGCCTAAAATTTGGTCCCATGTGAATCACAAATTTCTAAGGAGGGGAAACACTCTGGCTGCTCGCTAGTCATTCAAGTTCTGGGACTTTCCTCAGAGTAGGATACTATATGTGGACTGGGAGAGCATCAGGGCCCTGGGTGCCCAGTGAGATTGAGTAAAAGATGCTAACGAAGAAAAAACTCTGCTAATTTCATGATTTGCCAAGGACCACAGAGTTGTCAGAGCTGCTCTTCATGAGCCTGCCATCACTCTCCTGAGTTTCCTGACACGCTTCCCATGCCACCCCTCAACAGTGCCCAAGCTCAGCCTCAATTAAGGTGGCAGCACCCTGAGCTAAGAAAGTGCACCTGCCTCTCTTGCTGCTCTACCTCCCTCTCCAGGAGGCAGGGAGCTGACTTACCCAGGAAGAGCAGAGCTGTCCACAGCAGCATATGGCCCAAAGGATGGGAGACTGTGCCATCAGTCCAGTCACTCTCACCAGCTGAGAGGGGTAGGAATGAGGGGGTTCCCATCACTCCCTGCAGTGGGCTAGCTCCAACAGCTCACAGTCAGCACAGTAGGCCCGGGCTGCTTTCGAAGCTTGAGAGATTCCACTCAGAGAACACACAAATTCTGGAACTCAAAAGGGGAAGTGAGAAGAAATGGTCTGTTTTATTATAGGCTCCTCCCCTCCCACCCTCTTTCCTTTCAACTGTTCCCTCCCAGAAGATTCAGGATTCCCAGAGTTAATCTGGCTCAGCCCAACTTCCAAATTCAGAGAAAGTTGAGAAACTGGGAAACAAGTCGCTCTGCTTCCTCTGGGGCCACAAGCTCGCTGGGGCTCTGGGGAAAGGAAGAGAATGGTCCTCATCGTCAGCTCAGAACCTCCCGTGTCAGGCGCTATCCTGTCTAGAAAAGACGATGGAGGAGAGTGTGCAGGCGATTTCCTCATACTTTCGGGTCCATTTGGAGACCCAGGCACTGAAATCCGGGCTCCTCCTGAAATTGAGTATAGGTGCTTGAAGCCACCCATCCTCATTCGATTTTGTCTATCATCATAAACCCTGACTCACTTTTGGGTTGTGGAACAAGAACAGGGAGATATGTCAGGATAGCAATAGGATGACCACAGGCATCCTCATTATTATTCCATTTCTTTATTCATTCATTCAGTACCTATTGAGCACCAAATTGTGCCTCTGTCCTGGTTCTTTACCTTACTGATTTTTGCCACCATCATTCCCATCACTGTGGCAATGGTGAAAGAGCATGGGCTTAGGAGCCTTACAGGTCTGGGTTGGAATGCCAGGTAACTTCTCAGAGATTCAGGTTCCTCATCTGTAAAATCGAAGATGGTCATGCCTACCAAACAGCTTCAGGTGCAAAGCTTCTCAATTTCTGCACTTCTAACATTTTGGGACTGATAACAGCTGTTATGGACGCTGTCCTGTGCATTGCAGGCGTTTAGCAGCATCCTGCCCTCTACCCACTAGATGCCAGTGGCATCTTCCCACCTAGCAAAAACATCTCCAGACGTTAGCAAGTATTCCTTGGGAAGCTAAATCACCCCCAGCTAAGAACCACTGCAGTCAAGGAAAATTAAAAAAGAATCTGTGTGCTGTGAAAGTGCCTGGTGCATGTGGGTGTCCAATGAATGCTGGCTTCCTTTTCTTGCTTTCTGTCATGTGTTCACCCTCAGCACCCCCAGAACATGAGGTGCTCTGGGGTTTCTTTTGGGGACTTTAGGGCCCTCTCCTGGGACCTCTTGCTCAAGAAATAACATTGTAGGTTCTCATCCTCACTCTGAGGTCCTCAGAAACCTTCAGTAACCACACGTTTTTACTGCTACTTTTCACTCTACCCCTTCCAAATCCTTCTTTAGCTCTTAGCTGATTTTTAGTCAAATTCTTTTTTTTTTTAACCACTGATGAGAAAATAATGAGCTGACATCAATACTTTAAAAGTGTCATTAGAAAAAAAAGCACAGAGCTATATATAGTTAATACACTAAGAAACCAAAATTAATAGCTATTGTCGCCATGAGTTGGAATCGCCTCAACGGCAATGGGTTTTTTATGTAAGCACGTGAATGCTTACTGTGGAGGAGGCACCTACTTATGTTATCTCTAACTCTTACCACAATTCCAGAAGGAAAAATCTATCCTCCCCATCTACACCTGAAGAAACTTAGTGTCAGAGCAGTTAAATTGACTTGTGTAAGGCTACATGGTGAGTGGAATATGAAACCAGACCTTCCTGATTCTAGAGCCGCCACACTTCCCACAACACTAGAGCCTCCCAAACAGTGTGCAGGGGCCATCAACAAGCCTTGAGAGAGTTACAGATGGGCTGAGCCACTGAGTCTCCCTCAGCCCTACCATGGCTGGGTAGGGCCAGCTGTCCCTGGCTGCCAGCAGCCTCATTTGTTTATACCAGTACGGTATGGTTTTCTCTGTTTGCCATGTTGTGAAAATGGTCAGGAAGCCCTGCATTGCACCAGGCTACTTCCCTGAATTGTCTCAGGCCCCAGATACCACCAGCAGCTCTGTCAGTGAGATGAAAGTACTGGACAAAATATTTAGGAAGACTTATAAAAAGCAATATGCACAGAGTCAGGGAGGGCATTTCCAGGGCCACTAGGCCAAAACAGAAATAGCCTCTTTCTATTAATCTGCTGGGAAAAGAAAAAAGAAAAAACAAAATACAAGGAGATGTTTCCAAAAGAAAATGGTTACAAATATAGGGACATGCTATTTATTGAAATGTGAGATACGCCAATGAGAAAGGAGAAAACTTTGAAAGAGACAACTTGATATAAAATGTGTATTTCTGGCAATGGAAAATGTATGAATAACTACAAAATCAGAAAAGGCCGGTGATGAAGAACACGGGCTTTGGAGAGAGTCCTGAGTCCAGAGCCTGGTCCCTTACTGGCTGTGTAATCTTGGACCTATCAGTCATCCTTTCTTAGCTCCATTGGCTCACCTGTAAAGTAGCAGCTTTATTAACACTGGCCTCATTATGTCGTTGTGAAGATTAAATGAGGTAATCCATGAAAAATGTTTAACACAGAACCTGGCATATAGATTTAATCTTTGTTATTATTATCATTAAAAGGTCCCTGGACTGCTGCTTCCAGTGGGGACTTGTGTTTCTGGATCCACCTTGGGCAGGGCAGATAAACGCTATAACTGGTTTATACCAGTTCCAGATACTCTCACACTTTGGCCTCTTAATTCAAAAGTGCTCTTTTCTGTGCTTGTTTGGGCTTTGTTTCTCTTCCTCTTAATACCTTGACACCCTTCCAGGGGATCCTTGTGATTTCTTTATCTGTCCTCTCTAAGGTTTCAGCCACTTCCCCATGAGCTGACCATCTAGCCAACCCTACAATCAGCTGCCCAACTCCAGAAAAACAGGAAGCTTAGGAGGGAATGCAAATACAGAGGAGGGGGGAAAGAGAAGGAGGGACTGAGTTATGGAAGTTCTAATATGAGAGATCTCAGCCAAGTCCAAGCCCCGGAATCATCAGTCTAGCCTGCAAGTTTCACCGGGGAGTTCATTGCCATCACTAGCAATCTTTGAGAAATGTAAATATCCTTGGTAGATGTGATATACTGAGGTAGGTGGATCATTAACTCCATAGCATGAATTTGTTCACCAACTACTTTTTTTTCCCCCCGTCTCCCCTGAGTCTTTTTTCCTTGGGGGGGCAGGGCAAACTGTTACTTAGTTGTGTGTGTGTGTGTTTTTACTGTGCTTTAAGTGAAAGCTTACAAATCAAGTCAGTCTCTCATACAAAAACTTATAAACACCTTGCTGTGTACTCCTGGTGTTGCAGTGGTTAAGTGCTACAAATGCTAACCAAAAGCTCAGCAGTTCAAATCCACCAGACCCTCCTTGAACCAATTTGATGGAAACCCTGGTGGTGTAGTGGTTAAGTGCTACAGTTGCTAACCAAAATGTCGGCAGTTCATAT